>NC_053392.1:52942121-53308864 GCF_905171765.1 Bufo bufo
CCGACATCAGGCTGCGGAAGGCCTCAGTGTCCACAAGCCTAAATGGCAACATTTCAAGGGCCAGTAATTTGAAAAGTTGTGCATTTAGTGCTATGGCCTGGGGGTGGGTGTGTATTGTGCTTGCGTTCAAATGACTGTGTTATGGACATTTGGACACTGCACTTTGACAGGGAAGTGGATGTTGTTGCTGATGGTTCATGTGAAGGTCCAGGTGCAGGGCTCAGGGCATCTGAGCCTGCGTCTTCGACAGTGGATTGTGTTAATTATAGTGGATGGCACTCCTGGGTATGATGTGCGGTGCTCAGTGGAAGGGGTCAATCAAAATAAATATAGAAACCACGGCACTCGATAAGTCGTTTTTCAAAATTCAATAAATTTATTTGTTGTCCATCCCCCTCCCGGTTCCTCATGATCTCCTGCATCAGGCCGTGATCAAGGTCCTAGTAGGACTGAAACGTTACGTTGGCCAATTGCAATATATAAACAAGATCCTTTTGGGATGGACAACAAATAAATGAATTGAATTTTGAAAAACGACTTATCGAGTGCCGTGGTTTCTATATTTATTTCGACAGTGGATTGGCCAGCAGTGCGTAACACAGGGGAAGAGGAGGCAGTGGTGTGACCATCAGACCCAGATTGTGGACCCAGGAATTCGGCCCACTTGTTAGGGTGCTTAGATGCCATGTGGTGGATCATGCTGGTGGTGGTGAGGTTGTAGTGTTCACTACCCGGCTCATTTTGGTACAGCACAGGTTGCAAACTACCACTCTTTTGTCTTTCCTCAAAAAAGCGCCATACTGTGGAAAACCTACCCCTTGGCAAGGTAGATTTACGCATGGGGGTGCTCAGTGTAACAGTAGCGGGCCTGTTTTCTGTGGGCCGACTTCTCCCTTTTGCAACCCCACTGCCTCTTCCAGCCTGTTGCGGTGCTGCGGATCCCTCCCCCTCTGTACTGCTGTCCTCGATCGGCTTTTCACCTTCCCATGTTGGGTCAGTGACCTCATCGTCAACCACCTCCTCTTCCACTTCCTCACTCTGCTCCGCCTCCTGACTTGACCTAACCACAACCTCAGGGATTGACATCTGTGTCTCATCATCATCCACCTCATGAACGAATGATTGCCATTCACCACCGTCATCTTATTGAGACGGTGAAGGCTCAAGAGGTTGGGAATTAGGGCACAACATCTCAGGTCCCTCTTCAAGCGTGCTGGGCCCGAGGGCCAAATGTAATAGTGGTGCTGGAAAGAGCTCCTCGGAATATCCGAGTGTGGGATCACTCATTTGGCAAGACTCTCCATGGTGGGAGAAAGGATGATCAGAGTGAGGATTCGGTTGACCAGACTCTTGACTACAGAGACTGAACTTGGTGGAATAGATCGTGGTGCTTAACCGACTGGAAGTATTATCTTCAGCAATCCAACCCACCAGCTGTTCGCACTGATCTGACTTGGACAGTGTTGTCCTGCGCCGCCCAGCTAAGTTAGACATGAAGCTGGGTACAGTGTTTTTTTTTTTTTTTTTTTTCTGGTGCACTGGCAGCAGGCACAGTTTTATTGCGCCCAGGGCCATAGCCGCTGCATGAACCATCAGCATCACGCCCACTTCCCCGTCCCTTAGTGCTCGCCTTCTTCATATTAATGGTTTTGTCACTAGATGTGGCGCAGATTTTTTTACAGTCCGCTGAAGACACAGTTTTCTGATGCAGGATAGTATATGTCACAGAAACCCACAGAATATGGACACTATATTAGGCCCAGATTATTGGAATTTGCCCTAAAGAAACAGTTTTCGGATGGTGTACTGTGTATGTCACAGAAAGCCACACACTATGGACTGTAGATTAGGCCCAGATTTTTGGGATTTGCAATACAAACTCAGTTTTCGGATGCAGGACAGTATATGTAACAGAAACCCACAGAATATGGACACTATATTAGGCCCAGATTATTGGAATTTGCCCTAAAGAAATTTTTCGGATGCAGGACAGTATATGTCACAGAAACCCACAGAATATGGACACTATATTTGGCCCAGATTATTGGAATTTGCCCTAAAGAAACTTATATTTTTAACTATATCTGGGCCTGACAACCACACAAGGTATTGAAGCGCAGATCATACAATTCACGGATTACAACGTTGACAGCAAAAATATGGACAGATTATGGGAGAAAAATTGTTTTCTGTATTTTCTATTTTTTCCCTATATCTAGGCCTGACATCCACACAAAGTATTGAAGCGCAGATTACACAATTCACGGATTACACCATTGACAGCAAAAATGTGGATTATGGGAAAAAAAATATTGTTTTCATTAATATTCTTCCTATCTCTGCCCCTGACACACAGAAGGTATTGCTGCACAATTGTCACAAATCACTGCAGACACCTTCTATATAGCAAAAGAATCGCTATTTCGCAAAGTATAAAAAAAAAATTGTGAGTACTACTTTGCACAATTAAATTGCTTCCACCACACACACAATAGTCCTTAAAAGGACTTTTGGGTCTTTGAAACGTTATTCACTGGAATATATTGCGATCACAATCTCCCTACACTATCTGTCCCTTCCTAATCACAGCTCTCCCTGACTCGCAATGAGCCGAATCTGCATCATCGGGTGCTATATAGCACCCGATGACGCGTTCTGGCCAGCCAATCATTGTAATGCCAGCAGCCAACATGGCTACTGGCATTACAGTGATGGCAGTACTTATCTGCACGTTTATTGGCTGCTTAGCTGAATCGGTATTCGGCTGAGCATGCTCGCTCATCACTAGTAATTATACAATTTACAACATAGCAGCGTAATATATTTAAAATCCCTTGCCCCACATCCTACATGCCATCCCACTAGAATTTTGGCATCCCGACAGCTGTACCAAATAATTTCATACCTGCCGTGGAGCGCTCTGATCTGTGAAGGCCTGGGTCATCTGTCATTGGTGCCAGAACAGGCCCCGACCCCTCCCGGGGTGGTAGCGCATTTTCAGGAATAGTATCCTCTACTGGACAATTGGGGGTGGACGACTCGTCAGTCTGTAAAGGCAGCATATTGATTAGCCACCACCCTGTCTCTTGGACTCACAGGCTTCGATTGCCTCTCCTGAACACCTCCAGAATTATCTGTCGGGGAACGACTCTCTGAAAGACAAGGTCTAAGCATGTTACGGTGAAATCTTCGAGTCGGCCTATCAGAGTCTTCCCTTTGGACATTGTAGACTGGGCTTTCCGGATACACCTGCCATTTCATAATGGCTGCGGTTCACATTGGTCATCCAATTTTTCTGTAGGTAGTTTAACACAAACCAACACTCTATCACCCGGCGACAAGGGTGTAGTATGAACAGATTGATGATCCTTAGTGGTTTACTGTTGCAATTTCTCCTTGACCAAACGATGAACAGTCCTCAGTTTGTCCTGGTCCTCCTGCACCCATGAGTCAGCTGTCCTAGGGAACTCTTCTGAAAGAGGTCCAAGGTTTATTTCAGCAACTACTTGTCCTGGACGACCGAACAGCAGCATGTGTGGAGTATAGCCGGTAGTGTTATTACGATTATTATACGCCCAGAGTAGTTCAGGCAAATACTCGGGCCAGCGCAACTTACGTTCTTTCTCCAGAGTACGGAGAATCTGTAGAAGCGTCCTGTTGAATCTTTCACAGGCCCCATTGCCCTGCGGGTGGTATGGCGTCGTTCTTGACTTCTCAATCCCATACAGCTGACACAGCTCTTTCAATAACTTCCCTTGGAATCAAGCTAATTGATCAGAATGAATCCGCTTCAGGCATCCGTACACCTGGATAAAGTGTTTGCACACTGCACGGGTGACTGATTCTGTCGTCTGGTCAAGGGTAGGTACTGCCCCAGAGAACTTTGTGAAGTCATCCGTCATAACAAGGCAATGCTGGTGACCACTCACCAACTGGCCGATCAAGATTTGTCAGTCCGAAGGTCATTCTGTTGAAGTCATACAGCCCCATGGATAGGATAAAGGCTGTCTTCTGTCTATCCTTCTCTGCCACAGGTATTTGCTAGTAGCCGCTCACCAAATACTTGGCATGCTGTAATACCGTCAATGACTCTTTAATCTTAGGCAGGGGAAAAGTGTCCTTTACTGTGGCAGCGTTTAACTTTCGGTAGTCCACACAGAACCTCAAGGACCCATCCTTCTTCCGCACCAAACCACTGGTGCGGCCCACGGGCTTTGGCACTCTTTTACCACTCCACTATCTAACATTTGTGACTGCATCATTTTCACTTCTTGATAGAGAGTGGGCAGAATCAGCTGGTACCTTTCTCGAATCGGGGGAATATCCCCAGTCGCTATTTCGTGTTTGATAGCCGTTGTGCACCTGAAGTCCTCCTCACATTAGGAAAAGGCGGATTGAAACTGCCAAAGCACTGCTTCAATCTTCTCCATCTGATCGGCGGTGAACTGGTTCGCATCAATCTCCATTTGTTCCAAGATCCGCCGGCCATTCCACTCAGGCGTGGGTTCCTCCACAGAGTTCTGGTCCACTGACAAAGTCCAAGCATCATTTTCAACAGCCCATAGGGTGAACTGACTACCTGCGAGTGCTTCTCCTTGTAGCACATACAACTCAACCACTTTCTTTCCAGCATGGAAGGTAACTTCATGATCGTGTACGTTGACACACCGGACTAACACATGCCCCTCCGTGACTAACATGATGGTCCCGGCGACCACTGGGCTCCGGCTGGCTTCCGACATGCCCAGGGGTTCTATCTGCATATCTATCCCTTTCAGTTTTCACCGGTTTCTGACAGGCATTCGTATCATCTTCTGTTGCAGAGGTACGGTGCCGGCTCTTCCATAAACACTGCTGGGCTTTTGGTCACTAGGTCCTGGAGGTCGTTAGGGGTAACCTGGCACTGGCCTCCCCCGCGGTGTTCCCTACTACCGCGATGGGTTACCGTATAAGGGTAGCTGTTCTGGATTCAGGACCTTTTGTGGGCATTGACGGGAGATATGTCCTCTTTCTCTGCAAATCCAACACTGCGGCCCCCTTGCTTTCCAGTCTTTTGGAGGACCACACGGCTATGCATCTGTAGGTGGTGACGGACCAACCCAGTGCATGGGAGAGTCTCTCACTTCAGCCTCTGAAGTTGCTCGATATAGTGGGGAACCCATGGGGGCAGCACCCCTTTTCCAGTAATCGGACTGAACTGGGGCCATCGAGCCTGTAACTGTGCCAATTGCCTCTGAATCTCTCCCAGGGATTCCTTCACTGTCTCACACAGATCCTCCTCATCAGAGGGAATTTTTAAACTTCCTGCAGCCTGCATCCTCACGGTGTAAGCCCCATACGCCTCTTCTTTGTCTCGGGCCACAGCCTCAGCTTGTATCTTCTGAAACTGCAATGTAGCATCCACCAGGATACGTTCCCTGAGAGCCTGGCAAAGAGGAGGGCTACGCAATCCAAAGACGTACTGGTCAGGGAGGATTTGATCTCCATTTCCAAGAACGTTAGCACTGCTTTCCTGTCTCTTCTGTACATGTGACCAGATCTCCTGGAGGGCATTAGTCTCATGTTCACGCTGGAAGCAAGTGAAGAAATTGGACCAAAGGCTGCCAGTACTGGTCGTATCTCCATAAATAGACTCGAGAATCTAGAATATAGCATTCTTTCTTTCCTCTTCTGGATGTAGCATTACAGTGCGTCTAGTATCCCCTTCAAAGGCATTCAGTGCCACATCTGATTGTAAATCCGGAGCCAAGTTGTACAACCTGAGGATGCTCTTAAGGTGTGTGGCCCAGTCTTCTAACAGCATATTTTGGCCATAAAACTGCACTAGCTGATTCAATATTGCCCCTGCGGGCAAACACATGATCAGAGCTACTCCCACAGCAGGAGGGGTGATGGGAACCGCAACCGGAACCACCTCAGAACCGGTAGGGTTCTGCATGGAGATCAATGCACCCTGCTCGCAGCACCAAATGAAATAAAACTGAGGGCTAGGCCCACAGGTACAGAGGGTACACGATTCCACAAAGACACAGACAACGGTACTTTCCCAGCAGTTGAGTTTACTGAACAATGTAGTGAACAAGAAGCTGAGAATATATAAAACAGATTGAAACACAGAGAATAAACCAACAATAAATGTAACACTGTCTAACAATAAACCAGTAAATGTGATATTTTCCCCAAAGACCATTAAGCAGCCTAGCTGCACTTGTATGTTCCTGGACTGCACTTGTATGTTCCTGGACAGAGTGGGGTGCACCTTAAGTATTGTGCAATACTATTTGTAATCCACAGGGAAATGATGTCTGTTTCTTGTAATTGTAATCCTTACTTCAGCTCACAGCCTATAACACCCTATGAGCAGCCAGTGAGATAGGAAGGTGTCAGCGTATGAGTCCCTTAGGACTATGCAGCCCATACACCACAATGTAACTGTACTTGGAGCTTTATTGTATGTCCAAATGCCAATGCGACACGGCAAAGCCGCACTTACAGTTCCTTGAGCAGGTTCTTGGTGCTTTTTCTTATTTCCTGGTCTACTACAGAACTGGATCATACTGACATGACACTCCTGGGGTCGTCGCTGCAAACCTCCCCTTCGTGCTGTCGCCAGTCTCCACTGTGAGCTGGTCCATTTCCTTCAATAATCAGCAGAGATCTTCTCTTTTGGTTTCCAGCGGCACCAAGCACAGCCTCCGTCTGCTCACTTCCTGCTTCAACAGGCACCTCCTCCACACAGGGAGAGTGTGATGCAATTTATTTGCTAAGTGCAGTGTCAAACCTGCATATTCAGTTTGCTATCACACTTGTAAGGTTCTAAAACAGCCCATAAATTAGCAATTTACCAACTTTGTAAACTAAATAGGTTATAGTATTCCTCTATTACAGCTCCAGTGTAGAGATGTTGCAGTAATGAAACAATTTACAACATAGCAACGTAATATATTTAAGATCCCTTGCCCCACATCCTACAGTAGCAGCAGCCGTAGCAACAGGCCAGAGCTGCCACTGTCATCTAGCGATTGTGTTTTCACCAACAATCCAGCTGTACTGGATTGGTTGACTTTTTCTTCAACAGCAGATACACACAGCCAGGAATCGGTGGGTTCCTCTAAAACCAAACTTAGTTGGCCTGGCCCAGGAACAACCTCTGTGACCTCACCTGTCCTGCAACTGCCTCTTTCTTTTGCTGTTTCTTCTGCTCGGGAAGTAATAAATAATGCAAGCTCTGCAAATCACTGCAAAAAATGCACCAAAATGATACGCAACTGACAATACTAGCTTATTCCTCAAGCCGATGTTAAAAGCTGAGAACTTTGCCAATATCTTCCAGTCAGGAACATATCGGAGCCCCTCATGCATCACGTCACGGTGTCTCAGCACACATGAGGTCCTACCACTCAACTGCTCGTGGTGTGTGAACAGGGTCTGAACAGTGCTAGAAACCAACTCACAGCCAGGTTCTCACATGCCTCCATAGTGGTATCACCAATGCACTGTGAGGTAGAATAAAGCTGCGAGCCGCACCCACAACAGACCATGTGACACAGAAGCTACCAGGTGCAAAAGAACGTTACCAACAAAATGAAGTGGCACATTCCATACACATAAAGACAAAAAAACTCACTGAAAAAAGTGGCCTAAACGGGTGGAAATGCTCCAAAACCAGACACTGTAGCGTGTCTATAACCGGGGGAGCAATTCCTCCGCATGCGGTCCACAGATAACGGCAATCCCCAGCAAAAATGCATACAATGGAGGATGGCGGGGCGGACCGCATGCACCACAAGGACATCTTACACAAAATGATAAATTGTGCAGATGAAAAAATATACATACACAAATCACTGCAAAAAATGCACCAAAATGATACGCAACTGACAATACTAGCTTATTCCTCAAGCCGATGTTAAAAGCTGAGATCTTTGCCAATATCTTCCAGTCAGGAACATATCGGAGCCCCTCATGCATCACGTCACGGTGTCTCAGCACACATGAGGTCCTACCACTCAACTGCTCGTGGTGTGTGAACAGGGTGTGAACAGTGCTAGAAATCAACTCACAGCCAGGTTCTCACATGCCTCCATAGTGGTATCACCAATGCACTGTGAGGTAGAATAAAGCTGTGAGCCGCACCCACAACAGACCATGTGACACAGAAGCTACCAGGTGCAAAAGAACGTTACTAACAAAATTAAGTGGCACATTCCATACACATAAAGACAAACAAACTCACTGAAAAAAGTGGCCTAAACGGGTGGGAACGCTCCAAACCCAGACACTATAGCGTGTCTATAACCGGGGGAGCAATTCCTCTTAATGCGGTCCGCAGATAACGGCAATCCCCAGCAAAAAATGCGGACCGCATTAGGACCACAAAGGATGCCGGGCGGACCGCATGCACCACAAGGACATCTTACACAAAATGATACATTGTGCAGATGAAAAAATATACATACACAAATCACAGCTCTGCTCCACTTTTCATTAAGGGCAAGCTTAGTGAGGACAGTCAGCAGCTACAGGCCAGCACAGACTTGGAGGAGAGGTCTACTGCATCCTCCCTTAGGCGTGCAACTAGCGATGATGACAGTTGGGTGGGAGCACGTGTTATGAGTGTTCAGGTACGTGGCCATGAGACTAATGAGGGTGACATAAGTGACAAACATACAGTACATTAGTAGATGATGATGTAGCCAATCGCACATGGGGGGCCAGGTAAAGAGGAGGCATTATCATCAGGAGGTGAGGGTGGAAGAAGGCCTGTGACAGTAGCAGGGTGCAAGAGTGCCGATGAGCCAGCAAGGTGGAAGCAGTGGGAGATCTGGAGCCAAACTGCTACTCAGGAGCTTACCTGTCAGGAAACAACTAGTGGTGCTCGAGTTCATAAAGGCAGCGGCAGGCAGTCAGCACAGGGTGTTGGCCCAACACTGTTGAGGGCGAAATGCCATACTCGGCAGAGTGGGAATTTTTTATTAAGTCTCTGGAGTAAGTTGGTGTTGCGGTATACAGGATATGTGTAGAGAAGGTGAAGTGTGGCCAGTGGGCGAATGTTGGCACTATAACCCTGTGTCAAAAAATGGAACGTCACTATAAAGTACCCTGGCAAAAATGTTTCACTAATGTAGTGGTACAGCCTGACGCAGCAACCTCTGCATCTCTCAGCAGCCCGCATGCCTTCTCCAGCAGTCAGCAGAAGGAAGTTGTCATTCCTTCCCTTTGCCTATTGCTCCTGATGCTCCTCCTCGTCACTTGTTTCGCCGGGAATCGATTGCAAAAAGACAACAGTATGTGTGCACTTATCCAACGGCGCAGAAGCTGAACGTGCTCCTGGGCAAGTTTCTGGTACTATAGTCCCTCCCTTTAAATATTGTGGACTCTGAACATTTCAGAGAACTGATGGCTTGTGCCCACCCAAGGTGGAGAGTCCCAAGCTGTCTTCTCTAAAAAGGCTGTACAAGACCTGCACATGTATGTTGAGCAGAAGGTGGGGCAGTCATTGAGCCTGTTGGCATCTGGTACAGTTCATGCTAGCACTGATGTGTGGAGCTGTAACTTTGGTCAAGGACAATAAATGTCCTTTACAGCCCACTGGCCAAGGCACACCAGCAACTTGGCAAGGGGATGGCACTTCTGCCTCTGCATTGTAATTGAGGGATTTCTGCACCAATGTCCTCCTCTGCCTCCATCCTCTACCTGGTCGTCAGCCTGAACTGTTGGCACAGTTCGGAGTGGTCCTCCAGTATACCAGCTACACAGACAAACAGAACTCCCTGGTGTAACCTTGACTTTAGTCAGTGGCAGCTCATGCGAGACACCTACAATTTGCTCAGCCCTTTGAGGAGGCCACTTTATTTGTCAGACGCCAGGACTATGGGATCAATGATATCATTACACTCCTTCACTTCCTGGAGGGGATGCTGATAAATCTGACTGGCGAGGGAATAGAAGATGTGGTGTCTACATCTTACAGCCACCAGAGCCCTTTGGAGGCTTAACTGGCACAGGAGGAGGACATAAATGCCCAGAAATTATATACAGAACTAGGTGGTTTATCTGGCCAAGCGACAGGAGAGGAACAGGAGGAGCTAGAAGGCAACGACAAAGACGACGCTGATGATTCCGAAAGACTGTGGCAGTATGCAGTGGAGGCAGTTAGTCCCTCTGAGTCCCTTGCGCAAATGGCCATGTGCATGCTGAGTTGCTTGCATAGTGACAACCACATTATCACCATTCGTCAGAGGGATGACTATTGGCTCTCGACAATAGATCCTCGCTAACGTGCCAGAAGGGCGGCCTTTTTATACCTTCCGAGAGGGATAAAGACTCAACTACTACCGAGAGATCTTATGTAGTTGGTTGGTGGCTGCCTACACATGCCATGACCCATTCTCACGAAAGTCGGGATTTACAGACACCGATACCTGATACAACAGACTAGATCATTCTGGCAGTAATGATCTGACTGTAGTGTGCTGCCACACCAGAATATTATGAGAAATGGCCAATTACTAGTGTGGATCGAGCACCAAAGTGCTCGGGTGTTCGGGTGCTTGGATCGAACACCTCGGGATGCTCGGGTGCTCTACTGACGCCACTTATACAGACTGACAATAATACGCACAAAACCGAAGATAAAATCGATTTTAGAGGAAAAATTGTTAGGAACTTTCTTTCCTGTATATTTACTTGTATACAAAGTGCAAGTGCTGCCAAAAATTACAAGGAAGAGGCACTCCGATACAACCTGTATATCACATAAAGGAGGGCCTCATTCACATTGTGGTACAATTGTTCAGGTAGTGGGACTCCTACACTCATAAAGGCTATGCACTAAGTGAAAGGGCTGCCAAAAATTACAAGGGACCGGCACTCCAATACACCCTTTATGGGGGGGCGGGGTCTAGCAGCAGAGCCGGATGCAGGCTGAGTGAAGAGCTCTGCTGCTGACCGAGCCCTTTTGAGCATATTACAGCGATTTTCAAAGCACAAAATGGGAAAAATCGGCAAGGATAAACCTAAAGAAACACCTGGGAGGCTGAAAACCGCTTCAAATCAAAGTGATTTGGACAGATTTGTGAGGAAAACCGAACTGAGGTCAGAATCCAAGATGGCGACCGCACGCCGAGCGGCTCTAACTGCAGGTAAAGACGCTGACTCAGAGGGAGAGGGAGATAGCGATACAGAGGAGACAGCAACAGCAGATGACTTACCTCTGTCCAGAGTCTTCATGAGAGACCTCCTGCACGACGCTTTAGATCCACTCAGGCAGGATTTATCTGAAATCAAGCAGGATATGCATCAGCTAAGTGCCAGAGTGGATGCACTAGAATCTGGACAGCAATCCCTCATTGAATTTGGGGATCAAGTGGCAACCAGTATGGACAATGCACAGGCCCACGTTAACTATTTGTATGCCCTAGTAGAGGACCAAGACAACAGGGGTAGAAGAAATAATATAAGGCTCAAAGGGGTCCCTGAGTCTGTTTCAATGGAGTCCCTGAAACAAGAGGTGGTGTTGTTTTTCTCCCGCCTTGTACCAGAATGTCCTCCAGAAAAGCTAGAGATGGACAGGGTCCATAGGGCACTGAGGCCAATCCCAAAGCCACAAGATCCTCCTAGGGATGTCATTTGCCGCATGACCAGCTTTATAGTAAAAGAACAAATCCTTGCAGCAGCGAGAAATAATAAAACGGTGGACATTGAAGGTTCCGTCATTACACTATATCAGGACTTATCGCCCATGACTCTCAGGAAGAGACGACACCTGCAGCCTCTCCTGGACATTCTGCAGCAAAAAAAAGCTAACATATAGATGGCTTCACCCTTTCGGATTACTAATCAACACGCCGATGAGAAAACATGGGTTTCTATCACTTCGTATGCCATAATTAGCTGTCAGACACTAGCGATCCGCTAGTGTCTGCTCTGGCCAACCATCCTAATATAAGAGCTTTTTGGGCAGCCGTTTTGCTAAAAAAATAACTTTTATAAATATGCTAATGAGCCTCTAGGTGCTATGTGGGCGTCATTAGCACCTAGAGGCTCCGTCTACCTTCATACACAGCCACCGCCCAGCGCGTCCCTCCAGCCCGCCCATCTCCTGATGAATGCGATCCTCCGTGTGACGCAACGGACGAATTCTCGCGCATGCGCCGTGCGCGGCTGTATTCGGCGCATGCGCAGAGAATGTCTGACCGCTTCCCTGCTCAGACATCTCCACTGCGCCTGCGCCGATGACGTCATAGTGCTCCAAGGAACAGGCGCAGTGGAGATGTCTGAGCAGGGAAGCGGTCAGACATTCTCTGCGCATGCGCCGAATACAGCCGCGCACGGCGCATGCGCGAGAATTCGTCCGCTGCGTCACACGGAGGATCGCATTCAGCAGGAGATGGGCGGGCTGGAGGGACGCGCTGGGCGGTGGCTGTGTATGAAGGTAGACGGAGCCTCTAGGTGCTAATGACGCCCACATAGCACCTAGAGGCTCATTAGCATATTTATAAAAGTTATTTTTTTAGCAAAACGGCTGCCCAAAAAGCTCTTATATTAGGATGGTTGGCCAGAGCAGACACTAGCGGATCGCTAGTGTCTGAGAGCTAATTATGTCATACGAAGTGATAGAAACCCTTTAAAGGTTGTGGTAAAAGATTTTCTATTCAAAGGGTGACACCTAGGGGCGAAAAAGATAATTACATTTATCCATAGAAAGTCACCTTTTTCTGCCACCAATGTTTTTCTCAGGTCTATCAGATCAGTTGTCTTTATTTCCCACGACAGCTAGCTCAAGTGGGGACTCGGCCCACCCACTGTAGACCCACTCCCAAGTTCAAATGTCTCGTATGTGGAGACCCCACGTTAGATGTTATACTGTAACTAACTGTTACTACTGTTTTTTTCCTTTTTTTTGCTGTAGGTCCTCCCTCCTTTATCCTACTCCTTTCCTCCCCCCCTCCTATTGTTGCGTGCATTACTGGTACTGGATTCAGGTATGGTTGTTGGTTCACGACCTAGGTGGAAATGTGTATGGCTAGCTTACAGATATGTACGTAAAATGTCAGAGGCTTAAACGCACCTTCTAAAAGGAGCCAAGTATGTCATTATTTGCATAAATTGAGAGTGCAGGTGCAGCACGCCAGACCTGCAGGGTATTGCGAAGCGAGGTCACGGTTATGGGCAATCGAGGGTTGCTCACTGTATTGGAGAACCCTGGGCAGGCATGCGGCAGTGAAGGAGAGGTAGACACAGTTCCTCTGGGGCACACTCGGTATGTAGGGACCAGGCCTGATGGTGGATGAGGTGCCCTGGATGTTACAGGTATTTTGAGTGCCTGGGGCAAGGTCCCTGTTGGATTCGTGACGCCAGTGCCTGTGACGGTGGCACACCGATTTGTAGTGGGAATAATTGAGGTACACAGATGGTATAGTGAACCAAACGTTTCTTTACTGAACAGTCCAACTTTATACAGTAAGGTAGTTATACAGTCCTTTGTATTACAGCTTGCAAGCCGGCTTATTCCACAAGATGGCAGGTATGAGTTATGCAAGATACTCAGAGGGTAAATCCACAATGCACTCAGAATCAGGTTGTACCTTTCCTCAGAAATAGCGTACACTGTCCTTTCTAGAACTCCTGTCTGGCTTCAATCCCAAGGCCTGGATGCCTAAATGGTGGCTTATATCCTTGGTATATATATATCTTCCTCCCGTATTAAATCCTTGCTTTTCTTCCCAAAGCATCTGCCTATCAGGGTTACTTATCTTTGCTTGGATGATGAAGGACTGTGGGTTTCTCCCAGGAGGTGCTGTCCTGCAACTGGGGTGTCTCTACTGAGCTAATCCTAGCCTCAGGAGCTTCAGGTGGACGAAGTAACTCCTCTAGTCCCCTGGAACGAACTACCACTCCCCTGCCTGGGCCTTCCTATATATATCTAGGGCTCTCTGGCTCCCTCTAACGTCTGGGAGGCTAAACTGCACCCTGACAGGCCTGACACCCAGTTAACACAGGAAAATGCATACACATGACATTAAATGCAATCAGGACACATTAACCCCTTTTGTGCAGTGCCCACCTTTACCTAGTGGGACACTACACAGGTAGCTTTATTACAAGAAACCCATTTTCGCACAAAACATGTTCCAAAGCTATCTCATTTGCTTTATAACCAATGGTTTCATAGCACTTCTCCATCCACAGCCACAAAAGGGGTCAGCATTGCCATCCATAAAAACACTCAGTTTATTCTTCAAGACACTTTGGTGGATAGGGATGGTAGATATATCTTTGTAAAGGGATTGATAGGTCCCCAATTATTCACTTTTTGTAATATACACTCACCTAAAGAATTATTAGGAACACCATACTAATACGGTGTTGGACCCCCTTTTGCCTTCAGAAATGCCTTAATTCTACGTGGCATTGATTCAACAAGGTGCTGATAGCATTCTTTAGAAATGTTGGCCCATATTGATAGGATAGCATCTTGCAGGTGATGGAGATTTGAGGGATGCACATCCAGGGCACGAAGCTCCCGTTCCACCACATCCCAAAGATGCTCTATTGGGTTGAGATCTGGTGACTGTGGGGGCCATTTTAGTACAGTGAACTCATTGTCATGTTCAAGAAACCAATTTGAAATGATTCGAGCTTTGTGACATGGTGCATTATCCTGCTGGAAGTAGCCATCAGAGGATGGATACATGTTCTCATTCTGTTTACGCCAAATTCGGACTCTACCATTTGATTGTCTCAACAGAAATCGAGACTCATCAGACCAGGCAACATTTTTCCAGTCTTCAACAGTCCAATTTTGGTGAGCTTGTGCAAATTGTAGCCTCTTTTTCCTATTTGTAGTGGAGATGAGTGGTACCCGGTGGGGTCTTCTGCTGTTGTAGCCCCTCCGCCTCAAGGTTGTGCGTGTTGTGGCTTCACAAATGCTTTGCTGCATACCTCGGTTGTAACGAGTGGTTATTTCAGTCAACGTTGCTCTTCTATCAGCTTGAATCAGTCGGCCCATTCTCCTCTGACCTCTAGCATCCACAAGGCTTTTTTGCCCACAGGACTGCCGCATACTGGATGTTTTTCCCTTTTCACACCATTCTTTGTAAACCCTAGAAATGGTTGTGCGTGAAAATCCCAGTAACTGAGCAGATTGTGAAATACTCAGACCGGCCCGTCTGGCACCAACAACCATGCCACGCTCAAACTTGCTTAAATCACCTTTCTTTCCCATTCTGACATTCAATTTGGAGTTCAGGAGATTGTCTTGACCAGGACCACCCCCCCAAATGCATTGAAGCAACTGCCATGTGATTGGTTGACTAGATAATTGCATTAATGAGAAATAGAACAGGTGTTCCTAATAATTCTTTAGGTGAGTGTATATGTACCTAACGTTGCACAAACCGCATGGTTTCTAGAAAACATAAAGAAACTTGAGAATTTTGCTGAGGGCATTGTCATCCTAAGAGGTGACTTTAATGTCGCATTAGTCCCTAGCCTTGACTCTTCCACTGGATCCTCATCCATGTCAAAAATATCACTTTGTAAGATAAAAAAGGCACTTTCCCAACAGGGTCTTATAGATGTCTGGAGGGCAATGCATTCCAATGAGAAAGACTATACCTATTTTTCTTCTGCCCACTCCTCTTACCAGAGGTTAGATTACATCTTCCTTAGTACGCAAGCACTCCAATATTGTGCCTCGTCCAGGATTGGGAATATTCTTCTGTCAGATCATGCCCCAGTCCTCCTCACATGTTTTATCCCCAACATGCCCAAAACAGAATATAGATGGAGGTTAAATGAAACATTACTGAATAGCTCCAGTATCCCAAAATTAGCAGATCTGATAGAGGAATATTTCACCTTGAACGAATCAGCGAACTTATCTCAAGCGGTACTGTGGGATGCCCACAAAACTGTTAGAGGCCACCTAATTGCTTTGGGTTCCCATGTTAAAAAACAGAAACTAAAGAAAATAGAGGAACTTACTTCAGCTATTTCTAAATTGGAGTTGCAGCATAGGCGCTCATTAAATGAAAATATTTTGGCACACCTGGACACCCTAAGATCACCCTAAAAAATATACTAAATGCCAACACAGCAAAACTGTTTCTATCCACTCAATATAAATATTATGCACACAGAAATAAAGCCACAAAAGTTCTCATGTCTCAAATTAAAAAACGAAAAATAACGTCCTACATCTCCCATATAAAATCCCAGAACTCGCAGGCAGTCTATAAAACAGAATTAATTGCTGAACAGTTCTGTAATTACTACAGCCATCTATATAATTTACAAGCTAATCCAACCGCGTCCCAAATTAGTGGGAGAAAACTACTCATTCAAAACTGGTTAGATACTATTAATCTCCCTAAAGAACAAACTGCAAAACTATCCTCCCCACATACTCTAGCTGAATTGAAACCAGACTTAAAGGGCTTCTGTCAGCCCACTAAACCGTTTTTTGTTTTTTTGTTTAATAATAATCCCTACACTGCGATCTCTGCATACATAAGTAAAATAATAATTTTCGTTCAGTAGAATTTGATAAAACGCTATTTTTATAATATGTAAATTACCTTGCTACCAGCAAGTAGGGCGGCTACTTGCTGGTAGCAGCCGCATCCTCCGATCCTAATGACGCCCCCTCCGCATTGTGATTGACAGGGCCATGGAACGGAATCGTTCTCTGCTGGCCCTGCCTGTTTTCATTCAATATCTGGCGCCTGCGCCGCGGCCGTACCTATCTTCAATCTGCGCAGGCGCACTGAGAGGCGGCCACTCACTCGGCCGCTCGCTCCTCAATGCGCCTGCGCCGGGTGTAGATGTGACGTCATCGGCGCAGGCGCATTGAGGATGGAGCGGCCGAGTGAGTGGCCGCCTCTCAGTGCGCCTGCGCAGATTGAAGATAGGTACGGCCGCGGCGCAGGCGCCAGATATTGAATGAAAACAGGCAGGGCCAGCAGAGAACGATTCTGTTCCCTGGCCCTGTCAATCACAATGAGGAGGGGGCGTCTTTAGGATCGGAGGATGCGGCTGCTACCAGCAAGTAGCCGCTCTACTTGCTGGTAGCAAGGTAATTTACATATTATAAAAATAGCATTTTATCAAATTCCCTGAACGAAAATTATTATTTTACTTATGTATGCAGAGATCGCAGTATAGGGATTATTATTAACCACTTCAGCCCCCCTAGCTTAAACACCCTTAATGACCAGACCACTTTTTACACTTCTGCACTACACTACTTTCACCATTTATTGCTCGGTCATGCAACTTACCACCCAAATGAATTTTACCTCCTTTTCTTCTCACTAATAGAGCTTTCATTTGGTGGTATTTCATTGCTGCAGACATTTTTACTTTTTTTGTTATTAATCGAAATTTAACGATTTTTTTGCAAAAAAAATGACATTTTTCACTTTCAGTTGTAAAATTTAGCAAAAAAAAACGACATCCATATATAAATTTTTCTCTAAATTTATTGTTCTACATGTCTTTGATAAAAAAAATGTTTGGGTAAAAAAAAAAAATGGTTTGGGTAAAAGTTATAGCGTTTACAAACTATGGTACAAAAATGTGAATTTCCGCTTTTTGAAGCAGCTCTGACTTTCTGAGCACCTGTCATGTTTCCTGAGGTTCTACAATGCCCAGACAGTAGAAAAACCCCACAAATGACCCCATTTCGGAAAGTAGACACCCTAAGGTATTCGCTGATGGGCATAGTGAGTTCATAGAACTTTTTATTTTTTGTCACAAGTTAGCGGAAAATGATGATTTTTTTTTTTCTTACAAAGTCTCATATTCCACTAACTTGTGACAAAAAATAAAAATTCCATGAACTCACTATTCCCATCACGAAATACCTTGGGGTGTCTTCTTTCCAAAATGGGGTCAATTGTGGGGTAGTTGTACTGCCCTGGCATTTTAGGGGCCCAAATGCGTGCAAAGTAGTTTGAAATCAAAATCTGTAAAAAATGGCCGGTGAAATCCGAAAGGTGCTCTTTGGAATGTGGGCCCTTTGCCCACCTAGGCTGCAAAAAAGTGTCACACATCTGGTATTTCCGTACTCAGGAGAAGTTGGGCAATGTGTTTTGGGGTGTCATTTTACATAAACCCATGCTGGGTGAGAGAAATATCTTGGCAAAGACAACTTTTGCCATTTTTTTTATACAAAGTTGGCATTTGACCAAGATATTTATCTCATCCAGCATGGGTATATGTAAAATGACACCCCAAAACACATTGCCCAACTTCTCCTGAGTACGGCAATACCACATGTGTGACACTTTTTTGCAGCCTAGGTGGGCAAAGGGGCCCACTTTCCAAAGAGCACCTTTAGGATTTCACAGGTCATTTTTTACACATTTTGATTTCAAACTACTTACCACACATTAGGGCCCCTAGAATGCCAGGGCAGTATAACTACCCCACAAGTGACCCCATTTTGGAAAGAAGACACCCCAAGGTATTCCGTGAGGGGCATGGCGAGTTCCTAGAATTTTTTATTTTTTGTCACAAGTTAGCGGAAAATGATCATTTTTTTTTCTTACAAAGTCTCATATTCCACTAACTTGTGACAAAAAATAAAAACTTCCATGAACTCACTATGCCCATCACGAAATACCTTGGGTTGTCTTCTTTCCAAAATGGGGTCACTTGTGGTTTAGTTATACTGCCCTGGCATTCTAGGGGCCTAATGTGTGGTAAGTAGTTTGAAATCAAAATGTGTAAAAAATGACCTGTGAAGTCCTAAAGGTGCTCTTTGGAATGTGGGCCCCTTTGCCCACCTAGGCTGCAAAAAAGTGCGTATTGCCGTACTCAGGAGAAGCTAAGCAATGTGTTTTGGGGTGTCATTTTACATATACCCATGCTGGGTGAGATAAATATCTCGGCAAAAGACAACTTTTACCATTTTTTTATACAAAGTTGGCATTTGACCGAGATATTTCTCTCACCCAGCATTGGTATATGTAAAATGACACCCCAAAACACATTCCCCAACTTCTCCTGAGTACGGCGATACCAGATGTGTGACACTTTTTTGCAGCCTATATGCGCAAAGGGGCCCACATTCCTTTTAGGAGGGCATTTTTAGACATTTGAATCCCAGACTTCTTCTCACGCTTTAGGGCCCCTAAAATTCCAGGGCAGTATAAATACCCCACATGTGACCCCATTTTGGAAAGAAGACACCCCAAGGTATTCAAAGAGCCGCATGGAGAGTTCATAGAATTTTTTTTTTTTTGCCACAAGTTAGCGGAAATTGATTTTTTTTTGTTTTTTCTCACAAAGTCTCCTTTTCCGCTAACTTGGGACAAAAATTTCAATCTTTCATGGACTCAATATGCCCCTCAGTGAATACCTTGGGGTGTCTACTTTCCGAAATGGGGTCACATGTGGGGTATTTATACTGCCCTGGCATTTTAGGGGCCCTAAAGCTTGAGAAGAAGTCTGGAATATAAATGTCTAAAAAATTTTACTCATTTGGATTCCGTGAGGGGTATGGTGAGTTCGTGTGAGATTAAATTTTTTGACACAAGTTAGTGGAATATGAGACTTTGTAAGAAAAAAAAAAATTCTGCTAACTTGGGCCAAAAAAATGTCTGAATGGAGCCTTACAGGGGGGTGATCAATGACAGGGGGGTGATCAGGGAGTCTATATAGGGTGATCACCCCCCTGTCATTGATCACCCCCCTGTAAGGCTCCATTCAGACGTCTGTATGTTTTTTACGGCTCCACGGATACATGGATCGGATCCGCAAAACACATACGGACATCTGAATGGAGCCTTACAGGGGGGTGATCAATGACAGGGAGTGATCACCCCATATAGACTCCCTGATCACCCCCCTGTCATTGATCACCCCCCTGTCATTGATAACCCCCCTGTAAGGCTCCATTTAGACGTCCGTATGTTTTTTACGGATCCACGGATACATGGATCGGATCCGCAAAACACATACGGACATCTGAATGGAGCCTTACAGGGGGGTGATCAATGACGGGGGTGATCACCCCATATAGACTCCCTGATCACCCCCCTGTCATTGATCACCCCCCTGTCATTGATCACCCCTCTGTCATTGATCACCCCCCTGTAAGGCTCCATTCAGACGTCCTTATGTCTTTTACGGATCCACAGATACATTGATCAGATCCGCAAAACACGTACGGACATCTGAATGGAGCCTTACAGGGGGGTGATCAATGACAGGGGAGTGATCAGGGAGTCTATAAGGGGTGATCACCCCCCTGTCATTGATCACCCCCCTGTAAGGCTCCCTTCAGATGTCCGTACGTGTTTTGCGGATCCGATCCATGTATCCGTGGATCCGTAAAAAACATACAGACGTCTGAATGGAGCCTTACAGGTGGGTGATCAATGACAGGGGGGTGATCAATGACAGGGGGGTGATCAGGGAGTCTATATGGGGTGATCACCCCCCTGTCATTGATCACCCCCCTGTAAGGCTCCATTCAGATGTCCGTACGTGTTTTGCGGATCCGATCCATGTATCCGTGGATCCGTAAAAAACATACGGACATCTGAATGGAGCCTTACAGGGGGGTGATCAATGACAGGGGGGTGATCAGGGAGTCTATATGGGGTGATCACCCCCGTCATTGATCACCCCCCTGTAAGGCTCCATTCAGACGTCCGTATGTGTTTTGCGGATCCGATCCATGTATCAGTGGATCCATAAAAAACTTACGGACGTCTGAATGGAGCCTTACAAGGGGGTGATTAATGACAGGGGGGTGATCAATGACAGGGGGGTGATCAGGGGGTCTATATGGGGTGATCAGGGGTTAATAAGGGGTTAATAAGTGACGGGGGGTGTAGTGTAGTGGTGTTTGGTGCTACTTATTACTGAGCTACCTGTGTCCTCTGGTGGTCGATCCAAGCAAAAGGGACCACCAGAGGACCAGGTAGCAGGTATATTAGACGCTGTTATCAAAACAGCGTCTAATATACCTGTTAGGGGTTAAAAAAATCGCATCTCCAGCCTGCCAGTGAACGATCGCCGCTGGCAGGCTGGAGATCCACTCGCTTACCTTTTGATCCTGTGAACGCGCGCGCCTGTGTGCGTGCGTTCACAGGAAATCTCGCCTCTCGCGAGAGGACGCGTATATGCGTCCACCCAGAATAGCAGGGCCGCCGCCAGGACGCAATCCTGCGTACAGCGGTCCTGAGGCGGTTAAACAAAACAAAAAGAAAAACGGTTTAGTGGGCTGACAGAAGCCCTTTAAAAAACTCTCCAATGAACAAGAGTCCTGGGCCAGACGGCCTACCAGTCTTTTACTACTCCTCGTTTAATGAAGTCTTACTGCCGCGGCTATTGGCAGTTTGTAACGAGGCAAGAGAGGGGAAGCCATTCACCAGAGATATGTTGTCTGCACAAATATCCATCATCCCTAAACCTAATAAGGACCACTCACTCTGCTCAAATTACAGACCAATTTCGCTTCTCAATAATGACCTGAAACTTTATGCGAAAATGCTTGCCAACAGATTAAAATTCTACTTACCAGATCTTATTTTATACCTGGAAGGGAAGGGAAAAACAACATTATCAGAGTTATAAATCTTATACAACTAGCTACCAAGTCCAATTCACCATTGGCTATACTAACTATGGACGCTGAGAAAGCGTTTGACAGAGTGGATTGGCTCTTTATGACTCAAACGTTAGCAAAATTTGGAATCCCAGATACATTCATAAGTGGGGTTATGGCAATGTATTATAATCCTACAGCGCGTATCCTGGTGAATGGTACCCTATCTCCAGTATTCACAATTTCAAACGGCACACGCCAAGGCTGCCCCTTTCTCCCCTACTGTTTGTTCTGGTGATAGAAACGCTTCTTCAGTCATTCAGAAAAAATGCTGAAATCGAGGGAATGAAAGTAGGGTCTATTATTCACCAATCAGCTGATTTCGCTGATGATGTACTCCTACTTATCACCAATCCAATCCGAGCCTTTCCAGCAATTATGTCTACTCTTCAGAATTACCACTCCCTATCTAATTTTTCCGTGAATTTATCTAAATCCACAGTCCTAAATGTGACCCTGGGGTCAAAATTTATGGCCACTTTACAAAAAAACACCCCTTTTCAATGGACCACTGAGTCTATAGTATTCCTAGGGATAACATTGACCCCGGACTTCTCGAATTTGTTTCTCGACAACTTCCAACCATTACCAAAACGATTAGAAGATCTCTTAGGTTCTTGGGATATCCCATTTATATCATGGTTCGGTCGAAGGACACTGATTAAAACAATATTGCTGCCCACTGTTCTTTACTTTCTGCAAGCATTGCCTATCCCAATCCCAAAGGCTTATTTTGTAAAATTGCAGGGAATCTTATCAAAATTCCTATGGGGTGGTAAGAGATCTAGACTACCTCTTACTCTTATGGTACAACACCCTATGAATGGGGGTCTTGGTATTCCGGACCTATATACCTACCATAAAGCAGTAATTGCACTTAGATGCCTAGAATGGCTAAGACCTTACTCAAGTCGGCTAGACCTAATTACGGAAGATAATATGTTAAACCTCCCACTCCACTCTTTAATTTTCTTGGACCAATCCCCAAAATACGTTAAATTACAAACATATAATACTATCACTAAATATACCTTTGACATGTGGAAAGACTCTAAATGGAAAGACCACCTATTAACTAATTATCTCGCCCTGATGCAAGTTCGGGATGTCCTCTGCCACTCCTCAACCCAGTTCTGGGAAACCATATCTGACAGAGCCAAAGCTGTTACTACACCGGTTTTGTCTCTATGTCCGGATAATGATATCGCAATTTTCGAAGAACTGAAAAAACACCCTATAGTAGCCTGCCTTTCAAATTTCCAAATAGCTCATTTTATTCACTTTATGAAATCCCACCTTAAAAATCTCAATATAACTTCAGAACAATCTGTTTTTGAGAAACTAGCCCTGTAATTAAATGAACCAAAAGGATAGATATCTAAACTATACAGCCTTCTATTGGGCCTACCACGCCCGGATAAAGTCCCCTTCATCTCAAAATGGGAGAGTGAACTAAATATCCAGTTCTCAGCAAAGGAAATACATAGTGTTCGGAAGGCGTGATCAATAGGGTGTCCAGGTGTGTGAAACTACAAGAGAATAGCTATAAAGTACTTACTCAATGGTACTACACCCCACAAAGAATTAACCGTATGTTTCCTGAATGCAGCCCGATCTGCTGGAGATGTGAGATGGAATTAGGCACTCACAGCCATTTATGGTGGAACTTCTCTAAGATTGCTTCCTACTGGCGAAAGATATGTAAAGTCATTTCTGATGTGTGTAAAATATTTTTTCCGGTCTCTCCGAAGGTGTGCCTCTTTGGGGTGTTCGGGGATCTCAGATGTCCTAGAGACACACAAAAGTTGGGTCAGATTTTATTGGCAGCATCCAGAATACTCATTGCAGTTTACTGGAAAAAAACAGAGACACCCCCATTAAAACAATGTATTCAAAGATGTGATCAATTGTACCGCCTTGAACAGATGGCTCACTGGGAGGCCCGAACACCACACAGATTTGAGGCGATTTGGAGACCCTGGAAAGAATATAGAGGTTTTTCGAACTGACAAATCTTTGATGTACTGATCGTGAACACGTACGATAATGTTTAAATAGATATTCTTATCCAAGTACTACCTTTCTGCAACATAATTGGCGCCCTCACCCCCTTCCCTTTCCCTCCCTCCGACTATCCTCCTCCCCTCCCTTTATTCTTTGATTGTTTTCCAATCTGATTGTACTGTATCAGCTGTATTCTTATATTGGCGCCCTGGCAGGGCAATCAACGAATGTACGATCCTTCTGTTGTAAAACCAATAAAAATCATTTTAAAACAATACACCCTTTATTACACATAATTGAGGGCATCATACACCCATGAAAAATTATGCTTAATGACCTGCTGGTGACCCTCATAAACATTTGGAGCAAGGGCCTGCTGGTGACCCTCTAAAACATTACGGGCGAGGGCATGCTGCTGTAATGACCATCGAAAACATTAGAGGTTAGGGTCTGCTGCAGAGCTGACTCTCTAAAACATTAGGGGCGAGTGCCTGCAGCTGAAAAAATTATGGGTGAGTGCCTGCTGCTGAGAAGACCATTGAAAAAATTATGGGCGAGGGCCTGCTGGTGAGCTGACCTTCTAAAACATTATATGCAAGGGCCTGCAGGTGGGCTTACCTTCTAAATGATTGTAGGTGAGTGCCTGCTGGTGAGCTGACCCTCTAAAACATTATATGCGAGGGCCTGCAGGTGAGCTGACCCTCTAAAAGATTGTAGGTGAGGGCCTGCTGGTGAGATGACCCTCTAAAACATTATGGTTGAGGGCCTGCTGGTGAGCTGACCCTCAAAAACATTATATGTGAGGGCCTGCTGGTGAGCTGACCCTTTAAAAGATTGTAGGTGAGGACTTGCTGGTGAGCCGACCCTGTAAAACATTATGGTTGAGGGCCTGCTGGTGAGCTGACCTTCTAAAACATTACATGCGAGGTCCTGCAGGTGAGCTGACTGTAACAGTCGCGTACACACACACACAGGGGGGGAGGGAAGTGACCACTGCGCTCCACCCTTACCCCTGGCCCTGCCTACTTGCCTCGCGAGTCCTAATGACAGGGGACAACTGGACGGCAATCCCTAACTTGGAATAAGTGCAGGGATGACAGACAGACAAACAACAGGACGTGAACGGACCGAGTCAATACCAGGAAAGCTACAAAGTACAAAGGATTAAGCAAAGAATGGTCAGGAGAAGCCAGGGTCAAATACCAGGAGAGCAGAGAAGTACAAGAGGAGTCCTAAGAGAGTAGTCAGGTGGGAGCCGAGGTCACAATACCAGGACGGATGCGCAGTACAGGAGGATCAGGCAAAAGGATGGTCAAGGAACAGGATCAGGGAAGTATTCAGCAGTCCAACAAATAGCCAGGAACCTAGAAATTAACAGGCAACCTGTAGCCAGCAGGCTGCCTGTATTTATAGTGGGGAGTGAGGGTCATGTGACGTGGCCAGCGTCACATGACCGACAGACCAACCAGTCGAGCACCGAGTGATCAGCTCGGCGCTCAAGGCAGACTTAGGAGCAGGGAGCCACCCAGCTAGTAAAGCCGCCCTGGGAATGAGGTCAAACACAGATTTTACAAGGGGCCACCGGACCCAAGACTTCAGGCGATGGCTTTTCAGGGTGTTCTAAATGAAATTTACGAACAAGTCTAGGAGCATGAACCTCCCTGGCAGATACCCAAGATCTCTCTTCAGGTCCATACCCCTTCCAGTGAATCAGGTACTGCAAGGAATTACGCACCTTCCGGACATCCACTATTTTAGACACCACATACTCGACAGCATCATTAACAAGAACAGGCGGAGGCGAGGATTTTGATGGTACTACCGGTTCAAAATATTTTTTAAGCAGAGATTTATGGAACACATTATGAATGTGGAATGACTCGGGCAGCTCCAACCTAAAAGATACCGGGTTAATCACTTCGTGATCTTATATGGTCCAATAAAACGAGGAGCAAATTTTTTAGAAGTTACCTTGAGAGATAGATTCTTGGAGGACAAACATACTTTATCCCCAACCTGAAAGTTTACCCCCCTTGAACGTCTCCTATCAGCCTTGAGTTTCTGAGAACATTGAGCCTTTTCTAGGTTCGATTGAACCCGGGCCCAAACTGTGCACAGTTCGGAGGAGAGTTTATCCGCTTCAGGGTTAGAGGAGGAGACGGACGACCCAGAATGAAAACGGGGATGAAAACCATGGTTACAAAAGAAAGGGGAGACCCCAGCGGAAGAATTGACACGGTTATTCAAAGCAAATTCAGCCAATGGAAGAAATTTCACCCATAATTGCTGGTCATCAGCAACATACGACCTCAAGAATTGTTCGACAGACTGATTAAGGCGTTCAGTCTGCCCATTACTCTCAGGGTGGTAGGCAGAGGAAAAAGACAATGAAATTTTACATTTTTGACAGAAGGCCCTCCAGAATCTGGACACAAACTGCACACCCCTTTTCCGGGATAGCATGCAATCGAACAATTTCTTTCACAAAAATAGACGCCAGGGTTTTGGCATTCGGGAGTTTAGACAGGGGAATGAAATGGACCATCTTGCTAAACCTATCCACCACTACCCACACTACAGTCTTACCCTCCGCCAGCGGTAGGTCAGTTATAAAGTCCATCGAGATATGGGACCAGGGTCTACTGGGAATGGGTAGGGGTCGTAGGTTACCAGCAGGGCGAGTCCTAGGTGTCTTGGACCTGGCACACACCTCACAGGCTGACACATAGGACTTGACATCCCTAGTTAGAGTGGGCCACCAATAAGATCTAGAAACCAGATCCTTAGTGCCCTCAACACCCGGATGTCCACAAAAGGCAGAATCGTGACACTCACCCAACAGCTGGAGACGAAATTGTACGGGAACAAACAACTTATCTGTTGGGGTGGATACCGGTGCCAGATGTTGTTCCGACCTAATGCGAGCCGAGATATCCTGGGTAAGAGCTGCTAAGAAGATTTTTGCTGGTAGGATGGATTCAGGTGGTACCTCAGTAGGTTGAAAAGCCTGGAAGCTCCGAGATAATGCGTCCGCCTTCACATTAAAAGGTTTCTCCTGATCAGGCTGGATCAGAATGGGAGCGCTACTGAATGCCTTTTTTAATTTTTCAAATGAAGAAATGGCCTCAGTAGACCAATTCTCCAAATCCACCACTTTCTTAGTAAGGTCGGTCAACGGTTTAGCAATTACGGAAAAATTCATAATAAATTTACGATAGTAATTGGCGAAACCTAAGAACCGTTGTAAGGCCTTTAAGGATGAAGGTCTTACCCATTCCTTAATTGCTAGTACCTTACCAGGATCCATCTTGAAGGCGTGAGGAGTCAGAACATGCCCTAGAAACAGAATCTCCTGCACACCAAAGACACATTTCTCTTGTTTAGCGGATAGCTGATTCTCCCTCAACACCTCTAATACTTGTCTAACATGAGACACATGGGATTCGAAGTCAGGAGAGAATATCAAAATGTCGTCAAGATAGACAATAACAAATTTACCTAAGAACTCCCTAAGAATGTCATTCATGAAGTTTTGGAACACAGCTGGGGCATTGCTGAGTCCAAAAGGCATCACCTGATATTCAAAGTGTCCTACCGGAGTATTGAACGCCGTCTTCCATTCGTCTCCCTCCTTGATTCGGATTAGATTGTATGCCCCTTTCAGGTCAATTTTGGAAAAGCAGGTTGCCCCCAGGACCTGGTTAAATAAATCCGGAATCAATGGGAGGGAGTATCTATTCTGGACAGTGATTTTATTTAATCTCCGGTAATCGATACATGGCCTAAGACCACCATCTTTTTTCTTAACAAAGAAAAACCCCGCCCCCATAGGAGAGACAGAAGGTCTAATATGCCCTTTACCAAGGCTCTCCTTAATATAATCTTCCATGGCCTTGCGTTCGGGCATAGAAAGATTATAAATTCGTCCTTTAGGAAACTTGGCCCCCTCTACTAGCTCTATGGTACAATCATAAGGTCTATGGGGGGGTAGAACCTCCGGGGTTGGTGATGAGAATACATCAGAATATTCTCTAACAACAGAGGGTAAAGTATCAGACTTTACTGAGACCCCAGCCTGTACCACGGACAGGCACGAGTCACACTTAGGCCCCCATCTCACCAACTCCCCATTGGACCAATCTATAGTGGTGTTATGTAGTCGGAGCCAAGGCAACCCTAGTACCACCTCAGCAGGTAGGTTCTCCAGGACTAGAAGCTAACATCTCTCTGAGTGGCACACACCCACGGTTAGAGAAATCTCTGAGGTACATAAGCTCACCGTACCACCAATAAGAGGAGTAGCATCAATAGCCATGACATGGATAGGAGTTGGTAAGGCAAACATAGCAATACCCAATCTAACAGCATACCCAGAGTCAATAAAGCTTGCCGCTGAGCCATAATCAATAAAGGCCTTACCCGGCCATTTATCTACTCCCAGAGAAATCGTAATGGGTACCGAAAGCTTACATTTAGAAAATTCAGGGTGTACCTGGTCTTTAGGTTGCCTTGCCTTAGGAGACTTGACAGAGAGGACCTTCCTAGAACACTGGTTGATCCAATGGTCAGAATCTCCACAGTAAAAGCATTCTGCACGTCTGCGGCGAAGATTCCCTCGGGTCATGCCAACCTGCATGGGTTCCTCGGTGGAGACCTCAGCATTGTCTCTGGGATAGGCCTCTGACTGGACCACCATCTGGGAAGAGAACTGTTGTTCCTGTCATCTCTCTCTAACCCGTCGGTCAAGTCGGACAACAAGGGTCATCATCTCCTCTAAGGTCTCTGCAAGTTGATAACTGACCAGAAGATCCTTTAATTTATCAGACAGACCTGACCTGAACTGACTCTTCAGGGCTGGTTCGTTCCATCCTGAGGGGACACACCACCTTCTGAATTGGGTGCAATAATCCTCCGCTGGTAAATTGCCCTGAACCAGTGCCTTTAGAGCCGTCTCGGCTACTAGAGCCCTGTCTGGTTCATCATAGAGGGTACCTAGGGCCTGAAAGAACCCCTCCACAGAATATAAACAACTGGCGCCAGCAGGTAAAGAGAACGCCCAGTCCTAGGGATCACCCTGTAATCGGGAAATGATAATGCCCACGCGTTGACTCTCGGGCCCGGAAGTAAAGTTTGCAACTCTCCTTAAAAGAGAGAAACCTCTTCCGGTCTCCAGAAAAGGTTTCTGGGAGCTTAATCTGGGACTCAAAATGCGGACTGGAGGCCTGAGGAGTGGAAGAGCCTTGCCCTAACTCAAAAGAGCTGAGTTTTTCCCCTAACTCCTGCACCATCTGCGTCAGATTAGAGACATAGTCAGTCAGGGTCACCAGAGGATTCATAATACAGTGGTTATTTGGCCTGTTAATCTGTAACAGTCGCGTACACACACACACAGGGGGGGAGGGAAATGACCACTGCGCTCCACCCTTACCCCTGGCCCTGCCTACTTGACTCGCGAGTCCTAATGACAGGGGACAACTGGACGGCAATCCCTAACTTGGAATAAGTGCAGGGATGACAGACAGACAAACAACAGGACGTGAACGGACCGAGTCAATACCAGGAAAGCTACAAAGTACAAAGGATTAAGCAAAGAATGGTCAGGAGAAGCCAGGGTCAAAACCAGGAGAGCAGAGAAGTACAAGAGGAGTCCTAAGAGAGTAGTCAGGTGGGAGCCGAGGTCACAATACCAGGACGGATGCGCAGTACAGGAGGATCAGGCAAAAGGATGGTCAAGGAACAGGATCAGGGAAGTATTCAGCAGTCCAACAAATAGCCAGGAACCTAGAAATTAACAGGCAACCTGTAGCCAGCAGGCTGCCTGTATTTATAGTGGGGAGTGAGGGTCATGTGACGTGGCCAGCGTCACATGACCGACAGACCAACCAGTCGAGCACCGAGTGATTAGCTCGGCGCTCAAGGCAGACTTAGGAGCAGGGAGCCACCCAGCTAGTAAAGCCGCCCTGGGAATGAGGTCAAACACAGATCCTCATTCCCAAAGCTAAGCAACAGGTCTGCGGGCGATGGGGGACCGAGTGCACCTTCGGAACCCCGTGACACTGACCCTCTAAAAGATTGTAGGTGAGAGCCTGCTGGTGAGCTGACCTTCTTAAACATTACATGCGAGGGCCTGCAGGTGAGCTGGCACTCTAAAAGATTGTAGGTGAGGGCCTGCTGGTGAGATGACCCTCTAAAACATTACATGCAAGGCCTGCAGGTGAGATGGCCCTCTAAAAGTTTGTAGGTGTGGGCCTGCTGGTGAGCTGAACCTCTAAAACTTTATATGCGAGGGCCTGCAGGTGAGCTGACCCTCTACAACATTAGGAGCGAGGGCAGACTAATAAGCATGTTCATATGATGGAAGAGGAGGAGGACGATAAAAGGAATATTGAACCATATACCCTCTTTTGTGGTGGAAGCGGTGCATGGGAATACAGTGTATTCAGTACATTATAAAAAACACATTTAAAGTGCCGTTTTCCTTTGGTGGAGTAGAGAAGTCAAGGGCAATCCAGGCCTTGTTCATTTTTATAAGAGTCAACCTATCAGCATTTTTAGTTGACAGGCGGATGCGCTTATCAGTTATTATGCCCCCAGCAGCACTAAATACCCACTCTGACAAAATGCTGGCAGCAGGGCAGGCCAGCACCTCCAAGGCATAGAGCGCCAGTTCGTGCCACGTGTCCAGCTTGGACACCCACTAACTTTAAGGCACAGAGTGATCATTGAGGATGCTGACACGGTCTGCTATGTACTCCTTCACTGTAACGGATCTCCTGGCACCCCGACTGGGTACCTCCGTTGATGGATGCTCCTAGTGCTTCTCCCGGACTCCAAGCACTCCACTTGACACCGTAAGTACTGCAGATCCCGCAAACCACTGCAGTTTGGTTGTGATCTCCATCTCCTACCCACCCTGGAGCTACAACAAGGCCCTAGGCTCCAGTGGGTGAACCTCTCTTCCTTAAGAGAGCGATACAGGAACAAGCTCTTAAAAGAGCACAGTGATTATAGCCAGGGGAGTATACAGCGTATATAGCAATCCCTAGTGTAGATGCAATCTTTTCCCCCACACATGAGACGAGGCTTTATGCTGAGGGTAAAACAGGAACTCTTTAATGGGGATACATGTCAGCCTTTTATGCAGGTCTTCCAGCAAGGGACACTCCCCCTGGGGACCTTGTGGAAGACTGCAACAGTTTATACATTAGCCAATGACATGCATTTATAGTATTGAAACCTTCCCAGCAATTTTACACAACCCCCCCCCCCTCTGTTTTTGACGCAATCAACAAAATACAATGGGCATTGCCTGTGATACAATTACTAAACACAATTAACAAAACACAATAGGCTCTGCCTGTGATACAATTAGCAAAACACAATGGGCTAACTTAATCACTCACAGGCAGAAAACACACATTTTTCCCCCAAACACAGAAAACATCTCAAAACCCCACATATCCCCATAATTTATACATCCATGGATAGCTCTGATCTGGGCAAACAACATATCCAAAAATCACCCGGATCCGAGCAGGGGTTCCCGAATTCCATGGAAGTCACATTTGGCCGACCGCAAGCATGGCTTTCCTGCCCAAAACAGTTCCACAGATTTAGGCTATGCGGCCGGTCTATCTTCTCTTTCAAAGTTAGTATATGGCCATAATCCTGAGGCAAGAGGCTGGCAAAACAGGCCCCTCCAAAACCCAGTGGTGAGGTTAGTTTCGTCACATTCACCATCTTCCAAAATGTTTCCCTTTTTGGGAAACTAGGCCGCACATCAGGGTGAGGGTGCTGGCGGGGTGTCATGAAACTGTCCCAGGCTTTGGAGAGTGTTGCCCTGCCTCTGTTGGAACAGCTGTGTGTTCCCTTTGTCTCCCCTCCTTGGTTGCCCAAGGAACTACGTACTCTGCTGTCAGCGTTGTCAGCTGAAAATTTTTGGAGCAATTTTTCCACAAGGACCTTCTGGTATTGCACCATCACAAAGCATGGCCAACATGTGGAACGTGGAGTTCCTGCACGTGCTTACATGGCACAAAAGTCGGTGAGCTGGCAATTGTAATCGCTGCTGCAGCGTTGACACACCGGCGGAAGCTGTCGATGACTTGCGGAAATGGGCACACATGCGGCGCACCTTCACCAGTAGCTCAGGGAAATTGGGGTAGGCTTTGAGAAACCGCTGAACCACTAAGTTTAAGACGTGGGCTAGGCATGGGATGACTGTGAGCTTCACGAGCTCTACAGCCACCACCAAGTTACGGCCATTATCAGACACAACCATGCCTGGTTCTCGGTTGAGTGGCGAGAGCCACAACTCAGTCTGGTCTCTTATTCCCTGCCATAGCTCTGCGGCGGTGTGCTGTTTGTCACCCAAGCAGATCAGCTTTAGCACGACCTGTTGACGCTTCCCCACTGCAGTGCTAAACTGCTTCCAGCTACCGACTGATCGCTGACTGGTTCTGCAAGAGGATAATTCTGAGGTGGAGGAGGAGGAGGAAGCGGAGAAGGAGAAGTGGGATTTGTAGCCACTAATGTAGTGTCACAGGTTAAGGGGAAGAAAAAACACCAAATACACACCACAACAAATAGACAACAATCTAGGCCTCAAAAGCTAAGGAAGAGGGATGGTGACCTCCTAGTAATCCCTAGGCCTTTCCCTAACTCTTTCCAGTATGAGCAAATCCTGATGGGGAAAATACTCATACACCGGATACCTAAAGCCCTGCTAAAACTGATGAGCCCTAGGATAGGTAGCAGGGGATGAGACAGCTGGTTCCTACCAGAATGAAGGAACCTGCGTCTCCCTGAGGCCTAGAAACAACACACTCCAGATAATAAGAAACAGCGAAGGCTACAAGTACTTAGCTTAGAGATGTATGGAGAAGCAGGAGATCCAAGACAAACCAGCACTAGCAACTTCAAGCAGAAACTATCAACTTCAGCAGTGTGAGGCAGATCTAAATAGAGCCTCATCACTGATAACGAGCGGCACCTGAGGAGATGTGAGATCTTACCAAACAACATACATAGAGTAAAACAGAGAGACCTGTCAGATAGCCTCACGTGCAGCAATTCTATCCAATCTTCTCACCTCTCTCACAGGAGGGACTGTGACACGTAGGTGGTGGTGGAATTAGGGCCCGCAATCCTTGGCGTCGGTAGCACCTGTGCCATCCCAGGGTATGACTCGATCCCGACAGCCACAAAGTTCACTGTGTGCTGTCAGGGAACTTTGTGCTGTTCCTGGCCGAAAGCACTTGTCCATGTGTCAGTGGTTAAGTGGACCTTCCCAGTAACTGCTTTGGTCAGGGCATGGGTGATGTTACGGGACACATGCTGGTGTAAGGCGGGCACGGCACACCGTGAAAAATAGTGGCGGCAGGGGACTGCGCAACGAGGGATGGACGCCGACATCAGGCTGTGGAAGGCCTCAGTGTCCACAAGCCTAAATGGCAACATTTCCAGGGCCAGTAATTTGGAAAGTTGTGCATTTAGTGCTATGGCCTGTAGGTGGCTGGCTGGGTATTTGCGCTTGCGTTCAAATGCCTGGGCTAAGGACATTTGTACGCTGCGCTGGGACACAGAAGTGGCTGTGGTCACTGATGGTGCTTGCGAAGGTCCAGCTGCAGGGCAGGAGGCATCCGGGCCTGCGCCTTCGACAGGGGATTGGCCAGCACGTAACACAGGGGAAGAGGAGGCAGTGGTGTGACCGACAGACACAGATTGTGGACCCAGGCATTTGGCCCACATATTACGGTGCTTTAAAGCCATGTGGCTGATCATGGTGGTGCTGGCGAGGTTGCTAGTGTTCACGCCTCTGCTCATTTTTGTATGGCATAGGATGCAAATTACAATTCTTTTGTCGTCTGCACTTTCCTCAAAAAAACGCTAGACTGCGGAACACCTACCCCTTGGCAAGGGAGATTGCCGCAAGGGGGTGCTCCGAGGAACAGTTGCGGGCCTGTTTGGTGTAACCCGCCTTCTTCCATTTCCCACCCCACTGCCTCTTGCAGCCTGTTGCGGTGCTGCGAATCCCTCCCCCTCTGTACTGCTGTCCTCGCTCAGCTTGCCACCTTCCCAGGTTGGGTCAGTAATTTCATCGTTCACCACCTCCTCTTCCACTTCCTCATTTTGCTCATCCTCCTGACTTGTTGACCTAACAACCACAGATATTGACAACTGTGTCTCATCATCATCATCCTCCTCGTAAAACACCAATTGAAGTTCCCCACCATCATCTTCTTGTGACTGTGGATGCTCAAGAGTTTGGTAATCAGGGCACAAGATCTCATGTTCCTCTTCAAGCGGGCTTGTCAAGAGGCCCAAATGAAGGAATGGCGCTGAAAAGAGCTCCTCGGAATATCCGAGTGTGGGATCACTTGTTTGGCAAGACTCTCCATGGTGAGAGGAAGGAGGATCAGGGTGAGGATTGTGTTGACCAGACTCTTGGCTACTGAGACTAGACTTTGTGGAAGACAGGGTGGTGCTTAACCGACTGGAAGCATTATCTGCTGCAATCCAACCGACCACCTTGTTGCACTGGTCTGACTTCGAGAGCATTGTCCTGCGCCGCCCTGCAAACTGGGACATGATGTTAGGTATCGTGGATGATTTTTTTTCTTGTGCTCTGGCAGCAGGCACAGTTTCAATGCGCCCAGGGCCACGGCCTCTGCGTGCACCATCAGCATCACGGCCACTTCCCTGTCGCCTTCTTCACATTAAATGTTACTGTATATATGCTTGAAAGTATGTCACACATACAGTAGCGTAGGATGTGTAAGTGTATGCGCAAAAAAATAAGGTATTTGGGATGTGGAAACGTCACACAGGAGATATACCGCAGATAATGTCACTGATGTCAGAGGACACGGTCTATAAAAAAAGTACACTGGATGTCACTGATATTTTTGGGATGTACAGCAGGTAATGTTGTTGCTTTCACCAGCGGCTAATAAAAAATTACAGGGAATGTCAAAGCTATTTGGGATGCGCAAACGTTATACAGGAGATGTAGCGCAGCTAATGTCACTGTCCGCAGCGGACACCGTCTATGGAAAAAGTACACTGGATGTCACAGAAATTTTTTGGATGCGCACTCGTTACACAGGAGTAATACTGCACTGGATGTCACAGATATTTTTGGGATGCGCACACGTTACATAGGAGATGTAGCGCAGATAATGTCGCTGTCTGCAGTGGCTTAACCATTGCACGCTATTTAGCTAAAAAATAGACAAAGGTACGCCCAAACGCACGTTGAGGTAACGCCATCCCAGGCACTCAGGTCCTATCATCAGTGGGTGAGTTTCTCGCATTTATACACTGTGCAGACTTTCAGCTCATATTTAGGACATCAGGTCATACCATATCCCTTTGGGATTTAGACAGTATATATACAGTCTTATATGTGGACTTTTGCATCGTGGGCAGCATTGCCATTTGTTGTCCTTTTTATGTCATTTACTATTGAGGGCTCACCTTTACAATTTATCATGATGTAATGTAATTGATGAATTTTTGATTGTACATACATCTACTTGGATTTTGTGATCTGTAGGTTGCTGGGATGGTGTTTTTTTCTGTTCCCTACCCTCCTTTTTAATGGTATTATATACATTATTTATTATGTAACAATAAAGTACTTTTTCATAAATTGGATGTTTATGAGCTTTAGTTCTTCTAGTTTTTTGCTAAAAATAGATATTGCTGCCACACACAATAGTCCTTAAGGCTGGGTTCAGACCTGAGCGTTTTACAGCGCGTTCCTACGCGCTGTAAAACACTCAACAGGCAAGAACCAATGTTTCCCTATGGGAAGGGTTCTCACCTGAGCGTTTTACAGCGCGTACGATCGCGCTGTAAAACGCCCGACGCCCCAAGAAGTACAGGAGCTTCTTTGGGGCGTCTTGTCGCGCGTTCCCGTACATAGACTTCAGCGGGAACGCGCGACAATGGGCGTTCGCTTGTTCCGGAGCCGCGTCTGTAAACGCGCATACAATCGCGCATACAGAGCGCTCCATCCCAAACGCTCAGGTCCGAACCCAGCCTAAAAGTACTTTTGGGTCTGTAAAGTTTTAGCAATTTAGCGCAGGTTGCGTTAAAAAAATATATATTGCTGCTGCCACACACAATAATAGTCCTTAAAGGGACTTTTGGGTCTCTGACAAGTTTTTCAACTGAAAAAAAGAAAATTTCACTCCCTACACTATCTTTCCCTTATTCAGCACAGCTCTCCCTGACTAACACTAAGCCGAACACGTGTCATCGGGTGCTATATAGCACCCGATGACGCGTTCCGGACAGCCAATCACTGTATTGCCAGTAACCAACATGGCTAAGGCATTACAGTGAAGGGCAGTACTTACCTGTATGTTTATTGGCTGCGTAGCAGCCAACAAACGTGCGGGGGCGAGATTCGAGCATGCTCGATCAACACTACCCATTACTTCTGCCCACTTGTTGATGCCACTATTCTGAATCAGTCACCTCCCTGATGCCACGCATTTGCTGCCTCTACTGCTATCTGCCCCTACTGTGATCTGCCACCATCTTGTGCTTTTACTGCCACTATTGTGACTCTTTATTCTGACGCCACTAGTGTCCCTGTTTAGCTGTGTTGACAATACCGTTTATTTTTCTGTTCTTCTGACTGATCAGAAGAACAGAAAAATAACAAAAAACGTGTCCTGTCATTTGAGCATTCTGAATTCTGAATCACATGGTCAGTATTTTGCATCAGAATTTGATCATGATTTGGAAGTCCAAAACACAGAAGACATGCAAATATATTTCCATCACATGTTGTTTCTGTTTTGGAACCACTCCTGTTTTTGCCTTACCAATACTGATCAAATACTGATGTAAAAAACTGACCAATTATTTTTTGCTTTACTGAAGGATGCAGTATTTTTTCTGTTTTGTTTTTTTGTTTAGCTAAGGGTTAGCTAGGAATGCTGGTGGCCTGTACGATGATGTGCATGGCCAAACATGTGACCTGGCCGTCATTTAGATGCACAGTAACTTTTTCGCTACCAGAAAGGACTAGCTATGCATGTTGTTGTACTGCACACCGGGATACATTATCCCTAAAGTTTAACTACAGGCCGGGGGAGACCTGATTTAACGTGCTTCATGACAAATGAATTCCAATCAAAGCAAATTTTAAAAAAAAGTTGCACAGTGACCAAATAGAATTTTTGAAAACTTTGCTTATCTCTGATGATCAGAAAGTCGTACATACTCAAAATGTTACCAATAAAAACTACAAATCGTCCCCCAAAAAAGCAATCCCTCATACAGCTCTGTAGATAGAAAATGTAAAAAAGCTATCGCTGTCAGAAAATGGCGAAGCAAAGAAAATTTTAATTTTTTCAAAGGATTTCATTTTTTTAAAGTAGTAAAACAAAATAAACATGATACAAATGTGTGTATCACCGCAATCGCACTGACCCATAGAATAAAGACATCATGTCATTTTTAGTGCACAGTGAACACCGTAATACCAAAACCAAAAAAAAACCTTGGAAGAATTATGTTTTCTTAAGTTTGACCCCAGAAATATTTTTTTCCCATTTTCCAAAAGAAAATACAGTAAAATAAATGGTGCCATTAAAAAATAAAACTTGTCCCACAAAAAAGAAGCCTTCATATACATAGCTATGTGAACGAAATGTTTAAAAAGTTATGTCTCTTGGAATGTGAGGAGAAAAAAAATCCATAATGTAAAAACAAAAATATCCCAGTCCATAAGGGGTTGAAAATAACAAGAAAAAACCTGTTGCAAATAAATCATGAAAATTCTTTATATTTGTGTTTATGTGATTATGATTTTCTATCTTTAGCTGTATAACAGTTTTCCATTACTGATGGACTGGCTACCTGGAGTTCACAGAACTATTTTTGGGAACATCAAGGAGTTTCAGAAATTTATAAGAGCGACCTTTACAAAACAGAAGACAGAACTGGATGTCAATGACCAGAGGAACCTTATTGATGCTTTCCTAGCCAAGCAACAAGAGGTATGTGAAAAATTAAAATTTGTTTCAGTGGTGTACATTACCCAGGATCCCACAATCCAGCTCATGGTCCTGGCTACAAATATTTGCTCCCTTGCGGCCAGTAGCAACAGAGATGGCTGTACATGAACATTACTTGAATGTAAGTGACAAATCTTAATGTCCATAAGTGCACAGACATCTGAAGTTGTCACCCAGGAGCCGCACCTTTTTCTCCTAAGCAAAGGGGGGAAGGTGAAATTATTCATTGGGACACTTACTGGTGAATGGAGGCTGTACAGAGGCACAAGGGTTTCTATCACATACCTTCCAACTATACTAACTCCACCCAGTGCTTCTCTCTTTGCTGAAATTGCTTGCAGAGTTTCCTTTGTAACAGGTGGGAAAGATTCCTTCTTATATCTAGCTACACTATGTCCACACTCTAGCAGCCAGGTACTGGATATAATAACTTCTTACTTGTAGTTAGCAATCCGCAGGGTGATCTCCCTAACGACAGGAAAAATCCTCTGCTTCATTATTTGTACATGACCAGCGTATTGTCGGGTCGTTCCCCTCCCGATCTCCCCATTCCCAACCCAATAAAGACACAACTCCGCAAGTGGATTTTATTGGCCACAGCAGAACACGGGGGGGGGGGGGGGGGGTGACTTGGAGCTCAAAAAATCGGAAAGGTAATGATTGTGTAATATGCGAATTTTGGGAATTTGAATTTTCGGATTCAAATTTTTTTATTGCGAATTTTTCAATTTACAACTATTAGACAAAGAAGATTATAGCACTATATTAGCTAAATTGCTCTATATTAGATTTTTTTCGAATATTCTCTATATTGCTATAACTTAGTTTTTTCGAATATTCGTAATATTCTAAAACAAGAATATTTAGCAATATAGCGAATATTCAAAAAAACCAAATATAGAGCAAAATTCGCAAACACTATGTCACCACCAGACATCTGAGAAGCTCTGGCAGACGTCCTTCAGAACCTCCTCCTTGAGGTTCCTTTTGTTTTGCTTTCATTTTCTCATCTCGTTAGCCTCTCTCAGCTGTCATGTAGTTGCACTGATTGCATCCCTTTAAATCCCTTCCCATACTGCATCACTTTGCGGTTTATACAACTTCCTGGAGTATATGCATGCTGGATGCTACTACTGAGTCTTCTACAGATAAGTTTTGTTTATTCATTTGTATTTTCCTGTTTTCTGGATCCCAGGAGACCCTGACTCCCTCCGTATCAAGTGTAGGGAGCCGGTGGTCGTGTCCCCTCACTATTATAGGGTGTTCAGGGGTTATTCAGTCGAGGTACGAGGATATGTGATCTTCTACCATTGAGAATTTTGCATAGGCTGAGCAGTTTAGGGAGAGAGCCAGGTCTGTTGCAGGGCTATCCCTTTGGTTCCTTAGTTTTGGATCCAGTCAGCCGGATCTTCCTTTTGTGTCTTCTAGTTTGCTGTACACCTTCCGTGACATTATAAACCGCCAAAACCGTCTTAAGCATGAATCCGGTTTCAACCTTGATTGACCGCATGCAGGGTCTTTCACTGGAGGTAGAAGATCTCCGGAAAACTGTCTCTCAGTTTGAGGTGACCGTTTCTGCTTGCGTTCATGGAGTTTGTTCTGAGCCTAAGATCTCGCTTCCGGATACGTTCTCCGGGGGTAGTGAGAATTTTGTTCGTTTTAGAGAGGCTTGCAAACTCCATTTTTCTTACTTCCTCATTCCTCTGGTGATGAGCGGAGGGTGGGGATCATCATCTCGCTGCTCAGGGATAACGCTCAGTCTTGGGCTTTTTCGCTGCCGGTGGGGGCACGGCCCCTACGTTCAGTGGATGAACTTTTTTTAGCCCTGGGTCAGATATATGATGATCCGGATGGTATTGCTCTGGCTGAGTCTAGACTATGTCTTTTATGCCAGGGTAAACAATCTGCAGAGATATACTGCTCCGAATTTGGGAGATGGGCAGCTGATACTGGTTGGGAAGATGCTGCACTCCGAAGTAAATTTTGCCATGGTCTTTCAGAGGGATTGAAAGATGCATTTGCCTTTCATGAGAGACCTACCTCCTTGGACTCTGCCATGTCTCGGGCCGTTCGTATTGACAGGCGTCTTAGAGAGAGAGGAGAGATCACTCCTTCTTGTCATACTCAGTCCAAGGACAGTGCGGCGGTCTCATTCAGTGCACAGGGGTCTCAGTCGCTCTCAATCCCTTCTGAGCAGGAGCCCATGCAGCTGGGTTTGCTTGCCTCTGACAATAGAGGATTCAGCTCTCATGGGAAGGTTTGTTTCTGTTGTGGAGGTATAAATCATTTGGCAAATGTTTGTCCCTCTAGGAGATTCAGGCAGTTTTTTGAGAGTAATAAAGAAACAAAAAGAAAAAAAATCCTCTAAAAACATTCCATCTGTTACTATTGGCAAGGTTGATGCGGAAATTGAAGGTTTTCCGTTTGCTTGTATTTCCCGTTTTGTCCTACCTGCCAGGGTGGCGCTAGAGAGCAAGAATATTTTTTGTGAGATTTTTGTAGATAGTGGAGCAGCTGTCAATATTATTGATAATCAATTTGCTATAACTCATGGTTTCCAGGTATGCACTTTGGGAAAGGATATACCTGTTTTTGCTATTGATTCCAATCCACTTTCTCAGAAATCGTTAAAGGGCATAGTTCACAATATCCGTTTGATTGTGGGTGATACTCATGTTGAGGATGTGTCATGTTTCGTCCTAAACGGGTTGCCTACTCCTCTAGTGTTGGAGCTACCCTGGCTCACTAAACATAACCCCACCATTGATTGGCAAGCGAGGCAAATAAATGGTTGGAGTGACTTTTGCAGAGAGAATTGCCTCACGACATCTGTTTCAGAGGTTTCTACTAAGACTGTACCATCTTTCCTCTCTGAATTTTCGGATGTGTTTTCTGAGAGTGGTGTTCAGGAATTGCCCCCTCACAGGGAGTACGATTGCCCTATTAATCTCACCCCAGGCGCCAAGCTGCCTAAATCTCGTTTATACAATCTTTCCCAACCTGAAAGGGTCGCTATGCGTGCTTATATCTCTGAGAGTCTGAGAAAGGGACACATACGACCCTCGAAGTCACCTGTTGCCGCTGGTTTTTTCTTTGTTAAGAAAAAAGATGGTTCTTTAAGACCATGTCTGGATTTCAGGGAGCTGAACAGTATCACAATTCGTGACCCTTATCCGCTTCCTCTGATCGCGGACCTGTTTAACCAGATTGTGGGGGCTAAAGTTTTTTCCAAATTGGATCTAAGAGGGGCATACAACCTGGTCAGGGTCAGAGAAGGAGACGAATGGAAGACGGCCTTCAATACCCCTGAAGGCCATTTTGAGAATTTGGTTATGCCTTTTGGTTTGATGAATGCTCCAGCCGTCTTTCAGCATTTTGTGAACAGCATTTTTTATCATTTAATGGGGAAATTTGTATTAGTGTATCTGGATGACATTTTGATTTTTTCTCCTGATTTCAAAACTCATAAGGAACATTTACGTCAGGTCTTGCTCATCCTGCGGGAGAATAAATTGTACGCTAAACTGGAAAAATGTGTGTTTGCGGTTCCAGAAATTCAATTTCTGGGGTTTCTTCTCTCCGCTTCTGGTTTTCGCATGGACCCCGAGAAGGTCCGCGCTGTGCTTGAGTGGGAGCTTCCTGAGAATCAGAAGGCGCTGATGCGTTTTCTGGGTTTTGCCAATTATTACAGGAAGTTTATTTTGAATTATTCCTCTGTTGTTAAACCACTCACTGATATGACTAGAAAGGGGGTAGATTTTTCCTCCTGGTCGGTAGAGGCGCGTAAGGCCTTTTCTAATATCAAGGAGATTTTTGCTTCCGCTCCCATCTTGGTACAACCTGATGTCTCTCTGCCCTTCATAGTTGAGGTTGATGGTTCTGAGGTGGGTGTGGGTGCGGTCTTGTCTCAGGGTCCCTCTCCTGCCAAATGGCGACCGTGTGCCTTTTTCTCGAAGAAACTCTCCTCCGCAGAGAGAAATTACGATGTGGGAGATAGGGAGTTGTTGGCCATCAAGTTAGCTTTTGAGGAATGGCGCCATTGGCTAGAGGGTGCCAGACACCCTATTACCGTGTTTACTGACCATAAGAATCTGGCCTACTTGGAGTCAGCCAAGCGTCTGAACCCGAGACAGGCCAGATGGTCTTTGTTCTTTTCAAGGTTTAATTTTGTTGTCACCTTCCACCCTGGGGTTAAGAATGTGAAGGCGGATGCCCTGTCACGTTGTTTTCCGGGAGGTGGGAATTTTGAAGACCCGGGTCCCATTTTGGCTGAAGGTGTGGTGGTCTCTGCTCTTTATCCTGAATTGGAGGCAGAGGTTCAGGTAGCCCAGTCAGAGGCTCCTGATCTTTGTCCTCCTGGGAGGTTGTTTGTGCCTCTCGCTTTAAGACACAAGATTTTTAAGGAGCACCACGATACTGTCCTTGCTGGGCACCCGGGGGCAAGAGCCACAGTGGATCTCATCGCTCGGAGATTCTGGTGGCCGGCGCTTCGTAAGTCGGTTGAGGGTTTTGTGGCAGCCTGCGAGACCTGCGCTCGTGCCAAAGTCCCTCATTCACGGCCATCAGGTCCTCTCCTTCTATTACCCATTCCTTCCCGTCCTTGGACACATCTGTCCATGGACTTTATTACGGACCTGCCTCGTTCCTCGGGGAAGACTGTGATTCTGGTGGTGGTGGACCGTTTTAGCAAAATGGTGCATTTCATTCCTTTTCCTGGCTTGCCCAATGCTAAGACGCTGGCGCAGGCATTTATTGATCACATTGTCAAATTGCATGGCATTCCTTCAGACATTGTCTCTGATAGGGGCACACAGTTTGTTTCCAGATTCTGGAAGGCTTTCTGTTCTCGCTTGGGGGTTCGGTTGTCATTCTCTTCTGCTTTCCACCCGCAGCCGAATGGTCAGACAGAGCGCGTCAATCAGAATCTGGAGACATATCTGCGCTGTTTTGTGGCGGAGAATCAGGAGGATTGGTGTTCTTTTTTGTCCCTTGCTGAGTTTGCTTTAAATAACCGTCCGCAGGAGTCCTCTGATAAGTCACCATTTTTTGGTGCATATGGATTTCATCCGCAGTTTGGGACATTCTCTGGAGAGGGGGTCTTCTGGTTTACCTGATGAGGACAGATTCTCCTCATCTTTGTCATCGATTTAGCATAAGATTCAGGATAATCTAAAGAGCATGAGTGAGAGATATAAGCGTGTGGCGGATAAGAGACGTGTGCCTGGTCCGGACCTGAATGTTGTTGATCTGGTATGGTTGTCCACTAAGAATATCAAATTGAAGGTTCCCTCCTGGAAGTTGGGTCCTAAGTTTATTGGGCCTTACAAAATCTTGTCCGTCATCAATCCTGTTGCCTACCGTCTTGATCTTCCTCAGACTTGGAAGATCCATAATGTTTTTCATAAGTCTTTATTAAAACCTTATGTCCAACCCATTGTACTCTCGTCTTTGCCTCCTCCTCCGATTATGGTTGATGGTAATCTTGAATTTCAGGTCTCTAGAATTGTGGATTCTTATGTTGTCTGCGGTTCTCTCCAGTACCTCGTTCATTGAGAGGGTTATGGTCCTGAGGAGAGGATGTGGGTCCCAGTGACGGACATTAAGGCCACTCGTCTCATCAGGGCTTTCCATAGGTCCCATCCTGAGAAGGTGGGCTCTGAGTGTCCGGAGTCCACTCGTAGAAGGAGGGGTACTGTCACCACCAGACATCTGAGAAGCTCTGACAGACGTCCTTCAGAACCTCCTCCTTGAGGTTCGTTTTGTTTTGCTTTCATTTTCTCATCTTGTTAGCCTCTCAGTGTCACAGTCATTACCGCTGGCTGTGACCTTCTGTCTATGCTCTCGCTGCAGCTCCGTTCCTCTGTATTATTTGTGGTTCTGTATGGCTTAACTCCCCTGTATTCCTATTAGGAGTTAATCCTCTGTCTGCTCCATGGGTGTGGTCTCTCTGCTGCACCCATGGAACCTGTATATAAGCCTGAGGTTTACTCAGTTCTGTGTCAGCTCTCCTGGTGTGTGTTGTCTTGTCCTGCTCCTGGTTTGTACTTTCTCTCCCATGCTGCTGACCCATGGGATCCGTGTCTGTCTGTGCTCTGTGGGTTTCCCTACTTGTTCATTTGCGTCCTCTTTCCCGTCCATTTTCATGTCTTCCTTCCTGTCTTTCTGTTATCTGTTCTGTCAGTTATGTTTTAGTTACTTTGTGTTTATTCTGATGTCTGTGTTCAGCAAGCCTTTGCAGCAGAGTGGCATGACAAGGCCATGCAGTTTACTACTGGTGGAGCAAGTCCTTCTCTGCTTATTGCCACTCCTGCTCCCTTGCGTGAACTCCTGCTTGTATCATTAATTGCTCTGTTTTGTATTTGCCTGTATGTTATGTATGCCTATGTGCCGTCGGTACCTTCTGGTACCTGTTGTCCATTCGTCCCTGCTGTCACTGTCTAGTTCACGCTCCAGAGTGGACCCTGGCAACTTCCTGCGTCAAAGTCTAACCCTCACCATCTAGGGCTCTAGTGAATACCAGGAGTTGCTTAGTCACACCCCTCTGGAGTATTACTAGACAGTGGCGCAGTGGGGGTTTTCTCCCACTGTGCTGACGGTACATAGCTCTCATGTTTTCTCTGTGCTGCCTTTCATGTTTTTGTTTGTGCAATAAACTCTTATGTGTCTGTACCTGATTTCCGTTTATTGCTTGACGACGCGGTGGTCTCTCCTGGGACCTCCAACTCGTGACAGAATTGAACTTTCACTGAGTTTTTTTTGTTCTGTTTTCTGCTTATCTGTGGTGTGTGTGCATTCTGTATTTCTCTCTTTATGCTACCTGTAGGTATCGGATTTGGTTGCCTTGGTGTACTGGCTGCGGTGTTCTCCGTGTATGCTGGTTGCCAGGGGTGACGTCCGGCTTAACCTTTTGAGCTTGCAGTTCTGCCTACGGCCGTGTTTTCCTTTATCGGCGCAGGTATCTGCTTCTGGTCCTGGCCTCCGGAAGGGGGTGTCAGCATGTCTGACCAATCAGTTCTTGGCAGACATGCCATTCTCCGGAGGGAGAGTGGAGGGGGAGGTGTTAGCACACTGCAGTTCACCATGACTTTTGTGGCCGTGTAGGCTGGCTGCATTCCTCTTGGCGTACTGGCTGCGTTTACCGTGTAGGCTGGTTGCTAGGGGCTGCGTGCTGGCTGCGGTCGTCTTATGTGTTCTGCTTGTGTACCTCTGTACCCCTTTGATTCCGATTGTCTTTGTATTCCAGTCTGGTTCCCGTTCCTGGTCCCACGCCTCCGGAAGGGGGTGTCAGCATGTCTGACCAATTAGTTCTTGGCAGACATGCCATTCTCCGGAGGGAGAGTGGAGGGGGAGGTGTTAGCACATTGCAGTTCACCATGACTTTTGTGGCCGTGTAGGCTGGCTGCATTCCTCTTGGCATACTGGCTGCGTTTACCGTGTAGGCTAGTTGCTAGGGGCTGCATGCTGGCTGCGGTCGTCTTATGTGTTCTGCTTGTGTACCTCTGTACCCCTTTGATTCTGATTTTCCATTTCCTGTCTGGTTCCTGTTCCTGGTCCCAATCCTCCGGTAGGGCGTGTCAGCATGTCTGACCAATCAGTTCTTGGCAGACATGCCATTCTCCGGAGGGAGAGTGGAGGGGGAGGTGTTAGCACACTGCAGTTCACCATGACTTTTGTGGCCGTGTAGGCTGGCTGCATTCCTCTTGGCGTACTGGCTGCGTTTACCGTGTAGGCTGGTTGCTAGGGGCTGCGTGCTGGCTGCGGTTGTCTTATCTGTTCTGCTGGTGTACCTCAGTACCCCTTTGATTCAGATTTTCTTTGTATTCCTGTCTGGTTCCTGGTCCTGGTCCCAATCCTTCGGAAGGGGGTGTCTGCATGTCTGGCCAATTAGTTCTTGGCAGATATGTCATTCTCCAGAGGGAGAGTGGAGGGGGAGGTAACTTCTTGGTGCGGTTCACTTGACGTGTATGCCGTGTTGGCTGGCTATCTTCCCCTGGCGTACTGGCTGCGGACCCTCCGTGTAGGCTGGTTTTCAGGGGTTGGGCTGGTTGCGGTCGTTGTATGTGTTCCTGCCCTTGTACCTCGTCACCCCTTTGATTTCTGTCCCCTTGCCTGGTTCTGTTTGGTTTGTTGCCCCCACTTCTTCTTCCCCTTTCTGTTTGGGAGGAGAGGGGGGGGGGCTTTGAGGGGTGGGAGTGTCACAGTCATTACCGCTGGCTGTGACCTTCTGTCTATGCTCTCGCTGCAGCTCCGTTCCTCTGTATTATTTGTGGTTCTGTATGGGTTAACTCCCCTGTATTCCTATTAGGAGTTAATCCTCTGTCTGCTCCATGGGTGTGGTCTCTCTGCTGCACCCATGGAACCTGTATATAAGCCTGAGGTTTCCTCAGTTCTGTGTCAGCTCTCCTGGTGTGTGTTGTCTTGTCCTGCTCCTGGTTTGTACTTTCTCTCCCATGCTGCTGACCCATGGGATCCGTGTCTGTCTGTGCTCTGTGGGTTTCCCTACTTGTTCATTTGCGTCCTCTTTCCCGTCCATTTTCATGTCTTCCTTCCTGTCTTTCTGTTATCTGTTCTGTCAGTTATGTTTTAGTTACTTTGTGTTTATTCTGATGTCTGTGTTCAGCAAGCCTTTGCAGCAGAGTGGCATGACAAGGCCATGCAGTTTACTACTGGTGGAGCAAGTCCTTCTCTGCTTATTACCACTCCTGCTCCCTTGCGTGAACTCCTGCTTGTATCATTAGTTGCTCTGTTTTGTATTTGCCTGTATGTTATGTATGCCTATGTGCCGTCGGTACCTTCTGGTACCTGTTGTCCATTCGTCCCTGCTGTCACTGTCTAGTTCACGCTCCAGAGTGGACCCTGGCAACTTCCTGCGTCAAAGTCTAACCCTCACCATCTAGGGCTCTAGTGAATACCAGGAGTTGCTTAGTCACACCCCTCTGGAGTATTACTAGACAGTGGCGCAGTGGGGGTTTTCTCCCACTGTGCTGACAGTACATAGAGCTCATGTTTTCTCTGTGCTGCCTTTCATGTTTTTGTTTGTGCAATAAACTCTTATGTGTCTGTACCTGATTTCCGTTTATTGCTTGACGACGCGGTGGTCTCTCCTGGGACCTCCAACTTGTGACACTCAGCTGTCATGTAGTTGCACTGATTGCATCCCTTTAAATCCCTTCCCATACTGCATCACTTTGCGGTTTATACAACTTCCTGGAGTATATGCATGCTGGATGCTACTACTGAGTCTTCTACAGATAAGTTTTGTTTATTCATTTGTATTTTCCTGTTTTCTGGATCCCAGGAGACCCTGACTCCCTCCATATCAAGTGTAGGGAGCCGGTGGTCGTGTCCCCTCACTATTATAGGGTGTTCAGGGGTTATTCAGTCGAGGTACGAGGATATGCGATCTTCTACCATTGAGAATTTTGCATAGGCTGAGCAGTTTAGGGAGAGAGCCAGGTCTGTTGCAGGGCTATCCCTTTGGTTCCTTAGTTTTGGATCCAGTCAGCCGGATCTTCCTTTTGAGTCTTCTAGTTTGCTGTACACCTTCCGTGACACACTACTACTCCTAAAGTCAAGTATATTGCAGCCTTCTTATTGGCCCACAAGCTAGAAGCAGTGAGGGATCATGTGTACTGATAAAAAAAATATAAAAAAAATCAAAAAAAAAAAAGTGAATATTCAAAATTACTAATATATATAACTATATTCGAAATATTCGCGAATTTTCGAAGTACCTATATTCGCAATAAAAATTCGAAATTTGAATATTCGTGATCAACACTAGCAGTAAATTAAATTTAATATAATTTGTGAGCTCTCTAAAGGGGCGCACTCCCAAATCATTTCCCCTAACATGTAACACCAATACCCCCGAAACTTATCTAACCTGGCAAACTTATGGAACTCCGGAAGAACCCGACTCCACAATATTCCTCTCCTCCCCAACCAACGAATCACCGCCACCTCTCTTGGAAAACCCAGCTGTCTTCCGTCTGGCCTAACCGCTGCACGCAACGCTCCCCAGAACATGTAAGAGTGCCCCATGATCCACACCAGGCTCACCGAACCACCTGCAAGGAACAAAATACAACATATCAACTAAAAAATTAAAAACACATCCCATCCCCACACTAAGACCATTACACCATTTATAACAACGCAGGCCTAACATAAGACCGAAACCATATAGACTCCGAATGACCAAACAATAAGGGCTCCCTATCCAAACGTTTTAAGCAAGCTCCCAGAACCGCAATAAACTGGAAACGAGAAAGAAACGACCCATCCTCATGAACCAACAACGGCCATTCGACCCCAACCTCTCGCCCCCAAAACTCCCTAAGACACTGAACAGGGCATGCGACCGATCCCACCACCTGATATAAGACAACCCAGCATCCACGACCCAACTGATCCGTTTTCGACCTCCTAATACAAAATTCCACCCTATCATGAAATAAATCCACATCCTCTCTCTGAAGCCCCCCCCCCCGCTTGGCTCTTACTCGGACTATCTAATTTCCCAATGTGCAAAGCCTGAAAAAAAGAAAAAGAAAAAGCCAACTTAAACAACCTAACTTCATCAACTGACACACAAACCTGCCCCAACTGCTCCATAATTTCTACCAACAACATGAAGGAAATAAGTCTACGCTGATCCACCCCCGGCGACCGCCTCCTCCAACCCTTGAGTGCCTGCAACACCCAAAATGATTTTGTCACATCCGGTGTAGCCCGACACTTACAACCAAAAGTCACCCCCGTCATAAACTTACTCATTCTGGACACCGACCATCCCTCCTTTGTGCAATGCCCCACAAACAGCAACAACAACACATCATCCTCTAACCCACAACCCTGAAAACGCTGCCTCCATACCTCCCATAACCCCAATGCCCAGGTCCCTGCCGAAAAGGATCCACTCACCAACTCTCCAACCGACCCAATGGCAGATTCCACAGCTCCTGGGGAAAGCTCGCTCCCTGCTCGTCTGCTTCCGGTGCCAGTGCTCGAAACCGATCCTACTGGAAACGAGACAAAGCATCCGCAATTGAGTTACTCACCCCGATCGCATGGGTCGCTACTATCCAAACATTCAACGATAAACAACCCAAAACCAGATGCTGAAGCAAGCACACAACCGGCGGACACAAAGCCGAAAGGCAATTAATAGCTTCCACCACTCCCAAGTTGTCACAATGGAATCGTCCCTTCCTGTTTCGGAAAAAATTCCCCCAAATGAACACCGCCACCACAATGGGAAAGAGCTCCAGCAACACCAAATTCTTCACCCAGCCTTCCTCCTGCCAATTCGTCGGCCACTCCCCATTGGTGCAATGAACTTGTAAATAAGCCCCAACACCATACCCACCCGCCGCATCAGTAAACAAGTCTAGATCTGCCGCCAACACCCCATCCACCATCTATAAAGACCGACCATTATACCTTTCTTAAAAGGATGCCCACACCCTCAAATCATCCTGCAATTCTCGATTAAGCCACACAAAATGATGAGGGGCCTAAACACCTGCTGTCGCCCGGGCTAACTTCCTACAAAAAATCCACCCCATGGGCATAATACAGCACGCAAAATTCAGCTTACCCAATAAAGACTGCAACTCACGAAGCCGCATTTTTCGTCGCCCACACGCAGCCGACACCTCACGCCGTAGATCACCAACTTTTTCTTCAGGTAACCTGAATTCCATAGCAACAGTATCTATGACAATACCCAAAAAAGCTCAACACCGATGTAGGGCCTTGCGTTTTTTCAGACTTCAAGGGAACCCCAAAAAGTTGCGCTACGGCTTCAAAAGAATGCAAAATCACAGAGCATCCATTCGAACTTGTAGGCCCAAGGAACAAAAAATCATCCAAATAGTGGATAATCAAACCCAACCCGACCACTCTCGCACCACCCCCTCCAAAAATGTACTGAATGCCGCAAACTAAGTGCACGAAACCGAACAACCCATGGGCAAACACTGATCAAAAAAAAAAAACCTTCCCAAAAACAACCCAACAAGTTCTGACAATCCAGATGTACTGGCAAAAGACGAAAAGCCGCCTCAATATCCACCTTAGCCAACAATGCTCCCTGCCCATAAGTCCGAACCCAACGAACCGCCTCATCGAACGATGTATACTCCACCGAACACAACTCTGGCGCAATCCCATGATTAACCGAACCTTTTGGAAATAAAAAGTGATGGATAAGGCGAAATTTATTAGGTTCCCTCTTCGGCATGACCCCCAACGGTGACACCCGCTGATCCTGCATCGGCAAGTTCCAAAAGGGGCCTGCCATGTGACCTAACTCCACTTCTTTCTGCAATTTTTCAGTAACCAACTCTGGAAGCTCCATTGCTGACCTCAAATTCTTCATCCCTTGCCAAAACTCACCTTCAACAAACGGGATCCGAAAACTCTCCCTAAAACCTATCAACAAAAAATCTGCCGCCTCCGCATTAGGGGACGTCGTGCTTAAATTTGCACTTGTCCCCATGCTTTACACAGCATATAAGGGTGATGTCACAGCACAACGGGAATCTAACAGGGGAAGAGGTGAAAGTAATCCTTCTCCCATGACCACGCCGGCAAGGACAGGACGCTTTACAGACGTGATGTTGATGGAGGACATGCAGAGCTTTTTCAGTCCTACGCATCGCCACAGCCCTTCGGGGTCCACCCTCAGAGAACGACTCGACCGACAGGTAGCAGACTACCTCGCCTTAACTGCAGATATCGACACTCTGAGGAGCGATGAACCCCTTGACTACTGGGTGTGCAGGCTTGATCTGTGACCTGAGCTATCCCAATTTGAAATAGAACTTCTGGCCTGCCCCGCTTCAAGTGTCCTGTCAGAAAGGACCTTCAGTGCAGCTGGAGGTATTGTCACTGAGAAGAGAAGTCGCCTAGGTCAAAAAAGTCTAGATTACCTCACCTTTATTAAGATGAATGAGGCATGGATCCCGAAGGGACTGACAGTGGGCGATACATTTGACTAATAAAGGCCTGGTGATGAGATGAGCTGCCTTGGGCTAAAAATGGTCCACACGCTGCTGTATTTTATCTCTGCATACCGGATGACTTGCGTGACTTATCTGCCACCAACTAGGGTTCAAGCCAAAATGTTTTAGTGCACTTTCTGTCTGGAAAACATCAATTTTTCTGGCCGCTGCTACAGCAGCGGCTGCAACAATACCTAGTTTTTCAGGCATGTGTACGTGCCTAATTTTTCTGGCCTCTGGTGCTGCACTGTGGCTGCAAAAAAAAAAAAAAAAAAAAAAGGCACATACATGTGTCAATTCCCCTTCATGATCGTTACCTTGTTGTGGTGAATGGGCTTGCGTATCACAATGAAGCGACCACCTCTATGAGTGTGTTGGCAATGGCAATGTTGGCACACCCCAGATGATAAGGTCGTTGCTTCATTGTGAACAGACCAAAAGCGATCGGCTGGATAATTTTGCATAGAAAAAACATTAATTTTCTTTGTGATCATCTAAGGTAATCATTAAAGCCTACTAGGCCAACAATGGGCCCACACTGCAGAATCATTGTTTTCTGGGTCACTTAACTGTCACTGCACTACCTCAGCACGACCATAGGCTTTGAAAAACCCCCATCGCCTGCAATCTCCCAAACGTGCGCACGAGCACAGTCATCGCTACACCAAGATTGACGCATAGAGGAATAGAATTTATGTCATGAGTGTGTCAACTATTGACAACTCTTTGCGGTTGTCTAAAATTTATTCCATACACGTCCCCTGATAGGGGACGTAACAGGGATTAAAATGATAGGAATAGTACTACTTAACACACCACTCATATCTGGTGGCACAGTACATTGCACGGCGTACGCGCAGTGACCCAAATTGGAACTAGGAGGACCAACCAAGCATCTTTTTCCATCTCCCGGTTCCTAAAATCTATTTCATACACCGGCCCCTGATAGGGGACGTAACAGGGATTAAACTGATAGGAATAGTACTACTTAACACACCTAATTATAATTATTATAATAATAATAATAATAATAATAATAGGGGACGTAACAGGGATTAAACTGATAGGAATAGTACTACTTAACACACCACTCATATCTGGTGGCAAAGTACATTACACGGCGCACGTGCAGTGCCCCAAATTGGAAGTAAGAGGACCGACCAAGCATCTTTTTCCATCTCCTGGTTCCTAAAATCTATTCCATACACCACACCGGCCCCTGATAGGGGACGTAACAGGGATTAAACTGATAGGAATAGTACTACTTAACACACCACTCATATAGGGTGGCACAGTACATTGCACGGCGCACGCGCAGTGCCCCAATTTGGAAGTAAGAGGACCGACCAAGCATCTTTTTCCATCTTCCAGTTCCTAAAATATATTTCATACAACGGCCCCTGATAGGGGACAAAACAGAGATTAAACTGGTAAGAACAGATTTTTTTAATTAAAAAAAAAAAGAGGACAGCCTCTGCGGAGCTGGGTATTTTTTGGCCGCGTTACTGAACGCTCATGCACAATGGCTGTAGGCTCATGCGACCTTTTGCGGAGGTGACCAACCTGGTCAGTCAAACCCAAGGCAACATCATCGACCTCATCCCATATGCGTTTTTTCTGGAGCGTGCCCTGCGAAGAGTGCTGGATCAGGCCATAGATGAGCATGAAGAGGAAGAGTTGTGGTCACCATCACCACCAGAAGCAGCCTTGTCGTCGTTGATTGCTGGACCTGCGGCAACGCAGAGAGAGGAGTCTGAAGAAGAGGAGTCAGAGGAGGAAGGTGGCTTTGAGGAGGTGGAAGACCAACCACAGCAGGCGTCCCAGGGGGCTTGTTGTCACTTTTCGGGGACCCTTGGTGTTGTACGTGGCTGGGTAGAGGAAGAGACCTTCAATGATGTCAGTGAGCACAAGGAACGCGAAAATTTGCATTCGCTGTTCGCGAACGGAAAATTTTATGTTCGCGACATCTCTACTCACAGCCCTACTATCCCCCTCTTTTCTGCCACTACTGCCCCACTACTAACTGGTACACCTGACCCATGTAAACCCCAAGCCGCCAACGGTGACCCTGACCCTCACCCCGTACTCACCAGCCCTTTCACTAACTCCCGTAACCCCAAAAACAGCACTCCCAACCTACCCGCAACGGACACCCCCGGGCCCCCCCAACCTCGGGAGCCCCTCCAAGACAAGCAACCGCTAATGAAGATTCACTGCGTGTATCACCTGTCTGCGTGGATGCTGTGATTCCACCAGCCGGATCAGGAGGTATTGGAACTTGACCGGCGCTCATCTTTCCTCTAGCTGTCCTCTGGTCTTCAGCACTACCTGTGCCCCCTATTGCTGCTGCTTCTGCTGGAGCCTGCACTTCTGTAGCTCCGCCACTAGAGGCCGACATTACAAAAGCAGGAGCCGACTCTGAGCCAGTCACACGCTGCCCAATCACAGAACCAAGCACAGGGCCGTTATCCTAACCCCACTGTTTTGCAGAAGGAGCCTGGAGTCCTCTCCCACACCGGGCAAGGTGAGTCCATCCTGGCCCACTTGCCGAACCAGTTCCTTTTTCCCCGCTGACTCCATCTGATGAGGGGACATCCCGACTACCCACCCAGGGTCCACCTGCTTAAAGGATTCCTACCTGCGGTGCTTGCCGGAGGGACCCCGGAGTGGCTCCTCCAGATTAAGGTGCGCCGGAGGCCTAGTCCTCCGCAGCCAGCAAATGAGGGAAGCCGTAGAGGCTGAGTCCCCCGACCCCGGCAGCAAGCTCGCCACTTAAGCCTGCAGCCACTCTGAACCTCTGCTCTCCGCTGCCGCCCGGAGCTGCGCCAGCAGCACATCAACTGACGACATCTTAACAGCCACTCTAGAGGTACGCAGCAGCTCTGACAAGGGCTGCTGCACATCTGCTGTCCCAAGATGGCCCCTTTTCCCGCCCTTGCCACCCATTTTAAACCCTGTACCCCACCCCTAGCGCACCGCCCTCACCGGCCCTAACAATTAACCCCATATGCCCCGGAAATATTACACTCCTTTCAAGCTTCAGTCATGCCAGGCCTACCCCCAGGTTTGCAGCCCAAGGTCCGGCCTGTGCTGGATGCTTTCCTAAACTCTGGTCCACATTGTCCGTAGAGATATATGGTAATATGGTAATCTTTGCACCTAGTCATCTAGCTGCTTTTAGGCTTCTCCCAGTCACTGATGCTATGGAGTCCATAAGCTAATGCTGCTTCTACCTCCACTAGACTTGCTCTATATCCATGCATTTTCTTTCTGGTCTGTGCTAGGTAGCTGTAAGGAAATTGTCCACACTCCCTCGGCTTGGCCATACCAAAGGGGCTAAAGTGGCAGATACATACTGGACTTGTGCTGTTCCGCACCTCCATCAACTTCCTCCCTTCTCCCAGCTAACTCCCTTACTTCTCCATCTGCCTTGACACACCCTAGGAGATATATATATATATATATATATATATATATATATATATATATACAAAAGTTTGGACACACCTTCTCATTCAAAGAGTTTTCTTTATTTTCATGACTATGAAAATTGTAGATTCACACTGAAGGCATCAAAACTATGAATTTACACATGTGGAATTATATACATAACAAACAAGTGTGAAACAACTGAAAATATGTCATATTCTAGGTTCTTCAAAGTAGCCACCTTTTGCTTTGATTACTGCTTTGCACACTCTTGGCATTCTCTTGATGAGCTTCAAGAGGTAGTCCCCTAAAATAGTTTTCACTTCACAGGTGTGCCCTGTCAGGTTTATAAGTGGGATTTCTTGCCTTATAAATGGGCTTGGGACCATCAGTGGCGTTGAGGAGAAGTCAGGTGGATACACAGCTGATAGTCCTACTGAATAGACTGTTAGAATTTGCATTATGGCAAGAAAAAAGCAGCTAAGTAAAGAAAAACGAGTGGCCATCATTACTTTAAGAAATGAAGGTCAGTCAGTCAGCCGAAAAATTGGGAAAACTTTGAAAGTAAGGGCTATTTGACCATGAAGGAGAGTGATGGGGTGCTGCGCCAGATGACCTGGCCTCAACAGTCACCGGACCTGAACCCAATCGAGATGGTTTGGGGTGAGCTGGACCGCAGAGTGAAGGCAAAAGGGCCAACAAGTGCTAAGCATCTCTGGGAACTCCTTCAAGACTGTTGGAAGACCATTTCAGGGGACTACCTCTTGAAGCTCATCAAGAGAATGCCAAGAGTGTGCAAAGCAGTAATCAAAGCAAAAGGTGGCTACTTTGAAGAACCTAGAATATGACATATTTTCAGTTGTTTCACACTTGTTCATTATGTATATAATTCCACATGTGTTAATTCATAGTTTTGATGCCTTCATAGTCATGAAAATAAAGAAAACTCTTTGAATGAGAAGGTGTGTCCAAACTTTTGGTCTGTACTGTATATATATATTGCCATCACCACCTAGGGGTGAATAGTTGTAATGACACACTCATCTAAAACAGCCTGTTATAAGGAATTACAGTTTAAACACCAATACATTGACATGACATATACGGAAGTTTGAAATGTCCACTGTTAGCAGTTAGTGGGACACTACACATGTTTCTCCTTAAACCACTCAAGTGTTGATTTAGCAGTTTGTTTGGGGTCATTGTCCTGCTGGAAGGTGAACCTCCGTCCTAGCCTCAAATCACGCACAGAGTAGTACAGATTTTGCTCAAGAATATCCCTGTATTTAGCACCATCCATCTTTCCCTCAACTCTGACCAGTTTTCCAGTCCCAGATGGTGTTCTTTGGGTGATGTGATGTCTTGGGTCTGCACCATTCATAGATTTAATTTAAGTCTCATCAGAACTTCCTTCATACATTTTGGGAGTCTCCCACATGCCTTTTCGCAAACTCACAATGTGCCTTTTTGTTTTTTGCTAAAAGTAATGGCTTTCTTCTGGCCACTCTGCCATAAGGCCCAACTCTATGGATCGTACGGCTTATTGTCATCTTATGTAGAAATACTCCAGTCTCTGCTGTGGAACTCTGCAGCTCCTCCAGGGTTACCTTACTGTAGGTCTCTGTGCTGCCTCTCTGATTAATGCCCTCCTTGCCCGGTCCGTGAGTTTTGGTGGGTGGCGGCAGGTTTGCTGTTGTGCCATGTTTTTTCCATTTGGTTATGATAGATTTGATGGTGCTCCTGGGGATCATCAAAGATTTGGATATTTTTTTATAACCTAACCCTGACTTGTACTTCTCAACAACATTGTCTCTTACTTGTTTGGGGAGTTCCTTGGTCTTCGTGGCAGTGTTTGGTTAGTGATGCCTCTTGCTTACGTGTTGCAGCCTCTGGGGCCTTTCAAAAAAGGCGTGTATATGTAATGACAGATCATGTGACACTTCATTTCACACAGGTGGACATCAGTTCACTAATTATGTGACTTCTGAAGGTAATTGGTTGCACCAGAGCTTTTTATGAGCTTCCTAACAAAGGGGGTGAATACATACGCATATGAAAATTTTCTGTTTTCTAGTTTTATTTATATATTTTTCTCATTTCACTTCACCAACTTTATTGTGTTCTGATCCATCACATAAAATTCAGATTAATAAAATATTGAACTTAAGGTTGCAATGTAACAAAACACAAAAAAAAGTAAAGGGGGTGAATACTTTTGCAAGGCACTATATGCCCTATTAGTGTCCTCACACAGTAGCTATGCCCACATAGCACATCCACACAGTAGTTATGATCTCATAGTACCCCCACACAGTAGTTGTACTCCCTTTGTGCGCCCGCAACAGAAATAATATATAGAAACTGATGGCTTGATGTGCCCATAGACTATATTTGGGCAAACATAGTTAAAAAGTGCACTCTTTTGATTCTGTTTGTCACTATTTATGTTTCTGTACTTTTTAAACTTTTTTGCAGGACTGACTAGAGCAGCATACCACGCTTTTCTGTAAAAAAAAAAAGTATAAAAACATACAGTATACAGTACACAAATATATTAAAACGTATGCACATCCGTCAAAAGTATACGTTAAAAAAAGGAATAAATCATTACAAAGCTGCATACATTTGTATATCTTTTTTTACTGTATGTCTAAACGGAACCACTTGATGTACAGCAAAAACGGGATGTGAACAGGTCCTGATACTCACAGAGCACATCCTGCTCTTTCTATCAGAAGGCTCTAAAAGGTCACATCATTGTGCCTGCTGAGCCGAGCAGGAGAGTACACAGGCAATTCCCTCAGCCAGGGAATGATCCGCCGACTTTGAGTTTTCCCCCATAGCTTAGTAGTTGTCTTGACATCACCGTATTACGTGCCACTGATCAAAATTGCTTCTAATCCATACGCAAAAGATCAGTTAAGTGCACCGAGGGTCCAAGCCACCCTGTGTACACTTGCTCCTCCTTCATCTGCCAGCCCATACCTCTTTACTGATGGGACCAAGTTCCTGCATATTCATCTCACTTGGACCTGTCAATCAGGAAACTGAGGGAGAAGCTAGCAGAAGAAGCAGGAGGAGCAAGGGTGCACTTAATTGCTCATTTACGTATGGATTAAAATTCCATTTTCTCCAGAATAACGCAATGGTTGACTAAGTGAAAGGTTTCATTACATTCCGCTGAGCTATCCATACAAGCCATTGGGCCTGGTTTAACAGTAAATTTTGTGGTGACAGATTCCTGGTAAAAATCATCCAGTATTCAATATGATTTTATTCCTTTGTGTTTTTCAGGGAAAGCCTGAATCTACTGAGTATTTCCACAATGAAAACTTAACTATTTTGGTTGAAAACCTTTTCGCAGCTGGAATGGAGACCACATCAACCACATTGAGATGGGGACTTCTACTCATGATGAAATACCCAGAAATTCAACGTATGAATCATATTTATGACACCAAGTAAAAGTTTTACAATATCAAAAGATTAAAGAGAATATATGGCCAAAAAATTATGCATAGGTTACTAGTACATGGCATGTTTTACCTTGTATTGTCATTCTAATTTTATTTTCTATACTTTTGGTTTACTTCTTAGAGACGTTCCTCAATGGTGCTCCTTTTCCCTCTATCACAGCATAGTTACATAGTCCATCGAGTTCAACCAAGGGATAGGTGGGACGCGAATCCCAGAAGGAAATGAGACTCAGATTTCTACATGTTTTCATAAGCATTAATGTTGTTTACTTTCAAAAATGTATTGTCACTACCAGAGCTTTGGGACGTTCTCACAGCTCTGTTTCTCCACCCCTGTGATGATGTCACTACTAGAGCTGGGAGGAGTTCTCACTACTCTGTTTACTTTTGGTTTCTTTCACCACAGCTGTTCTTCATGTGTTTGATTTCCCTCTCTTTATATCACCCCTCCTCCTATGATAGGATGTGGATTATAGTTCTCACTTCAGTTGTAGCTCTTGCTTTAGTTTCCTAACTTGTGGCTATCAGTTCACTGGACCTGTGTTCTGCTGCAGCTAGCACTCCGGATATTGCCAGCCTGTCCTTGGATCCGTCTTCTCTGCAACACCTCCAGCTAAGTGTGCAGACATTGTTGTGTTCCTGTTTATTTCTGACTGGATCTGAGGTGGCCACGGTTCCCTCCATATACTGAGTAGGGCACTGGTGGCCGTGCCCCTTCCACTATTGTAGGGGTTACAGTGTTCATTAGTCTTAGGCACGTGGGCATGCCTCGTTCCGCCATTGGGATCCGGGCATGTGCTTTAGCAGAATAGGGAGAGCGTTGAGGGTTGGACAGGGGTCACCCTTTATCCTCCCTAGTTCTGGGTCCAGTCAGTAGCTCTGTACTGTGTATTACTATTGTTGCTCACAAACAGCCGTGACATTTATCTAAACCCTTTTCAAAACTGTCCACTGTTCCTGCTGTGACCACGTCCTGAGAAAGTCTATTCCACAGATTCATAGTTCTTACAGTAAAGCAGCTTTGATGCTTCTGGAGACTGAACTTTTTATTCTCCAATCTGAGTCTTTTGAGGGCATTTTACATGGAACAGTTTTTCATCTTATTTTTTGTATCGCCCATTTATATTTTTTTATACGTTAATCATGTCCCCCTTTAGACGTCACTTCCCAAGACTAAATTAATTCAATTCTTTTAATCTTTCTTCAAAACTAAGACCCTCCATGCCCCTTATCAGTTTAGTTGCTCTCCTCTGTACTTTTTCCAGCTGCAGTGCGCCCTTTCTATGGACTGGTGCGCAGAACTGAACTGCATATTCCAGATGAGGCTGCACCAATGCTTTGTAAAGTAGTAATATTACATCCCTGCCCCGCGAGTCCATGCCTCATTTAATGCGTGACAATATCCTGGTGGCCTTAGAAGCAGCTGATTGATATTGTATGCTGTTATTTAATCTACCATCTACAAGGACACCCAAATCCTTCTCTATAATCGACTCTCCCAGTGTTACATCACCTAGGACATATGAAGCACAGAGATTATTACTACCAAGATGTATTACTTTACATTTATCCACATTGAACCTCATTTGCCAAGTTGAGGCCCAATCACACAGAGTGTTCAAGTCAGCTTGTAGTTTATGGACATCTTCCATAGACTATACAGAACTACATAGCTTAGTGTCATCTGCAAAAATAGAAATGGTGCTATTAATCCCGTCCTCGATATCATTAATAAATAAATTAAATAATAGAGGGCCAGCACTGAAACTTGGGGTACACCACTTATAACCCGGGACCATTCTGAATAGGAATCATTAACCACAACTCTCTGGACACGGTCCTTCTGCCAGTTTTCAATCCAATTACAAACTCTTGCAATGCTCTTGCATTGCAAAGTATAATACTTCCAGATTGCCTGTAGGTGGCAGCACTGGACGCCTTTGCCATGGCAACCGGACGCTTTTGCAAAGCGTCCGGTTGCCATGGCAACAATCGGGTGCTGCAATCACAGCGCTGCAGCCCCGATGGTGGAGAGAGGGAGCTCCCTCCCTCTGTTAACCCCATGGATGCCGCAACCGCAGCATCTATGGGGTTACAGGAGAGTGTCAGCATAGAGCTGACACTCTCTGCTGATGCCGGCGGCTCAGGAATGGAGCCGCCGCCATCACACACAGAATGGGGAATCGGGGGCAGCGCTGGAAGGGGGGGGGTCGTGGGGTACAGACTACAATGGGGCAGGAGGGGCGGCTAGAAAATTAATGCAGGGGGCGGATCGCATGCCAGGAAGGAGATGAGCAGGAAGGAGATGAGGGCACAGATCGGCGGGGCACAGATCTGGGGGGGCACAAAGGGGCACCATGTGCTTAGAGTGGCACAGATCGGGGGGGAGGGTGGGCATGATGAACACTATCGGCTTTCAGGCTCTGATCAGAGCCTGAAACCGGCATTTTAACACTGCCGCGATCCGATTGGTTAGTCTGCACAGAGGGGGCACAGGGGCACAGCAATGACTGAGCTGAGCTCTTTAAGCACTCTTGGGTGTAATCCACCTGGACCCAGAGCCTTGTTCACATTTGCCTTATTGAATTTATCTTGGACCATATCTACAGTTAACCAATTGAGTATATTACTGGATGTACTAACAGCCCCAGCACAACATATATCAGCTCCTTTGCCTTCTTTTGTATATACAGAGCTGAAAAACCCATTTAGTAACTCTGCCTTTTACTTATCTTCAGTGACTACCCCCCTTTACCATTATTTAGGGGACCTACCTGCTCGGACCTTGTTTTTTTTGCATTTATATATTTGAAGAATTTTTGGGGATTTGTTTTGCTCTCTTTTGCCACCTGCTGTTCATTTGTATTTTTGATAATTTTATCTCCTTTTTACAGATTTTATTAACCCCTTTGTAATCTTTAAACACTACAGCTGACCCCTCAGATTTGTATTTTTTAAATGCCCTTTTTATGTCTTTTATTGCCCTTTTTACAGTAGCTGTCAGCCATGGGGGGTTTAATTTTAGCCGTTTATACTTGTTACCTAAAGGAATGCATTTTTTAGTGTGATTACTGAATGTGGATTTAAAGCTCTCCCATTTATACTCAGCATTATTATGTGACAGTAGATGCTACCAGTCTATGCCCTGAAATGCTGCCCTCAGCCTTTTTGAAATTCAGTGTCTTTGCTCTGCCTGACAGAGTTTGCTTCTTATAGTTTAGGGGGAATATAATTATATTGTGGTCACTATTACCTAGTGTTTCTCGAACAGTAACATTTCCAACAAACTATGCATCATTAGAAATTACCAGATCCCACAGAGCATTGCCCCTAGTCGGAGCCTCTACAAACTGGCCCATAAAATGGTCCTGCAGCAAGTTGAGGAATTTTCTCCCATTTGTGGTTGAGGCAGAACCTTTGTGGTTGAGTCAATGTCTGTGAAGTTAAAATCTTCTATTATGACCACTGTACCATCCTGTGCAGCCCGCTCTATTTGGTTATACAGTTGCGTTTCTATCTCCTCTGTGATGTTAGGGGGTCTATAGGTTACACCAAGTATTATTTTTTCAGTGTTTATATCCCTTTGAACTTCCACCCATAAGGTTTCCACATCCTCACCATCCGCAGCCACAATTGCCTATTTCACACTTGTCTTCAGATCACTCCTCACATATAGGCACACACCACCACCTTTTCTATTGATCCTGTCTTTCCGAAATAGTGTAAAACCCTCAATATTTACAGCCCAGTCATGCGAAGAATCCAACCATGTCTCAGCCACACCAACTACATCTATGTGTCCTTCTAGTACCATAGCCTCCAGCTCCCCCATTTTTCTAGCTAGACTTCTGGCATTTGTAAAAATACATTTTAAATTACTATTACCTATAAAGTGAATATCTGGGATTTTTGGGTTACCTTAGTTGATGTTAATATGTAACAGGTTTGTGTTACTAGCAGTTCTATTTTTTATCGGTGTATAGTTCTGCCCAGTCTTCTACCTACTTTCCTCACTAACCCCAGCCCCCACTAAATCCCCACTGTCCCCTCCTATATCCCACTCTCTATCTACACTATCTACCCCCTTATTAGTATGACCCCCCCAACCCTCCCCCCAGATCCTAGTTTAAAAGCCTCCTCCAGCCATCTAACCATTTTTCCCCCAAGGGCAGTTGCACCCCCCCATTAAGGTGCAGCCCATCCCTACTGTAGAGCCTGTAACTGACAGAGTAGTCGGCCCAGTTCTCCATGAACCCAAACCCTTCCTTCCTGCACCAGCTTCTGAGCCACTTATTTAACTCCCTAAGCTCCTGTTGTTTCTCTGGTGACTCTCATGGCACTGGTAGCATTTCTGAAAACACAACCTTGGAGGTCCTGGACTTGAGCTTCTCTCTTAGGTCCCTTAAATCATTTTTAAGGACCTTCCATGTCCCCCTGACTTTGTCACTGGTGCCAATGTGTGCCATGACCGATCCGCAATATGCCAAACTCGAGCACCTGGAAGACAACACACTGTTCGGCATTCACGGTCTCGGTGACAGATGACCCTGTCTGTCCTCCTTATAATAGAGTCCCCTACCACCAGCATCTGTCTAACCTTTGCTGCACTCCTTTTCCCATCCTTCCTGCAGTGGTCATCCTCCTGGTTGCTAGGAGAAATGCCCTGCTGCAGTGTTGCTGGCCCTGGGCTTTCATCCCTAATATCATCCAAACAGGCATTTTTACTAGGGAGTTCCAGCTCAGGACTAGCCTCCCTGGCACTTTTCCCTCTCCCCCTTCTTCCTACAATAACCCAACTGCTGACCTGATATTCCTGATCTTGCCCTCCTCCTCCCACCTCCATTTCACTGACCCCAGTCAGTGCCAGCACAGTGAGGTCTAAGCCTCTCTCCAATTTGCAATGCCCCTAAGTATTTCAAGTTGCTTATTTAGATCCAAGATCTGGGCTTCCAAATATGCAACATGATTGCATCTAGTGCAAATGTATTCAACCTCGAATGGCTCTTCAAGCCACTCATACATTGCACAGGACACACACTTAGTAGCATTATCCATGGAGCACATGTTTAAATGGGGATGAACAGTGAAGAAGGAAAACAGTAAATATGAGTTAGAATTAGACCCTGTCTGCTGTAGTTGGCGGACTAGCTAGAATCAAGCCAACAACACACAAGGAAAATCTATCAAACCTTAGTTTCTTGCTCTTTGTGATAAACTCTGGTTCTTTAAACTCCACTTATTCACAAGCCCACTTAGTACAGCAAGTCCAGGTAGAGCGAGCAGTAATCCTATTCTGAAATATTCATCTGGATTGCTTATTTGATGACCTTACGTGAATATTAAGTGTCATTTTATCCATTTCCTGGCAGAAAAAGTGCATAATGAAATTGAAAGGGTGATTGGATCGGCACAACCTCAAATGGAGCATAGGAAACAAATGCCGTATACAGACGCCGTCATTCATGAAATTCAGCGCTTTGGTGATATTGTACCGATTAATGTCCCACATGCAACTTCTGAAGATTTGACATTCAGAGGGTATTTTATACCAAAGGTAAGAAAAAATACTCAGCTTTAGGCCTCATGCACGCAAACGTATTTTCTTTCCGTGTCTGTTCTGTTTTGTTTTTTTTGCGGACCATATGCGGAACCATTCCTTTTAATGGGTCTGCAAAAAAAGCGGAAGGTACTCCGTGCATTCCATTTCCGTATGTCTGTATTTCCGTTCCGCCAAAAAATAGAACATGTCCTATTATTGTCTGCATTACTGACAAGGATAGTACTGTTCTATTAGGGGCCAGCTGTTCCGTTCCGCAAAATACGGAATGCACACAGACGTCATCCATATCTTTTGCGGATCCGTTTTTTGCGGAACGCAAAATTCATACGGTCGTGTTCATGAAGCCTTATATTGGAGATAGCCAAGCTGGCATAGCCAGAAAGGAATGCTAGTAGGTCATATGCCCTGTGGTTAAGTGCAACTAGAGGAACCATTAGGGCTCTTTCACACGAGCGGATGCCACAAAGGTAAACCGCTGCATGAAAGAGAGCCAAGCTCCGTTCCGGACAGCAGAGAAACAGAGCATTAACATTATTGATAATTGATAATGCGGATAAAGTTGTCATTCTGATTTTGTAGTAAAAAGGTGACATCAATCATGTTAATGCTCCGTGTCTCTGCTGTCCGGAATGGGACTTGGCTCTCTTTTACGCAGCGGATTAAACGCACGGGATCCGAAGGTGTAAAAGAGCCCTTAAGCCCCTCTCCTTTAGGCTACTTTCACACTTGCGGCAGGACGGATCCGACAGGCTGTTCACCCTGTCGGATCCGTCCTTCCGCTATTTCGCCGTGCCGCCGGACCGGCGCTCTGTCTCCACTGACTATAATGGGGGCGGAGCTCCGGCGCAGTATGGCAGTTCGCGGTGAGAGGCTGCCGGACTAAAAAGTCGGACATGCAGGACTTTTAGTCCGGCGGCCTTTCGCCGTGCACTGCCGTGCTGCACCGGAGCTCCGCCCCATCCCCATTATAGTCAATGGAGACGGAGCGCCGGTCCGGCGGCACGGCAAAATAGCGGAAGGACGGATCCGACAGGGTGAACAGCCTGTCGGATCCGTCTTGCCGCAAGTGTGAAAGTAGCCTTAGCTACAGAATTTAGATACAGGGCTAGGGTGGCAAACCTCATTTTCAGCCCCAGTGAAGGAAAGCCTAGCTCCAACGCTGTCGCCAAAATTACTTTACTTTGTTGGTTTTTAACTTGAAGCTCCTGAAGCTTTTCTGTTAGTCCTACTGAAAATGTAGAAATAAATAAGCAAATGAGTGTTACCATTCTCCTTGCCAAATGGCTATGTCGCTACACAGTCTAAGATCTCATTCACAACGTATTTTTGGTTTGCATCCAAGCCACATTTTTTTGCGGATTTTATGCAGGCCCATACATTTCAATGGGGCCACAAAAACTGCGGATAGCACAACGTGTTTTTCCGCATCTGTATGTCTGTTCCGCAGCCCCACAAAAAGGTTTTCTGAGGACAAGAATAGGCATTGTTACTAGTGTTGAACAAAGCGAAGCATCCAAAGTGGAATTCAGTCTGAAGTTTACCGAAAACTTCTATTTGAAACAAATCTGAATTTCCTCTCACTTCTTGGTAGCAAATCAGTTTTTATAGAATGGCAGTTGCACATGTTAAAAAGCGAAACTAGTAGTAGAGGAGACAAGCCCAGGAGTGCAAGATTACCCATAATGACGTGCAGCCAGCCAATCCACAGCCACACCCTTTGATGTCACAGCCCTATAAAACCTGCTAGGTCTCCCCTATTGTCCTGTGAGCTGAGCATAGGGAGGGACGTGGCAAGCGCTCATGCGCTAGGAACAGTGTGGCTTAAAATGATTAATAGAAGAACATTAGAGAGGGAGAGTGCAGGGTGTCACGGTGTGGTTCACTGTGACAGTTGTGGCTGTGCAGGCTGGCTGCATGCCCTCTCGCGTACTGGCTGCAGGCTGACTCCTGTGTATGCTGGTTGCTTAGAGTTGCATGCTGGCTGCTGTGTTGTATGTGAACTGTTGCTTGTGTTTGTGTCTTCCCACATCCACATCTCTGTGGCTCCTGGCATAGGTGCCATGCAGGCTGGCTTCATGCACTTTGTGTACTGGTTGTGGATGTTCCTATGTATGCTGGTTCTGCAATGTGTGCTGACCGTGGTCTTGTGTGTGAACATAGTGTGAGTATGGATGCATTTGTGCTTGCATCACAGTGTGGTTCTGTCACTCATTGTTGTGTATGCTGGTTGTTGTTTGAGGCTTGCTGGCTCCTCTTTTCTGTGACTGATGTAAACTGACACTTATGACTGTATGTTTTTTGCTTCTTGTTACTCCTGGTTCTGTAGGTTTTAACATTCCCTGATCTGTTCCTTGGTGTAGTTTATGAGGTGCCCTCATTATTGAGCAATTTCTATCTGCGAGCTGTGGGGCTCATAGTCAATCTGTCTTGTGCCTTGCTGGCAGTCTCAGACTGTCCCACAGGGGTACAGGTGAATCCCCTGGTGGGCCCCTGAGCAAGGTGGGCCCCTAGTCTCCCACCTCTGCACAAGTTGCATATAACACAGTAGACTTACTGCACTACATATATATATATATATATATATATATACAGTATATATATATATACAGTACAGACCAAAAGTTTGGACACACCTTCTCATTCAAAGAGTTTTCTTTATTTTCATGACTATGAAAATTGTAGATTCACACTGAAGGCATCAAAACTATGAATTAACACATGTGGAATTATATACATAACAAACAAGTGTGAAACAACTGAAAATATGTCATATTCTAGGTTCTTCAAAGTAGCCACCTTTTGCTTTGATTACTGCTTTGCACACTCTTGGCATTCTCTTGATGAGCTTCAAGAGGTAGTCCCCTGAAAAGGTTTTCACTTCACAGGTGTGCCCTGTCAGGTTTAATAAGTGGGATTTCTTGCCTTATAAATGAGGTTGGGACCATCAGTGGCGTTGAGGAGAGGTGGATACACAGCTGATAGTCCTACTGAATAGACTGTTAGAATTTGTATTATGGCAAGAAAATAGCAGCTAAGTAAAGAAAAACGAGTGGCCATCATTACTTTAAGAAATGAAGGTCAGTCAGTCAGCCGAAAAATTGGGAAAACTTTGAAAGTAAGGGCTATTTGACCATGAAGGAGAGTGATGGGGTGTTGCGCCAGATGACCTGGCCTCCACAGTCACCGGAGCTGAACCCAATCGAGATGGTTTGGGGTGAGCTGGACCGCAGAGTGAAGGCAAAAGGGCCAACAAGTGCTAAGCATCTCTGGGAACTCCTTCAAGACTGTTTTTATGCTTTTATTCTCGCATGTGGAGTGCTGCCTTTTTGCTACTTTGAGATGACTTCTAGTTATAGAAGAAAGCAAGCGAGTATTTGTCACGCTAGTGTGTGGGAGGAAAATACCACACCGAGCATAGGAGGGAAAGGGGATACCGGAATAAGGCCTGGAAACTAGGAAAGGAAGATGGGACACCTCCTAGAGAAAACCCTAATTCCAGTCCTGAAAGACTACCAGTATGAACAGGCCACAAAGGTAGGCAAGTTCATACATCGGTACCTAGAATCCTATCTCACCCTAGAGGACCCTGGAACTAATGTCAGAACTGAGTCTACCTGTTCCTCCAAAGGGAAGGATGAACAGGAGTCTCCCTCAAGCCTAATAACAAACAGGCAAGTGCAATATACACACACACATATATATATATATATTAGTGTTGATCGAGCACCAAAGTGCTCGGGTGCTCGAGTAGAACACCTCGGGATGCTCAGGGGCTCTACCGAGCATCTGAGCACAATGAAAGTCAATGGGAGAACCTGAGCATTAAACCAGGCACCACCTGCTCCAAAGAGGAGAGGGTGTCTGGTGCACATAAAAAGGTTAAGAAATTGATGGAAACACCACTGAAATGGTTCGGGAACAGCATGGGGAGGATGTCTGGATGCATCTTGGACTCCCAGGTCGCTGCTGGGAACGATGTTGTCCGAGTAGTATGCCAATTTTACAGACTGACAATAATACGCACAAAACCAAAGATTAAATTGATTTTAGAGGAAAAATTGTTAGGAGACATTCTTTCTTGTATATTTACTTGTATATAAAGTGCAAGTGCTGCCAAAAATTACAAGGAAGAGGCACTCCGATACAACCTGTATATCACATAAAGGAGGGCCTCATTCACATGGTGGTACAATTGTTCGGGTAGTGGGACTCCTACACTCATGAAGCCTATTCACTAAGTGAAAGGGCTGCCAAAAATTACAAGGGACCAGCACTCCAATACACCCTTTATTACACATAAAGGAGGGAATCGTACATACCCTTGAAAAATTATGATTGATGGCCTGCTCAAAAACATTAGGAGCAAGGGCCTGCTGCTGATCTGACCATCTAAAACATTAGGGGTGAGGGTCTGCTGCTGAGCTGACTCTCTAAAACATTAGGGTCGAGTGCTTGCTGCTGATCTGACCATCGAAAAAATTATGGTTGAAGGTCTGCTGCTGATCTGACCACGGAAAAAATTATGGTTGAGAGCCTGTTGCTGAGCTGACCATAGAAAAAACTGTGGGCGAGGGCCTGCTGCTGAGCTGACCATCGAAAATATTATGGTTGAGGGCCTGCTGCTGAGCTGACCCTCTAAAACATTAGGAGCCAGGGCAGCCTAATAAGTATGTTAATATGATGGAGGAGGAGGAGGAGGTGGATCAGAAAAGGAAGATTGAACCATATACCCTTTTTGTGGTGGGAGGGGTGCATGGGAATACAGTGTATTCAATACACCATAAAAGCCACACAACTCTGGGGTGTTACATCCCCCCTTACTTTGAATCAAACAGTCATCGGCTTGTGCTTAGGATAAGAGGATTAAGCTCTGGGGTACCCAAATTAATAGAAAGTGCTGCATGAAGTACACATAAAGACATACAAAGACAAACATGTAACGGCTACCATAAGGTTCCTGCCCGCATGAGTATGGTGTCTTATTGACAGTTTCCAGTGAACCAACGGTCTGCACTAAGCAATCATTACTGGCTTTCTTTTGAGCTCTAGTACGAAGAAAGCATGGAGGTGTCTTTACTCTGTGGTCCCACCATGGTCTAATGAAATGCCATAAAAATGGAAGGGTGGCTTTATCCTGTATTCCCTTCTCTGCACCAAAGTCTGAGAATAAGGCTTATAGCGTGATCACTATGGTTACTAAGGGTAACTAAAATGGCTCTAAGTTGGAGGCGCCATACCTTAGGCAAAGGCACAGAAGGGGGAGGTATCAGCTTATCCCAATACTTCTGGCAATGTCACGGAAGGTGTACAGCAAACTAGAAGACACAAAAGGAAGTTCCGGCTGACTGGATCCAAAACTAAGGAACCAAAGGGATAGCCCTGCAACAGACCTGGCTCTCTCCCTAAACTGCTCAGCCTATGCAAAATTCTCAATGGTAGAAGATCGCATATCCTCGTACCTCGACTGAATAACCCCTGAACACCCTATAATAGTGAGGGGACACGACCACCGGCTCCCTACACTTGATACGGAGGGAGTCAGGGTCTCCTGGGATCCAGCAAACAGGAAAATACAAATGAATAAACAAAACTTATCTGTAGAAGACTCAGAAGTAGCATCCAGCATGCATATACTCCAGGAAGTTGTATAAACCACAAAGTGATGCAGTATGGGAAGGGATTTAAAGGGATGCAATCAGTGCAACTACATGACAGCTGAGAGAGGCTAACGAGATAAGAAAATGAAAGCAAAACAAAAGGAACCTCAAGGAGGAGGTTCTGAAGGACGTCTGTCAGAGCTTCTCAGATGTCTGGTGGTGACAGTACCCCTCCTTCTACGAGTGGACTCCGGACACTCAGAGCCCACCTTCTCAGGATGGGACCTATGGAAAGCCCTGATGAGACGAGTGGCCTTAATGTCTGTCACTGGGACCCACATCCTCTCCTCAGGACCATAACCCTCCCAATGAACGAGGTACTGGAGAGAACCGCGGACAACACGAGAATCCACAATCGTAGAGACCCGAAATTCAAGATTACCATCAACCATAATCGGAGGAGGAGGCAAAGACGAGGGTACAATGGGTTGGACATAAGGTTTTAATAAGGACTTATGAAAAACATTATGGATCTTCCAAGTCTGAGGAAGATCAAGACGGTAGGCAACAGGATTGATGACGGACAAGATTTTGTAAGGCCCAATAAACTTAGGACCCAACTTCCAGGAGGGAACCTTCAATTTGATATTCTTAGTAGACAACCATACCAGATCACCAACATTCAGGTCCGGACCAGGCACACGTCTCTTATCCGCCACACACTTATATCTCTCACTCATGCTCTTTAGATTATCCTGAATCTTATGCCAAATCTATGACAAAGATGAGGAGAATCTGTCCTCATCAGGTAAACCAGAAGACCCCTCTCCAGAGAATGTCCCAAACTGCAGATGAAACCCATATGCACCAAAAAATGGTGACTTATCAGAGGACTCCTGACGACGGTTATTTAAAGCAAACTCAGCAAGGGACAAAAAAGAACACCAATCCTCCTGATTCTCCGCCACAAAACAGCGCACATATGTCTCCAGATTCTGATTGACGGGCTCTCTCTGACCATTCGACTGCGGGTGGAAAGCAGAAGAGAATGACAACCGAACCCCCAAGCGAGAACAGAAAGCCTTCCAGAATCTGGAAACAAACTGTGTGCCCCTATCAGAGACTATGTCTGAAGGAATACCATGCAATTTGACAATGTGATCAATAAATGCCTGCGCCAGCGTCTTAGCATTGGGCAAGCCAGGAAAAGGAATGAAATGCACCATTTTGCTAAAACGGTCCACCACCACCAGAATCACAGTCTTCCCCGAGAAACGAGGCAGGTCCGTAATGAAGTCCATGGACAGATGTGTCCAAGGACGGGAAGGAATGGGTAACGGAAGGAGAGGACCTGATGGCCGTGAATGAGGGATTTTGGCATGAGTGCAGGTCTCGCAGGCTGCCACAAAACCCTCAACCGACTTACGAAGCGCCGGCCAACAGAATCTCCGAGCGATGAGATCCTTTCACAACCAGACAGTTGAGAAGCTCTGACAGGAGCTTTCCAGATCCTCCTCCTTGAGTTTCTTTGTTTTGGTTAAGTTCCTCATCTCGTTAGTCTATCTCAGCTGTCATGCAGTTGGACTGATTGCTTCCCTTTAAGTTCCTCCCCATGATGCATTAGGTTCCGGCTTATACAACTTCCTGGAGTGTGTGTGCTTGCTGTTTCTATTTCCCAGTCCTCTGCAAGATAAGTGCTGTTCCTTTATTTGTGATTTTCTGTCTGCTGGATTTTCAGGTGACCCTGACTCCCTCCGTGTCTAGTGTAGAGAGCCGGTGGTCGTGTCCCCTCACTATTGTAGGGTCTTCAGGTATTAGATAGCCGAGGTACGTGGATATGCGCCCATCCACCTTTGGGGTGTTCGCATAGGCTGAGCAATTAGGGAGAGTGGCAGGTGTTTTGTAGGGGTCTCCCTTTTGTTCCTTAGTTGTGGATCCAGTGAGTCATTATTGTATTGCATTGTCTTGTTTCCTGTACACCTTCCGTGACACTATAAGCCGCCAAAACCGTCTCAAGCATGGATCCGGTTTCACTTTTGGCTGAGCGCTTCCAGGGTCTTTCATTGGAGGTAGCTGATCTCCGTAAGACTTTTTCTCAGTTTCAAGTGACCGGTTCAGCTTGCGTTCATGGAGTTTGTTCTGAGCCTAAGATCTCGCTCCCGGATACGTTCTCCGGGGGTAGTGAGTATTTTGTGCGTTTAAGAGAGGCTTGCAAACTCCATTTTCGCCTTCTTCCCCATTCCTCTGGTGATGAAGAACGGAGGGTGGGGATCATTATATCGCTGCTCAGGGGTAACGCTCAATCCTGGGCCTTTTCGCTGCCGGAGGGGGCACGGCCCCTCCGTTCAGTGGATGAATTCTTTTTAGCCCTGGGTCAGATATATGATGATCCGGATCGTATTGCTCTGGCTGAGTCTAGACTACGTCTGTTATGCCAGGGTAAACAATCCGCAGAGATATACTGCTCAGAATTTCGGAGATGGGCAGCTGATACTGGTTGGAATGATGCTGCACTCCGAAGTCAATTTTGCCATGGTCTTTCAGAGGGATTGAAAGATGCATTTGCCTTTCATGAGAGACCTACCTCCTTGGATTCTGCTATGTCTCAGGCCGTTCGTATTGACAGGCGTCTTAGAGAGAGAGGAGAGATCTCTCCTTCCTGTCATACTCAGTCCCGGGACAGTGCAGCGGTCTCTTTCTGTGCGCAGGGGTCTCAGTCGCTGTCAGCCTCTTCTAAGCAGGAGCCCATGCAGCTGGGGTTGATTGCCTCTGACAATAGAAGATTCGGCCCGCATGGGAGGGTTTGTTTTTGTTGTGGGGTTGAGGCGGAAATTGAAGGTTTTCCGTTTGCTTGTAGTTCCCGTTTTGTCCTGCCTGCTAGGGTGGCGCTAGAGAGCAAGAATATTTTTTGTGAGATTTTTGTGGATAGTGGAGCAGCTGTCAATCTCATTGATAATCAATTTGCAATAAATCATGGTTTCCAGGTATGCACTTTGGGAAAGGATATTCCTGTTTTTGCTATTGATTCCGCTCCACTTTCTCAGAAATCATTAAAGGGCATAGTTCACAATATCCGTTTAATTGTGAGTGATGCTCATGTTGAGGATGTGTCATGTTTCATCCTTAGCGGTTTGCCTACTCCTCTAGTGTTGGGGCTACCCTGGCTCACTAAACATAACCCCACCATTGATTGGCAAGCGAGGCAAATAAATGGTTGGAGTGACTTTTGCAGAGAGAATTGCCTCATGACATCTGTTTCAGAGGTTTCTACTAAGACTGTACCACCTTTCCTCTCTGAATTTTTGGATGTCTTCTCTGAGAGTGGAGTTCAGGATTTGCCCCCGCACAGGGAGTACGATTGCCCTATTAATCTCATCCCAGGCGCCAAGCTGCCCAAATCTCGTTTATACAATCTTTCCCAACCTGAGAGGGTCGCTATGCGTGCTTATATCTCTGAGAGTCTGAGAAAAGGACACATACGACCCTCGAAGTCACCTGTTGCCGCTGTTTTTTCTTTGTTAAGAAAAAAGATGGTTCTTTAAGACCTTGTCTGGATTTCAGGGAGCTGAACAGTATCACTATTCGTGACCCTTATCCGCTTCCTCTGATCCCGGACCTGTTTAACCAGGTTGTTGGGGCTAAAGTCTTTTCCAAATTAGACCTAAGAGGGGCATACAACCTGGTCAGGGTCAGAGAAGGAGACGAATGGAAGACGGCTTTCAATACCCCTGAGGGCCATTTTGAGAATTTGGTTATGCCTTTTGGTTTGATGAATGCCCCAGCCGTTTTTCAGCATTTCGTGAACAGCATTTTTTATCATTTAATGGGAAAATTTGTATTAGTGTATTTGGATGACATTTTGATTTTTTCTCCTGATTTCAAGACTCATAAGGAACATTTACGTCAGGTCTTGCTCATCCTGCGGGAGAATAAATTATACGCGAAACTGGAAAAATGTGTGTTTGCGGTTCCAGAAATGCAATTTCTGGGGTTTCTTCTCTCCGCTTCTGGTTTTCGCATGGACCCCGAGAAGGTCCGCACTGTGCTTCAGTGGGAGCTTCCTGAGAATCAGAAGGCGCTGATGCGTTTTTTGGGCTTTGCCAATTATTACAGGAAATTTATTTTGAATTATTCCTCTGTTAAACCACTCACTGATATGACCAGAAAGGGGGTAGATTTTTCTTCCTGGTCGGTAGAGGCGCATAAGGCCATTTCTAATATCAAGGAGAGTTTTGCTTCCGCTCCCATCCTGGTACAACCTGATATTTCGTTACGCTTCATAGGTGAGGTTGATGCTTCTGAGGTAGGGGTGGGTGCGGTCTTGTCTCAGGGTTCCTCTCCTGCCAAATGGCAACCATGTGCCTTTTTCTCGAAGAAACTCTCCTCTGCAGAAAGAAATTATGATGTGGGAGATAGGGAATTGTTGGCCATCAAGTTGGCTTTTGAGGAATGGCGCCATTGGCTAGAGGGAGCCAGACACCCTATTACCGTGTTTACTGACCATAAAAATCTGGCCTACTTGGAGTCAGCCAAGCGTCTGAACCCGAGACAGGCCAGATGGTCTTTGTTCTTTTCAAGGTTTAATTTTGTTGTCACGTTCCGCCCTGGGGTTAAGAATGTGAAGGCAGATGCCCTGTCACGTTGTTTTCCGGGAGGTGGGAATTTTGAAGACCCGGGTCCCATTTTGGCTGAAGGTGTGGTGGTCTCTGCTCTTTTTCCTGAATTGGAGGCAGAGGTGCAGGCAGCCCAGTCAGAGGCTCCTGATCTTTGTCCTCCTGGGAGGTTGTTTGTGCCTCTGGCTTTGAGACACAAGATTTTTAAGGAACACCACAATACGGTCCTTGCTGGGCACCCGGGGGCAAGAGCCACACTGGATCTCATCGCTCGGATATTCTGGTGGCCTGCGCTTCGTAAGTCGGTTGAGGGTTTTGTGGCAGCTTGCGAGACTTGCGCTCGTGCCAAAGTCCCTCATTCACGGCCATCAGGTCCTCTCCTTCCCTTACCCATTCCTTCCCGTCCTTGGACACATCTGTCCATGGACTTCATAACGGACTTGCCTCGTTCCTTGGGGAAGACTGTGATTCTGGTGGTGGTGGACCGTTTTAGCAAAATGGTGCATTTCATCCCTTTTCCTGGTTTGCCCAATGCTAAGACGCTGGCGCAGGCATTTATTGACCACATTGTCAAATTGCATGGTATTCCTTCAGACATAGTCTCTGATAGGGGCACGTAGTTTGTTTCCAGATTCTGGAAGGCATTCTGTTCTCGCTTGGGGGTTCGGTTGTCATTCTCTTCTGCTTTCCACCCGCAGTCGAATGGCCAGACAGAGCGCGTCAATCAGAATCTGGAGACATATCGGCGCTGTTTTGTGGCGGAGAATCAGGAGGATTGGTGTTCTTTTTTGTCCCTTGCTGAGTTTGCTTTAAATAACCGTCGTCAGGAGTCCTCTGATAAGTCACCATTTTTTGGTGCATATGGGTTTCATCCGCAGTTTGGGACTTTCTCGGGAGAGGGGTCTTCTGGTTTACCTGATGAGGACAGATTCTCCTCGTCTTTTTCATCTATTTGGCAAAAGATTCAGGATAATCTAAAGAGCATGAGTGAGAGATATAAGCGTGTGGCAGATAAGAGACGTGTGCCTGGTCCGGACCTGAATGTTGGTGATCTGGTGTGGTTGTCTACGAAGAATATCAAATTGAAGGTTCCCTCCTGGAAGTTGGGTCCTAGGTTTATTGGGCCTTACAAGATCCTGTCTGTCATCAATCCTGTTGCCTACCGTCTTGATCTTCCTCAGACTTGGAAGATCCATAATGTTTTTCATAAGTCCTTATTGAAACCTTATGTTCAACCTATTGTACCCTCGCCTTTGCCTCCTCCTCCGATTATGGTTGATGGAAATCTTGAATTTCAGGTCTCTAGGATTGTGGATTCTCGTCTTGTCCGCGGTTCCCTCCAGTACCTCGTTCATTGGGAGGGTTATGGTCCTGAGGAGAGGATGTGGGTCCCAGTGACGGACATTAAGGCCACTCGTCTCATCAGGGCTTTCCATAGGTCCCATCCTGAGAAGGTGGGCCCTGAGTGTCCAGAGTCCACTCGTAGAGGGAGGGGTACTGTCACAACCAGACAGTTGAGAAGCTCTGACAGGAGCTTTCCAGATCCTGCTCCTTGAGTTTCTTTGTTTTGGTTAAGTTCCTCATCTCGTGAATCTATCTCAGCTGTCATGCAGTTGGACTGATTGCTTCCCTTTAAGTTCCTCCCCATGATGCATTAGGTTGCGGCTTATACAACTTCCTGGAGTGTGTGTGCTTGCTGTTTCTATTTCCCAGTCCTCTGCAAGATAAGTGCTGTTCCTTTATTTGTGATTTTCTGTCTGCTGGATTTTCAGGTGACCCTGACTCCCTCCGTGTCTAGTGTAGGGAGCCGGTGGTCGTGTCCCCTCACTATTGTAGGGTCTTCAGGTATTAGATAGCCGAGGTACGTGGATATGCGCCCATCCACCTTTGGGGTGTTCGCATAGGCTGAGCAATTAGGGAGAGTGGCAGGTGTTATGTAGGGGTCTCCCTTTTGTTACTTAGTTGTGGATCCAGTGAGTCATTATTGTATTGCATTGTCTTGTTTCCTGTACACCTTCCGTGACAGATCCACTGTGGCTCTTGCCCCCGGGTGCCCAGCAAGGACAGTATCCTGTGTCTTAAAGCGAGAGGCACAAACAACCTCCCAGGAGGACAAAGATCAGGAGCCTCTGACTGGGCTACCTGAACCTCTGCCTCCAATTCAGGATAAAGAGCAGAAACCACCACACCTTCAGCCAAAATGGGACCCGGGTCTTCAAAATTCCCACCTTCACATTCTTAACCCCAGGGCGAAAGGTGACAACAAAATTAAACCTTGAAAAGAACAAAGACCATCTGGCCTGTCTCGGGTTCAGACGCTTGGCTGACTCCAAGTAGGCCAGATTCTTATGGTCAGTAAACACGGTAATAGGGTGTCTGGCTCCCTCTAGCCAATGGCGCCATTTCTCAAAAGCTAACTTGATGGCCAACAACTCCCTATCTCCCACATCGTAATTTCTCTCTGCGGAGGAGAGTTTCTTCGAGAAAAAGGCACACGGTCGCCATTTGGCAGGAGAGGGACCCTGAGACAAGACCGCACCCACACTCACCTCAGAAGCATCAACCTCAACTATGAAGGGTAGAGAAATATCAGGTTGTACCAAGATGGGAGCGTAAGCAAAACTCTCCTTGATATTAGAAAAGGCCTTATGCGCCTCTACCGACCAGGAGGAAAAATCTACACCCTTTCTAGTCATATCAGTGAGTGGTTTAACAACAGAGGAATAATTCCAAATAAACTTCCTGTAATAATTGGCAAAACCCAGAAAACGCATCAGCGCCTTCTGATTCTCAGGAAACTCCCACTCAAGCACAGCGCGGACCTTCTCGGGGTCCATGCGAGAACCAGAAGCGGAGAGAAGAAACCCCAGAAATTGAATTTCTGGAACCGCAAACACACATTTTTCCAGTTTAGCGTACAATTTATTCTCCCACAGGATGAGCAAGACCTGACGTAAATGTTTCTTATGAGTTTTTAAATCAGGAGAAAAAAATCAAAATGTCATCCAGATACACTAATACAAATTTCCCCATTAAATGATAAAAAATACTGTTCACAAAATGCTGAAAGACGGCTGGAGCATTCATCAAACCAAAAGGCATAACCAAATTCTCAAAATGGCCCTCAGGGGTATTGAAAGCCGTCTTCCATTCGTCTCCTTCTCTGACCCTGACCAGGTTGTATGCCCCTCTTAGATCCAATTTGGAAAAAACTTTAGCCCCCACAATCTGGTTAAACAGGTCCGGGATCAGAGAAGGTGGATAAGGGTCACGAATTGTGCTACTGTTCAGCTCCCTGAAATCCAGACAAGGTCTTAAAGAACCATCTTTTTTCTTAACAAAGAAAAAAACAGCGGCAACAGGTGACTTCGAGGGTCGTATGTATCCCTTTCTCAGACTCTCAGAGATATAAGCACGCATAGCGACCCTTTCAGGTTGGGAGAGATTGTATAAACGAGATTTAGGCAGCTTGGCGCCTGGGGTGAGATTAATAGGACAATCGTACTCCCTGTGAGGGGGCAATTCCTGAACACCACTCTCAGAAAACACATCCGAAAATTCAGAGAGAAAAGATGGTACAGTCTTAGTAGAAACCTCTGAAACAGATGTCGTGAGGCAATTCTCTCTGCAAAAGTCACTCCAACCATTTATTTGTCTCGCTTGACAATCAATGGTGGGGTTATGTTTAGTGAGCCAGGGTAGCCCCAACACTAGAGGAGTAGGCAACCCGTTTAGGACGAAACATGACACATCCTCAACATGAGTATCACTCACAATCAAACGGATATTGTGAACTATGCCCTTTAACGATTTCTGAGAAAGTGGAACGGAATCAATAGCAAAAACAGGTATATGCTGGAAACTGGAAACAATGAGTTATAGCAAATTGATTATCAATAAGATTGACAGCTGCTCTACTATCTACAAAAATCTCACAAAAAATATTCTTGCTCTCTAGCACCACCCTGGCAGGTAGGACAAAACGGGAACTACAAGCAAACTGAAAACCTTCAATTTCCGCATCAACCTTGCCAATAGTAACAGATGGAACGTTTTTAGAGGATGTTTTTCTTTTTGTTTCTTTATTACTTTCAAAAAACTGCCTGAATCTCCTAGAGGGACAAACATTTGCCAAATGATTGATACCTCCACAACAGAAACAAACCTTCCCATGACAGCTGAATCCCCTATTGTCAGAGGCAAGCAAACCCAGCTGCATGGGCCCCTGCTCAGAAGGGATTGAGAGCGACTGAGACCCCTGTGCACTGAATGAGACCGCCGCACTGTCCTTGGACTGAGTATGACAGGAAGGAGTGATCTCTCCTCTCTCTCTAAGACGCCTGTCAATACGAACGGCCCGAGACATGGCAGAGTCCAAGGAGGTAGGTCTCTCATGAAAGGCAAATGCATCTTTCAATCCCTCTGAAAGACCATGGCAAAATTGACTTCGGAGTGCAGCATCATTCCAACCAGTATCAGCTGCCCTTCTCCGAAATTCTGAGCAGTATATCTCTGCGGATTGTTTACCCTGGCATAAAAGACGTAGTCTAGACTCAGCCAGAGCAATACAATCCGGATCATCATATATCTGACCCAGGGCTAAAAAAAATTAATTCACTGAACGGAGGGGCCGTGCCCCCACTGGCAGAGAAAAAGCCCAAGACTGAGCGTTATCCCTGAGCAGCGAGATGATGATCCCCACCCTCCGCTCCTCATCACCAGAGGAATGGGGAAGTAAGCGAAAATGGAGTTTGCAAGCCTCTCTAAAACGAACAAAATTCTCACTATCTCCGGAAAACGTATCCGGAAGAGAGATCTTAGGCTCAGAACAAACTCCATGAACGCAAGCAGAAACGGTCACCTCAAACTGAGAGACAGTTTTCCGGAGATCTTCTACCTACAGTGAAAGACCCTGCATGCGGTCAATCAAGGTTGAAACCGGATTCATGCTTAAGACGGTTTATAATGTCACGGAAGGTGTACAGCAGACTAGAAGACACAAAAGGAAGATCCGGCTGACTGGATCCAAAACTAAGGAACCAAAGGGATAGCCCTGCAACAGACCTGGCTCTCTCTTTAAACTGCTCAGCCTATGCAAAATTCTCAATGGTAGAAGATCGCATATCCTCGTACCTCGACTGAATAACCCCTGAACACCCTATAATAGTGAGGGGACACGACCACCAGCTCCCTACACTTGATACGGAGGGAGTCAGGGTCTCCTGGGATCCAGCAAACAGGAAAATACAAATGAATAAACAAAACTTATCTGTAGAAGACTCAGTAGTAGCATTCAGCATGCATATACTCCAGGAAGTTGTATAAACCGCAAAGTGATGCAGTATGGGAAGGGATTTAAAGGGATGCAATCAGTGCAACTACATGACAGCTGAGAGAGGCTAACGAGATGATAAAACGAAAGCAAAACAAAAGGAACCTCAAGGAGGAGGTTCTGAAGGACGTCTGTCAGAGCTTCTCAGATGTCTGGTGGTGACAGTCACAGGAGAAGGGTATAATAATCCCATGAAACTCCTGGAAGACACACCAGGATGGGGGGGTTTAGTTATCCTATTACCAATCCTGGCACATATAACAAACAGGAAGGAGGGGTATATGACTCCCCTAGCCATTCCCGAAGCAGCGGGGTTACCCTTGTAGTTTCTGGACCTGCCTGGGACTTACCACTTATTCTTCCTGGTGCACTATGAGTAGACCATTAGTATTAAGCATCCGCAGAGGCAGTCCGTATAAAGAGAACAGAGCTGTAAATCAAGGCACACAGAAGTAAGGTGCTACTGATCTGGCTAAAGACAAAAGTTAAGTGCAGTTTCACAAAAAGTGCATAAATTCACATTGCGGCATCTGTAAAAATGTCCATGCAATGGGCATGAGTACTTTAAAGGCCGATCAGCTGTTTGAGAAGGCAGCGGCGCTCCAGCAGCGCCGCGGCCTTCTTACTGTTTTCCGCCGGACCGTCGGCCCACTAACGTCACAACTAGTATCAACTAGCATGGGCGCGGCTAAGCTCCATTCAAGTGAACAGAGCTTAGCCGCGCCCACGCTAGTTGATTCTAGTCGTGACGTCAGTGGGTCGGCGGCCCGGCGGTAAACAGTGAGAAGGCTGCGGCGCTGCTGGAGCGCCGCTGCCTTCTCAAACAGCTGATCGTCGGGGGTCCCGGGTGTCGAACCCCCGCCGTTCAGAAGCTGATGATCTATCCAGAGGATAGATCATCAGTTAAATGAAAGTGCAGAACCCCTATAACCGCCTCCGGACCGCCTAACGCAGGATTGCGTTCCGGAGGCGGTCGATTCATTCCTCCTGGATGCGCTGGCGCGTCATCTCGCGAGAGGCGAGATTTCCTGTCAACGCACACACACAGGAGCACACGTTCACAGGAACCGAAGGTAAATGAGTGGATCTGCAGCCTGCCAGCGGCGATCGTTCGCTGGCAGGCTGTAGATGCGATTTTTTTTAACCCCTAACAGGTATATTAGACGCTGTTTTGATAACAGCGTCTAATATACCTGCTACCTGGTCCTCTGGTGGTCCCTTTTGCTTGACCACCAGAGGACACAGGCAGCTCTGTAAGTAGCACCAATCACCACTACACTACACCCCCCCTGTCACTTATTAACCCCTTATTAACCCCTGATCACCCCATATAGACTCCCTGATCACCCCCCTGTCATTGATCACCCCCCTATAAGGCTCCATTCAGACGTCAGTATGTGTTTTGCGGATCCGCGGACCCACGGATCCGCAAAAGACATACGGACGTCTGAATGGAGCCTTACAGGGGGGTGATCACCCCATATAGACTCCCTGATCACCCCCCTGTCATTGATCACCCCCCTGTAAGTCTCCATTCAGACGTCCGTATGTGTTTTGCGGATCCACGGATCTGCAAAACACGGACACCGCGGATCCGCAAAACACGGACACCGGCAATGTGCTTTCCGCATTTTGCGGATCCGCACATTGCCAGAACTATATAGAAAATGCCTTTTCTTGTCCGCAATTGCGGACAAGAATACGACATGTTCTATAGGCTCTACAAAAAACGCAGTGTTCGCCCGATCAGGCCTGATCTTGTGCGCACACTTGCGTTCAGTCCGCCCCACCGCAGTGACAGAATATTTATTTTTTCTGATCACTGCAAAAACACCGTAAAATCGCTGCGGCGCTATAAAAAGATCACTTTTGAGAGGCATGGCGAGTTCATAGAAGATTTTTTTTTTTTTGTCACAAGTTAGCGGAAATTGATTTTAATTTTTTTTTTTGTTTTTTTGTTTTTTCTTACAAAGTCTCATATTCCACTAACTTGTGACAAAAAATAAAATCTCACATGAACTCACCATACCCCTCACGGAATCCAAATGCGTAAAAAAAATTTGACATTTATATTTCAGACTTCTTCTCACGCTTAAGGGCCCCTAAAATGCCAGGGCAGTATAAATACCCACAAGTGACCCCATTTCGGAAAGAAGACACCCCAAAGGGAGACTTTGTGAGAAAAAAAAAATATATATCAATTTCCGCTAACTTGTGCCAAAAAAAAAAAAACTTCTATGAACTCGCCATGCCCCTCATGGAATACCTTGGGGTGTCTTCTTTCCAAAATGGGGTCACATGTGGGGTATTTATACTGCCCTGGAATTTTAGGGGCCCTAAAGCGTGAGAAGAAGTCTGGAATCCAAATGTCTAAAAATGCCCTCATAAAAGGAATTTGGGCCCCTTTGCGCACCTAGGCTAGACTGCAAAAAAGTGTCACACATGTGGTATCGACGTACTCAGGAGAAGTATGGCAATGCGTTTTGGGGTGTCTTTTTATATATACCCATGCTGGGTGAGAGAAATATCTCTCTAAAATGACAACTTTGTATAAAAAAATGGGAAAAGTTGACTTTTACAGAGATATTTCTCTCACCTAGCATGGGTATATGTAAAAAAAAACACCCCAAAACACATTGCCCTACTTCTCCTGAGTACGGAAATACCACATGTGTGACACTTTTTTGCAGCCTAGGTGGGCAAAGGGGCCCACATTCTAAAGAGCACCTTTAGGATTTCACAGGACATTTTTTACACATTTGAATTTCAAACTACTTCTCACGCATTAGGGCCCCTAAAATGCCAGGGCAGTATAACTACCCCACAAGTGACCCCATTTTGGAAAAAGACACCCCAAGGTATTTCGTGATGGGAATAGTGAGTTCATGGAAGTTTTTATTTTTTGTCACAAGTTAGTGGAATATGAGACTTTGTAAGAAAAATAAAATAAAATAAAAAAATCATCATTTTCCACTAACTTGTGACAAAAAATAAAAAGTTCTATGTAATCACTATGCCCATCAGCGAATACCTTAGGGTGTCTACTTTCCGAAATGGGGTCATTTGTGGGGTTTTTCTACTGTCTGGGCATTGTAGAACCTCAGGAAACATGACAGGTGCTCAGAAAGTCAGAGCTGCTTCAAAATGCGGAAATTCACATTTTTGTACCATAGTTTGTAAACGCTATAACTTTTACCCAAACCAATAAATATACACTTATTGCATTTTTTTTATCAGACATCTAGAACAATAAATTTAGAGAAAAATTTATATAGAAATGTAGTTTTTTTTAAATAATTTTACAACTGAAAGTGAAAAATTTCATTTTTTGCAAAAATGTCTGTAAATTTTGATTAATAACAAAAAAAGTAAAAATGTCAGCAGCAATGAAATACCACCAAATGAAAGCTCTATTAGTGAGAAGAAAAGGAGGTAAAATTCATTTGGGTGGTAAGTTGTAAGACCACGCAATAAACTGTGAAAGTAGTGTAGTGCAGAATTGTAAAAAGTGGTCTGGTCATTAATGGTGTTTAAGCTAGGGGAGCTGAGGTGGTTAACATTGCTACACCTGTAAACATTTAAGCAAAATTAGTGCAATATTAGAACAGTATAAGTCACAAAGAGCTTAGGTACACGTTTGAGTCTTTACTTTGGGTGCAGGCTTGTAACGTTGCAGAACTGTAACACATAGCGAAAAAAAACTAAAATAAAATATCAATTGTAATCCAACATGATGTATAGTTGTAATCCACATGAGGTATGGCTTGGCTGATAGATGGAATCCATGAAGTTCAGGCACAAGAAGGTTAGATGAAGGAGCCAATAATGTAAACAATAAACAGTAGGCAATGTTTCTTATCAGTCAGTGTGTCCATGGCTTTTCTCCTATAGTCTAATGGATGGTTCTCCTCACAGCATGAGGTCTCCTACAGAGGAGCTGAAAGTCTTCCTCCTGGGTCCCATACTTGAGGGTACAAAATTCCTTCTTTAAACTGTGTAACATCCTCATCGCTGTTACTGCTAGCTCTGGTGCTCTCTGCAGCTGCAACTCAAGCAGAAACATCATTTGCGATCTCTTGGTGGACTTCTGTGGCAGAACTTGGAAATGCGGGATCAACCTCTTTTGGTGGATCTTCTGTAAGCCTTGGCCTTTTCCTGGTAGGTGACAGATTCTCCGGACAGCAATAAAGGATAGACCCTTGGTCTTTCATAGCAAGAAACTCTGGATTCGGTGGTGGTTCCGGAATACATGGAGCAGTATGAGTGGACTCCTTTTTCCCGTGCACATCAGGGCTGTGCTCCCGTTTGGCAGGCTCAGGCGGTGCTTCAACTATATTTGGAGGCTCAGGGGCAACAGGAGTAGCTACGGTGGCACTGATCACCTGTAGACTTTGCAGAGGCACTAGTGGTGCAGGGTTATCACACTTGCCTAATTGAGTGCAAATGACCGGCACCCGGACTTGATTTGGTGGCTGGGGGAAGCCACTGTACTGGATTTAATACAGGAGACGGTTCTGTGGTCTCCCATCCTCCTAGGTATCCACACTGGATAATATCTTCAGCAGGGTATACATTAGGCGGAAAAAGTAACATGCCGCTCAGACTTCCGCCTATCTTAACCAGTGGTATAATCCAGAATTCTAGATGAATCAGTATCTTTCCTCTCTAGGGTCGGACTTTGCAGTCAGACATAGCTTTTGGTACCCTGTACCAGACTAGAGAGGTCAGTGTCAGCTAAAAGGCAATTTAGATGCAGGTTGCTATGGGCGACTGCAACAGAATTGGTGTGTGGCTCCTTTAAGAGTCACTGCAACTGCTCAATTTCGGGGAGTATGGTGCTCTGGCAGACATATTATAACCCTTAACAGTCTTTAACAAGGTTATTTTCACAGCAGTACTCACTAAGGTTCAAGGGCTGGTGCTTCTCCGACATCAAAGGCAGAAAATACTGTATTTTCCCTTTTTCAAGATGGCCGCTGCTTTACTTCCTGTATGGGCAGCAATTTCTCTGTCCTCTTGGGAACTTGTATTCAGCACTTTAGTTCCTGCTGCTGTGGAGGCAGGCTGTTTGGTTCACTCCCCTCTGCTGGGTGTAGATATCTAAGATGGCCGATTAACCCCTGCTCTGCCACTGTCCTGCAGCTGATGCAAACCCACACTCTTCAGCAGTAAGTACATGCAATAAAAGTCTCTTTTCTGGGGGTTTGGTGATTACTATTGCCTGTATTATAGGCACAAAGATAAATCCTGTTCGTGACGCCACTTAATGCAATGGCCAGGATACGGGTTGTTAAAGTTCTGTATTTGTCGTGACACCACTTGCAGCGTGCGCAGGGTACTACCCCAGGGCCCTTCCAAGATGTTATGATGCACGTCCCAGATTAGGAATGCCAGAGTGGTGTAATGGCTTATAATTAGAGTTGAGCGAACACCTGGATGTTCGGGTTCGACGAGTTCGGCCGAACTTTCGAAAAATGTTCGGGTTCGGGATCCGAACTCGACCCGAACTTCATCCCGAACCCGAACCCCATAGAAGTCAATGGGGACCCGAACTTTTGGGCACTAAAAAGGCTGTAAAACACACCCGGAAAGGGCTAGAGGGCTGCAAAAGGCAGCAAAATGTAGTTAAATCCCCTGCAAACAAATGTAGATAGGGAAATGATGAGTTAACATAAAATAAATAAAAATTAAACAATATTAATTGGAGTGAGGTCCCATAGCACAGAATCAGGCTTCAAGTCACCCACCAATGGAGAAGGTCACTTACTATTATTTTGACCACAGCACCCAGACAAAGGAGAGAGGTCCCACAGCAGAGAACCAGGCATCATATCACCCACCACAGGAGTAGGCCACCATTTAGTTACTTTGACCCCTACACCCAGACGGAGGAGAGAGGTTTCACAGCAGAGAATCAGGCATTTAGATCACCCACCACAGGAGTAGGCCCCCATTGAATCAGACCCTGGCAACCATGTCAGATGGCACAACCATCAGCTTTATATCAATCAGCACAGGAGAAGCCACCATTGAGTTACTTTGACCCCTGCACCCAGGAAGAGGAGAGAGGCCCCACAGCACATATTCTGGCATCATATCAGCCACCACAGGAGAAGCCACCATTGAGTTACTTTGACCCCCGCACCCAGGAAGAGGAGAGAGGCACCACAGCACATATTCTGGCATCATATCAGCCACCACAGGAGAAGCCACCATTGAGTTACTTTGACCCCTGCACCCAGGAAGAGGAGAGAGGCCCCACAGCACATATTCTGGCATCATACTAACCACCACAGGAGAAGCCACCATTGAGTTACTTTGACCCCTGCACCCAGGAAGAGGAGAGAGGCCCCACAGCACATATTCTGGCATCATATCAGCCACCACAGGAGAAGCCACCATTGAGTTACTTTGACCCCCGCACCCAGGAAGAGGAGAGAGGCACCACAGCACATATTCTGGCATCATATCAGCCACCACAGGAGAAGCCACCATTGAGTTACTTTGACCCCTGCACCCAGGAAGAGGAGAGAGGCCCCACAGCACATATTCTGGCATCATACTAACCACCACAGGAGAAGCCACCATTGAGTTACTTTGACCCCTGCACCCAGGAAGAGGAGAGAGGCCCCACAGCACATATTCTGGCATCATATCAGCCACCACAGGAGAAGCCACCATTGAGTTACTTTGACCCCCGCACCCAGGAAGAGGAGAGAGGCACCACAGCACATATTCTGGCATCATATCAGCCACCACAGGAGAAGCCACCATTGAGTTACTTTGACCCCCGCACCCAGGAAGAGGAGAGAGGCACCACAGCACATATTCAGGCATCATATCACACACCACAGGAGAAGGCCTCTTTCAGTGATTTAGGCCTTTGGACCCAGACAGAGGAGAGAGGCACCACAGCACATATTCTGGCATCATATCAGCCACCACAGGAGAAGCCACCATTGAGTTACTTTGACCCCTGCACCCAGGAAGAGGAGAGAGGCCCCACAGCACATATTCTGGCATCATATCAGCCACCACAGGAGAAGCCACCATTTAGTTACTTTGACCCCTGCACCCAGGAAGAGGAGAGAGGCACCACAGCACATATTCTGGCATCATATCAGCCACCACAGGAGAAGCCACCATTTAGTTACTTTGACCCCTTCACCCAAACAGAGGAGAGAGGTTCCACATCAGAGAATCAGGCATCATATCAACCACCACAGGAGTAGGCCACAATTTAGTTTATTTGACCCCTGCACCCAGGAAGAGGAGAGAGGCCCCACAGCACATATTCTGGCATCATATCACACACCACAGGAGAAGCCACCATTGAGTTACTTTGACCCCCGCACCCAGGAAGAGGAGAGAGGCACCACAGCACATATTCTGGCATCATATCAGCCACCACAGGAGAAGCCACCATTGAGTTACTTTGACCCCCGCACCCAGGAAGAGGAGGGAGGCACCACAGCACATATTCTGGCATCATATCAGCCACCACAGGAGAAGCCACCATTGAGTTACTTTGACCCCTGCACCCAGGAAGAGGAGAGAGGCCCCACAGCACATATTCTGGCATCATATCAGCCACCACAGGAGAAGCCACCATTTAGTTACTTTGACCCCTTCACCCAAACAGAGGAGAGAGGTTCCACATCAGAGAATCAGGCATCATATCAACCACCACAGGAGTAGGCCACAATTTAATGGGACCCCGGCAACCATGTCAGATGGCACAACCATCAGCTTCATATCAATCAGCACAGGAGAAGGCGACTTTGAAAGACTTTGACCCCTACACCCAGAGGGAGGAGAGAGGTTTCACAGCAGAGAATCAGGCATTTAGATCACCCACCACAGGAGTAGGCCCCCATTGAATCAGACCCTGGCAACCATGTCAGATGGCACAACCATTAGCTTTATATCAATCAGCACAGGAGAAGCCACCATTGAGTTACTTTGACCCCTGCACCCAGGAAGAGGAGAGAGGCCCCACAGCACATATTCTGGCATCATATCAGCCACCACAGGAGAAGCCACCATTGAGTTACTTTGACCCCCGCACCCAGGAAGAGGAGAGAGGCACCACAGCACATATTCTGGCATCATATCAGCCACCACAGAAGAAGCCACCATTGAGTTACTTTGACCCCTGCACCCAGGAAGAGGAGAGAGGCCCCACAGCACATATTCTGGCATCATACTAACCACCACAGGAGAAGCCACCATTGAGTTACTTTGACCCCTGCACCCAGGAAGAGGAGAGAGGCCCCACAGCACATATTCTGGCATCATATCAGCCACCACAGGAGAAGCCACCATTGAGTTACTTTGACCCCCGCACCCAGGAAGAGGAGAGAGGCACCACAGCACATATTCTGGCATCATATCAGCCACCACAGGAGAAGCCACCATTGAGTTACTTTGACCCCCGCACCCAGGAAGAGGAGAGAGGCACCACAGCACATATTCAGGCATCATATCACACACCACAGGAGAAGGCCTCTTTCAGTGATTTAGGCCTTTGGACCCAGACAGAGGAGAGAGGCACCACAGCACATATTCTGGCATCATATCAGCCACCACAGGAGAAGCCACCATTGAGTTACTTTGACCCCCGCACCCAGGAAGAGGAGAGAGGCACCACAGCACATATTCTGGCATCATATCAGCCACCACAGGAGAAGCCACCATTGAGTTACTTTGACCCCTGCACCCAGGAAGAGGAGAGAGGCCCCACAGCACATATTCTGGCATCATACTAACCACCACAGGAGAAGCCACCATTGAGTTACTTTGACCCCTGCACCCAGGAAGAGGAGAGAGGCCCCACAGCACATATTCTGGCATCATATCAGCCACCACAGGAGAAGCCACCATTGAGTTACTTTGACCCCCGCACCCAGGAAGAGGAGAGAGGCACCACAGCACATATTCTGGCATCATATCAGCCACCACAGGAGAAGCCACCATTGAGTTACTTTGACCCCCGCACCCAGGAAGAGGAGAGAGGCACCACAGCACATATTCAGGCATCATATCACACACCACAGGAGAAGGCCTCTTTCAGTGATTTAGGCCTTTGGACCCAGACAGAGGAGAGAGGCACCACAGCACATATTCTGGCATCATATCAGCCACCACAGGAGAAGCCACCATTGAGTTACTTTGACCCCCGCACCCAGGAAGAGGAGAGAGGCACCACAGCACATATTCTGGCATCATATCAGCCACCACAGGAGAAGCCACCATTGAGTTACTTTGACCCCTGCACCCAGGAAGAGGAGAGAGGCCCCACAGCACATATTCTGGCATCATACTAACCACCACAGGAGAAGCCACCATTGAGTTACTTTGACCCCCGCACCCAGGAAGAGGAGAGAGGCCCCACAGCACATATTCTGGCATCATATCAGCCACCACAGGATAAGCCACCATTGAGTTACTTTGACCCCCGCACCCAGGAAGAGGAGAGAGGCACCACAGCACATATTCTGGCATCATATCAGCCACCACAGGAGAAGCCACCATTGAGTTACTTTGACCCCCGCACCCAGGAAGAGGAGAGAGGCACCACAGCACATATTCAGGCATCATATCACACACCACAGGATAAGGCCTCTTTCAGTGATTTAGGCCTTTGGACCCAGACAGAGGAGAGAGGCACCACAGCACATATTCTGGCATCATATCAGCCACCACAGGAGAAGCCACCATTGAGTTACTTTGACCCCTGCACCCAGGAAGAGGAGAGAGGCCCCACAGCACATATTCTGGCATCATATCAGCCACCACAGGAGAAGCCACCATTTAGTTACTTTGACCCCTGCACCCAGGAAGAGGAGAGAGGCACCACAGCACATATTCTGGCATCATATCAGCCACCACAGGAGAAGCCACCATTTAGTTACTTTGACCCCTTCACCCAAACAGAGGAGAGAGGTTCCACATCAGAGAATCAGGCATCATATCAACCACCACAGGAGTAGGCCACAATTTAGTTTATTTGACCCCTGCACCCAGGAAGAGGAGAGAGGCCCCACAGCACATATTCTGGCATCATATCACACACCACAGGAGAAGGCCTCTTTCAGTGATTTAGGCCTTTGGACCCAGACAGAGGAGAGAGGTCAGAGATTAGCTTCATATCCCCCAGCACAGCAGAAGACCGCTTTATTTGACTTAGGCCTCAGCACCCAGACAGAAGACAGAGGTAGCATGGCAGAGGTTATGGCTTCATGTCACCCGTTAGTTTAACCGGCCACTTTCATCTGGTTAGGCCCCGGCGCCCAGACAGAGAAGAGTTTCATTCAACTGTGGGTTTCATAAAATTTGTATCAAATAAAGAAGTGGCCCGTAGCACAACAAGACATGTTTTAGGCAGTTAATAAGGACTACTCTGCACAAGGGAGGGACAGGTCCTGTGGGATCCATGCCTGGTTCATCTTTATGAAGGTCAGCTTGTCCACGTTGGCTGTGGACAGGCGGCTGCGCTTGTCAGTAATGACGCCCCCTGCCGTGCTGAATACGCGTTCAGATAAAACGCTGGCCGCCGGGCAGGAAAGCACCTCCAAGGCATAACATGCTAACTCTGGCCACGTGGACAATTTCGAAACCCAGTAGTTGAATGGGGCCGAACCATCCGTCAGGATGTGGAGGGGTGTGCAGACATACTGTTCAACCATGTTAGTGAAATGCTGCCTCCTGCTAACACGTTCCGTATCAGGTGTCGGTGCAGATAGCTGTGGCGTGGAGACAAAACTTTTCCACATTTCTGCCATGCTAACCCTGCCCTCAGATGAGCTGGCCGTGACACAGCTGCGTTGGCGACCTCTTGCCACTCCTCTGCCTTCACCTTCCACCTGTTCCCCTGTGACATGTGGGAATGCTCTCAAGAGCGCCTCTATCAGCGTGCGCTTGTACTCGCGCATCTTACGGTCGCGCTCCAGTTCAGGAATTAAAGTGGGCACATTGTCTTTATACCGGGGATCCAGCAGGGTGGCCACCCAGTAGTCTGCACACGTTAAAACGTGGGCAACTCTGCTGTCGTTGCGCAGGCATTGGAGCATATATTCGCTCATGTGGGCCAGGCTACCCATGGGTAAGGACAAGCTGTCCTCTGTGGGAGGCGTATCGTCATCGTCCACCGTATCCCCCCAGCCACGCACCAGTGATGGGCCTGGGCTGCCACCCCGCTGTGAACTTGCGTCATCCTCGTCCCCCTCCACCTCCTCCTCCTCCTCATCCTCCTCGTCCTCCAGTACAGTGCCTTGGCTGGCGACTTGTGAACCTGTCCTCTGCTGCTTAAACAAACCTCCCTCTGAGCCACTTCGAACAGACTGGCCCGAAAGTGTTAGAAACGAGCCCTCATCCTCCTCCTCCTCCTCCACCTGGGCCACCTCCTCTAACATCATTGCCCTAAGTGTTTTCTCAAGGAGACATAGAAGTGGTATTGTAACACTGATAACAGTGTCATCGCCACTGGCCATGTTGGTGGAGTACTCGAAACAGCGCAGCAGGGCACACAGGTCTCGCATGGAGGCCCAATCATTGGTGGTGAAGTGGTGCTGTTCGGCAGTACGACTGACGCGAGCGTGCTGCAGCTGAAACTCCACTATGGCTTGCTGCTGCTCGCACAGTCTCTCCAGCATGTGCAAGGTGGAGTTCCACCGGGTGGGCACGTCGCATATGAGGCGGTGAGCGGGAAGGCCGAAGTTCCGCTGTAGCGCAGACAGGCGAGCAGCGGCAGGATGTGAACGGCGGAAGCGCGCACAGACGGCCCGCACTTTATGCAGCAGCTCTGACATGTTGGGGTAGTGGTGAATGAACCTCTGCACCACCAAGTTCAGCACATGCGCCAGGCAAGGGATGTGCGTCAAACCGGCTAGTCCCAGAGCTGCCACGAGATTTCGCCCATTATCGCATACCACCAGGCCTGGCTTGAGGCCCACCGGCAGAAACCACTCGTCGGTCTGTTGTTCATTACCCCGCCACAACTCCTTTGCGCTGTGGGGCCTGTCCCCCAAACATATGAGTTTCAGAATGGCCTGCTGACGTTTACCCCGGGCTGTGCTGAAGTTGGTGGTGAAGGTGTGTGGCTGACCGGATGAGCTGGTGGAAGCAGTGGAGGAGGAAGCCGAGTAGGAGGAGGAGGCTACAGGAGGCAGAGAATGATGCCCTGCGATCCTAGGGGGCGGAAGGACGTGCGCCAAGGAACTGTCCGCCGGGGGCCCAGCCGCCACTACATTCATCCAGTGTGCAGTTAGTGAGATATAGCGTCCCTGGCCGTGCTTACTGGTCCACGTATCTGTGGTTAGGTGGACCTTGCCACAAATGGCGTTGCGCAGTGCACACTTGATTTTATCGGACACTTGCATGTGCAGGGAAGGCACGGCTGTCTTGGAGAAGTAGTGGCGGCTGGGAACCACATACTGCGGGACAGCCATGGCCATCAGCTGTTTGAAGCTGTCTGTGTCCACCAGCCGGAATGACAGCATTTCAAAGGCCAGCAGTTTAGAAATGCTGGCGTTCAGGCCAAGGGCTCGAGGGTGACTCGGGGGGAATTTGCGCTTCCTCTCTAAGGTTTGAGATATTGAGAGCTGAACGCTGCTGTGTGATATAGTGGAGACGCTAGTTGACGGTGGCGGTGGTGGTGGTGTCGGTGGCACATCCTCTGTTTGCTGCTCGGCAGGTGGCAACATTCCTCTCGAGGCGGAAGCCGAGGCAGCAGCGGTAGAGGGAGCAGGGGGAGCCTCAGCGAGTGCCTGGTTTTTAAGGTGTGTACCCCACTGCAGTTCATGCTTTGCATGTAGATGCCTGGTCATGCAGGTTGTGCTGAGGTTCAGAACGTTAATGCCTCGCCTCAGGCTCTGATGGCAGAGCGTGCAAGTCACTCGGGTCTTGTCGGTAGGACATTGTTTAAAGAAGTGCCATGCCAGGGAACTCTTTGAAGCTGCCTTTGTGGGGCTGGGTCCCTGTTGGCGATGTCCAGTAGCAGGCGAACTCTGGGGGCGGCGGCTCGTCTGCTTTGGCCCCCTGCTCCCTCTTTGGCTTCGCTGTTGTCTCGGTCTCACCACTACCTCTTCCTCTGAACTGTGAAAGTCATCGCCACGACCTTCAGTCCATGTGGGGTCTAAGACCTCATCGTCCTCTGCATCGTCTTCCACCCAGTCTCCCTCCCTGACCTCCTCCTGTTCAGTCTGCACACTGCAAAAAGACGCGGCAGTGGGCACCTGTGTTTCGTCATCATCAGAGAGTCGGTGACTCTGCTGTGGTGGTATTCCCATGTCCTCTTCATCTGGAGACATAAGTGGTTGTGCGTCAGTGCATGGTATGTCTTCCTCCACTGGGGAAGGGCTAGGTGGACGCCCCTGGGAAACCCTGGAAGCAGAGTCTTCAAACAGAAGAAGAGACTGCTGCATAACTTGTGGCTCAGACCGTTTCCCTGATATGCTTGGGGGTGATGTGACAGACTGATGGGCTTGGTTTTCAGGTGCCACCTGTGCGCTTTCCGCAGAAGACTGGGTGGAAGACCATGTGGTGAACGTGCTGGAAGCACTGTCGGCCACCCAATCGATTAATGCCTGTACCTGCTCAGGCCTTACCATCCTAAGAGCGGCATTGGGCCCCACGAGATATTGCGGTACATTCTGCCGGCTAGTTGAGGGAGTTCGTTCCCTACTGTGTGCGCCTGGGGCCGAACGGCCACGTCCTCTACCAGCAACAGAGGCTCCACGGACACCACCACGACCGCGTCCTCGTCCCTTAATAGTATTTTTCTTCATTGTTGCGATTCAACTCGCACCACAATGAAATATATTATTTTTTATAAGCAAAATCCCCTCACTGGAATACTTTCAGTCTTTTGACTGTATGGATTACAGATGGAATGACTGTTATATGTGAGTACCGCTTTCTTTGACAGATTCTAGTATGGGTACATATATGTTTTCCCAACCCCAGCACATTAGTTTGCTAATTCCAGATGTATGAAACGCAGGCCTAACTGTATCTAGTATATTGAACGCCAGATAAACTAACTTGGCCTTTTTTAAATAAAAAAAATCCCCTCACTGGAATACTTTCAGTCTTTTGACTGTATGGATTACAGATGGAATGACTGTTATATGTGAGTACCGCTTTCTTTGACAGATTCTAGTATGGGTACATATATGTTTTCCCAACCCCAGCACATTAGTTTGCTAATTCCAGATGTATGAAACGCAGGCCTAACTGTATCTAGTATATTGAACGCCAGATAAACTAACTTGGCCTTTTTTAAATAAAAAAAATCCCCTCACTGGTATACTTTCAGTCTTTTGACTGTATGGATTACAGATGGAATGACTGTTATATGTGAGTACCGCTTTCTTTGACAGATTCTAGATTGGGTACATATATGTTTTCCCAACCCCAGCACATTAGTTTGCTAATTCCAGATGTATGAAACGCAGGCCTAACTGTATCTAGTATATTGAACGCCAGATAAACTAACTTGGCCTTTTTTAAATAAAAAAAATCCCCTCACTGGAATACTTTCAGTCTTTTGACTGTATGGATTACAGATGGAATGACTGTTATATGTGAGTACCGCTTTCTTTGACAGATTCTAGTATGGGTACATATATGTTTTCCCAACCCCAGCACATTAGTTTGCTAATTCCAGATGTATGAAACGCAGGCCTAACTGTATCTAGTATATTGAACGCCAGATAAACTAACTTGGCCTTTTTTAAATAAAAAAAATTCCCTCACTGGAATACTTTCAGTCTTTTGACTGTATGGATTACAGATGGAATGACTGTTATATGTGAGTACCGCTTTCTTTGACAGATTCGAGTATGGGTACATATATGTTTTCCCAACCCCAGCACATTAGTTTGCTAATTCCAGATGTATGAAACGCAGGCCTAACTGTATCTAGTATATTGAACGCCAGATAAACTAACTTGGCCTTTTTTAAATAAAAAAAAAATTCCCTCACTGGAATACTTTATGGCTTTTCACTGTATGGATTACAGGTGGACTGGTATTAGTAGGGGTGACACAAGCACACCCAAGTCCCTGATGTAGGATTTCTATGGCACAGACCACTATTACAAGTGATTAATGGACGTTGGGAGAGATTGTGCTGCAGCACTAGTCCCAAGATAGCCGCCCCCTTTCAGCCCAGTAACATGTGCCACAAAATGGTCTGCACAACCTTTAAAAAAAATAGCCTTGGTCTGTGCTGCTAAATCGCTATTGGTCTGAATCCCAGGTGTAGATGTCTGACTTGTTTGGAGCTTTGGAATGCACACTGTGGCAGCTTCTGCTGCAGCACTACAAGTCGCAAAATGGCGGCCGGCGGTCAGCCCAGGTACATGTGGATGGAAAAATCACTCTGGCCACTCTAAAAATAGCCAATCCCTATCAAAAAAGCAGCTCAGCTGCAGTTGTTCAGATGAATCACAGGTGGAGGAGAGAAATTTGCTTCCAGTTATTCAATTATCCCTGCCTATTCTCGCCCTAGCATCAGCTGCGTCTATCCCTGTTCTATTCACATCGGGAGTGAGCACGTCCCGACGTGCGCACAAGCTTATAAAGAGGCTGAGTCACATGCTGCACTTGGCCAATCACAGCCTTGCCAATAGTAGGCATGGCTGCGATGGCATCTTAGGGCAAGTAGTATGATGCATGTTGATTGGCTGCTTTGCAGCCTTTCAAAATGCGCCAAAATACATGCCGAACGACGAACCCGAACTTTTACGAAAAAGTTCGGGTTCGGGTCCGTGTCACGAACACCCAAAAATTCGGTACGGACCCGAACTATGCTCGAACTGTTCGCTCAACACTACTTATAATGTCTCTATAGGGTGGTGATAATTGTGTCAACGAGGTCTCCTCCCTGGGTACGGCTGGACCCCTGGCTCCTGGCTCACTTGGAATAAATTTGAGTGTAGTGATAGTAGGAGTAGTAGAGGAATTTTGCAGCAGAAATTATGTCCAGACCTTTAGATGAAGTTCAAACGTTTCTTTACTGAAGGTAACTTGTATCCAAGCAGTATACAGCTTTGGTCTATGGTCCTAGCAGGTTTTAGCAATCATTGGCAGGAATAAATACTTCTGTACTTTAAATGTGAGCTTGCAGGATAATTTGTCTGCTTTGTAGCTCTTTAATTGTGGCAGGAACTAATCTTCTGCGCTTTTCTATAACTTTGGCTTTGTGGGGGCAGACTAGCTGAGGAGGAATGGCTTCTCCTAGGTCTCTGGACTTATCTCTCAGATGATTTCTCAGGGGATGCTTTCTTCCTGGAACTCTGGAGGTTGTCTGTAGTTTTCTGCTTTTCTCATCCAGCTGAGGCTGAAGGAGCTCAGACTGGGAATATGACTAAGTCTCAGATCGAGACTTGTTCCTTGCTGTCTCCCCTATGGGTAACTAAAAATCTGGTTCTAACTGGTTTTTCCCTCCCTCCCTTGCTGCAGGAAGACGGAATCCTCCACTTCTCTTCAGCAGGGGGGCAGAATAGAACAGGATCGTTTCACTCTGAACTGACATAACATTAAAACTATCTCTACCAATAATGCTGCCACCTGCTGGTATACCAGGAAAATGACTTGAGCAATGGTATTTAACATGTTTTTAAATGCACATTTGTGGAGAACATAAGCAAAATCACATCAGATGACAGTGTGAAAGCTTTTAGACGATAGTAGCGGGGTAGAAGCGTGTAGTAACACAACTCTGTGTTGCTGTTGTAACCAGCGGCTAATAAAAAATTACAGGGAATGTCACTGATATTTATGATGCGCAAACGTTATAAAAGAGATGTAGCACAGGTAATGTCGCTGTCACCAGCGGTGAAAAAATTAAACTGAATGTCACTGATATTTATGATGCGCAAACGTTATACAGAAGATGTAGCGCAGGTAATATAACTGTCCGCAGCGTCTACGGAAAAAGTACACTGAATGCCACAGATATTTTTAGTACGCGCACACGTTATACAGGAGATGTAGCGCAGGGAATGTCACTGTCTGCAGCGTCTACGGAAAAAGTACACTGGATGTCACAGATATTTTTGGGATGCGCAAACGTTATACAGGAGATGTAGCGCAGGTAATGTTGTTGCTGTCACCAGCGGCTAATAAAAAATTACAGGGAATGTCAAAGCTATTTGGGATGCGCAAACGTTATACAGGAGATGTAGCGCAGGTAATGTAACTGTACGCAGCGGACACCATCTACGGAAAAAGTACGCTGGATGTCACAGATATTTTTAGTATGCACACACGTTAAACAGGAGTTCTAGCGCAGATAATGTTGCTGTCCGCAGCGTCTACGGAAAAAGTACACTGGATGCCACAGATATTTTTAGGATGCGCAAACGTTATACAGGAGATGTAGCGCAGGTAATTTCACTGTCTGCAGGGTCTACGAAAAAGGACACAGGATGTCACAGATATTTTTAGGATGCGCAAACGTTATACAGGAGATGTAGCACAGGTAATGTAAATGTCCGCAGCGGACACCGTCTACAGAAAAAGTACACTGGATGTCACAGATATTTTTTGGATGCATAAATGTTAAACAGGAGATGTAGCGCAGGTAATGTCACTGTCCGCAGCGTCTACGGAAAAAGTACACTGGATGTCACAGATATTTTTTGGATGCATAAATGTTAAACAGGAGAAGTAGCGCAGGTAATGTCACTGTCCGCAGCGGACACCGTCTACGGAAACAGTACACTGGGTGTCACAGATATTTTTAGGCTGCTCACACGTTACACAAGGAGATGTAGCGCAGATAATGTTGCTGTCTGCAGCGGCCAAACAATTGCAAGCTATTTAGCGCAGGTTGGGTTAAAAATTTATATTGCTGCCAGATACAATAGTCCTTAAAGGGACTTTTGGGTCTCTAACAATTGCACGCAATTTAGCGCAGGTTGTGCTAATAATATATATTGCTGCCAGATACAACAATAGTCCTTAAAAGAGTTTTTGGGTCTCTAATAGCACACAATTTAGCGCAGGTTGCGCTAAAAATACAGGGAGTGCAGAATTATTAGGCAAGTTGTATTTTTGAGGATTAATTTTATTATTGAACAACAACCATGCTCTCAATGAACCCAAAAAACTCATTAATATCAAAGCTGAATATTTTTGGAAGTAGTTTTTAGTTTGTTTTTAGTTTTAGCTATTTTAGGGGGATATCTGTGTGTGCAGGTGACTATTACTGTGCATAATTATTAGGCAACTTAACAAAAAACAAATATATACCCATTTCAATTATTTATTTTTACCAGTGAAACCAATATAACATCTCAACATTCACAAATATACATTTCTGACATTCAAAAACAAAACAAAAACAAATCAGTGACCAATATAGCCACCTTTCTTTGCAAGGACACTCAAAAGCCTGCCATCCATGGATTCTGTCAGTGTTTTGATCTGTTCACCATCAACATTGCGTGCAGCAGCAACCACAGCCTCCCAGACACTGTTCAGTGAGGTGTACTGTTTTCCCTCCTTGTAAATCTCACATTTGATGATGGACCACAGGTTCTCAATGGGGTTCAGATCAGGTGAACAAGGAGGCCATGTCATTAGATTTTCTTCTTTTATACCCTTTCTTGCCAGCCACGCTGTGGAGTACTTGGACGCGTGTGATGGAGCATTGTCCTGCATGAAAATCATGTTTTTCTTGAAGGATGCAGACTTCTTTCTGTACCACTGCTTGAAGAAGGTGTCTTCCAGAAACTGGCAGTAGGACTGGGAGTTGAGCTTGACTCCATCCTCAACCCGAAAAGGCCCCACAAGCTCATCTTTGATGATACCAGCCCAAACCAGTACTCCACCTCCACCTTGCTGGCGTCTGAGTCGGACTGGAGCTCTCTGCCCTTTACCAATCCAGCCACGGGCCCATCCATCTGGCCCATCAAGACTCACTATCATTTCATCAGTCCATAAAACCTTAGAAAAATCAGTCTTGAGATATTTCTTGGCCCAGTCTTGACGTTTCAGCTTGTGTGTCTTGTTCAGTGGTGGTCGTCTTTCAGCCTTTCTTACCTTGGCCATGTCTCTGAGTATTGCACACCTTGTGCTTTTGGGCACTCCAGTGATGTTGCAGCTCTGAAATATGGCCAAACTGGTGGCAAGTGGCATCTTGGGAGCTGCATGCTTGACTTTTCTCAGTTCATGGGCAGTTATTTTGCGCCTTGGTTTTTCCACACGCTTCTTGCGACCCTGTTGACTATTTTGAATGAAACGCTTGATTGTTCGATGATCACGCTTCAGAAGCTTTGCAATTTTAAGAGTGCTGCATCCCTCTGCAAGATATCTCACTATTTTTGACTTTTCTGAGCCTGTCAAGTCCTTCTTTTGTCCCATTTTGCCAAAGGAAAGGAAGTTGCCTAATAATTATGCACACCTGATATAGGGTGTTGATGTCATTAGACCACACCCCTTCTCATTACAGAGATGCACATCACCTAATATGCTTAATTGGTAGTAGGCTTTCGAGCCTATACAGCTTGGAGTAAGACAACATGCATAAAGAGGATGATGTGGTCAAAATACTCATTTGCCTAATAATTCTGTACAGGGTGTATATATTGCTGCCAGACACAATAGTCCTTAAAAAGCCATGTTGATTCAGAAAAAGGTGTCAAGACAGCATTGTATGTGGCAGACAATAGATGTCGAACCCCCCCGTCTCTATTCAAGCTTGGCGGGGGGGTTAGACATCTATTGTCTGCCACATACAATGCTGTCTTGACACCTTTTTCTGGGAGGTCCTTATCACCTACTGACTCCAATTAGGATAATGGAATCAACACCTTTGACCCCATGCTGGGTATAATTACCAGATGTTGATTCAGTTACATATTTATTCCCAGAGAATTCTTGTACAGTCACTCAGAATTGAGAAAGCTCGTTGGAAGAACGAGTGAAACGTTTTCAAGAAATCTACAGTAAGTCCAGTTGCTTTGATTTATTCTTTACAGATATACCATGACCTGGATAAATGAGAACCTTCACAGACATGTCTCCCTGGCTAACACTGGACAAACCACGTGTCATCTGGTGCTTTATAGCACCTGATGATGCGTTTCGGCCAGCCAATCACTGTAATGCCAGTAAGGCCTCATGCACACGACTGTTGTTCTGGTCCGCATCCGAGCCGCAGTTTTTGCGGCTCAGGTGCGGACCCATTCACTTCAATGGGGCTGCAAAAGGTGTGGACAGGACTCTGTGTGCTGTCCGCATCCGTTGCTCCGTTCCGTGGCCCCGCAAAAAAAATATAACATGTCCTATTCTTTTCCGTTTTGCGGACAAAAATAGGTTTTTCTACAATAGGCCGCCTGTTCCGTTCCGCAAATTGCGGAAGGCACACCGGCAGCTTCTGTGTCTTGCGTATCCGCAATTTGCGGACCGCAAAAAACAGAACAGTCATGTGTATGAGGCCTAACCAATATGGCTACGGCATTACAGTGAGTGGCAGTACTTACCTGCATGTTAATTGGCTGTGTAGCAGCCAACAAACGTGCGGGGAGGAGACTTGAGCATCACGCTCGAGCACACGCGGTATTCGGACGAACACCGCGATGTGCCGAGCATCGCGATGCTCGAGCCGAACTGGTGTTCAGCCGAGCATGCTCGATCAACACTAATACAGTGAGGAACAGAAGTATTTGAACACCCTGCGATTTTGCAAGTTCTCACCCGTCCTGAAACTGATTGAGCATGCATTTCACTTGCTGAAGACAAAACTGAAGGGAAAATGCCCCAAGAACAAGCAGGAACTGAAGACAGTTGCAGTAGAGGCCTGGCAGAGCACCACCAGGGATGAAACCCAGCGTCTGGTGATGTCTATGCGTTCCAGACTTCAGGCTGTAATTGACTGCAAAGGATTTGCAACCAAGTATTGAAAAGTGAAAGTTTGATTTATGATTATTATTCTGTCCCATTACTTTTGGTTCCTTAACAAGTGGGAGGCAAATATGCAAACTGTTGTAATTCCTACACCGTTCACCTGATTTGGATGTAAATACCCTCAAATTATAGCTGACAGTCTGCAGTTAAAGCATATCTTATTTGTTTCATTTTAAATCCATTAGGGTGGTGTACAGAGACAGAATTGTTAGAATTGTGTCCATGTCCCAATATTTATGGACCTGGCTGTATATATAAAAAAAAATACAAAAGGGAAAGGAAACACTTATTTTCAATGAAGCTTAGGTAGCACCAGGAACTCAGCTGAGAACCGAACACAAGCTAACCACAAGTCCAACAGAAACTATAAGCTGAAAAGCATAATGGGAGAAACAACAATGAATAGAGAAGGTAAAATGACCACAATAGCAACACCTGGGGATAGAAGGTGTGGCAAGCACCAGAAACAACACAAATGTCATTTGATCCAAAAGGAAAACATGTCAGATCAAACCACTTGTTGCCAGTCTCACGGATCTCCTGTCACCTGTCACGGGAACGATCTTATGTCTCGGTACGTCCGTGACACTATCTTCCTTTCCCCAGGATCTACCTTCTTAAGGTTGCTGCAGGGACCCCCATATTCATTTATCTGGTAGCATCTTGCTGCTGTGTGAGCAAGTAATAGAAACCGGATTCCAAAAAAGTTGGGACACTATACAAATCGTGAATAAAAACTGAATGCAATGATGTGGAGGTGCCAACTTCTAATATTTTATTCAGAATAGAACATAAATCACGGAACAAAAGTTTAAACTGAGAAAATGGACCATTTTAAGGGAAAAATATGTTGAATCAGAATTTCATGGTGTCAACAAATCCCCAAAAAGTTGGGACAAGGCCATTTTCACCACTGTGTGGCATCTCCCCTTCTTCTTACAACACTCAACAGACGTCTGGGGACCGAGGAGACCAGTTTCTCAAGTTTAGAAATAGGAATGCTCTCCCATTCTTGTCTAATACAGGCCTCTAACTGTTCAATCGTCTTGGGCCTTCTTTGTTGCACCCTCCTCTTTATGATGCGCCAAATGTTCTCTATAGTTGAAAGATCTGGACTGCAGACTGGCCATTTCAGTACCCGGATCCTTCTCCTACGCAGCAATGATGTTGTGATTGATGCAGAATGTGGTCTGGCATTATCTTGTTGAAAAATGCAGGGTCTTCCCTGAAAGAGATGACGTCTGGATGGGAGCATATGTTGTTCTAGAACCTGAATATATTTTTCTGCATTGATGGTGCCTTTCCAGACATGCAAGCTGCCCATGCCACACGCACTCATGCAACCCCATACCATCAGAGATGCAGGCTTCTGAACTGAGCGTTGATAACAACTTGGGTTGTCCTTGTCCTCTTTGGTCCGGATGACATGGCGTCCCAGATTTCCAAAAAGAACTTTGAATCGTGACTCGTCTGACCACAGAACAGTCTTCCATTTTGCCACACTCCATTTTAAATGATCCCTGGCCCAGTGAAAACGCCTGAGCTTGTGGATCTTGCTTAGAAATGGCTTCTTCTTTGCACTGTAGAGTTTCAGCTGGCAACGGCGGATGGCACGGTGGATTGTGTTCACTGACAATGGTACAAAGAAAAAAAGTGGGGGGTTGGGTCAGCACAACCTGCCTGCAGGTGCAGATCACTATGGCAAAATACATATACAAACGGAAAATGCAAATGTGATCGCACACTGCATCCAGCACTCTGCCCTCCATGCTGGATGAGACATTGGTTTATATTTTGGCCAAAGCATAGTAAGCCACTCACCGCGTCAAGGTCGTCTCAATTGAGTGGTCCCTAACTCTTGTTCCTACCTGTTCATGGGCCATGACAGCCACATAAAATCCAGGGAATGCAGGTCAGCATGCAAGCCAAGTACACTTTGCTTGTAACCCCGTCCGGTGCCATTACAGCTTTCATCGGATCCAGGGATGCAAGTAGCAACATGCATGCTGAACCCACCATATACTTCTCCTGGAGCCAGATGGCTAATGGTAGGTTCTATATAAGCAGACTCAGTTTTATACTGACTTTAAAACCAGCCTCCTGGAAGTATTCCTGAGCCCATTCTGTGATTTCCTTTACAGTAGCATTCCTGTTTGTGGTGCAGTGTCGTTTAAGGGCCCGGAGATCACGGGCATCCAGTATGGTTTTACGGCATTGACCCTTACGCACAGAGATTGTTCCAGATTCTCTGAATCTTTGGATGATGTTATGCACAGTTGATGATGATAGATGCAAAGTCTTTGCAACTTTTCGCTGGGTAACACCTTTCTGATATTGCTCCACTATCTTTCTGCGCAACATTGTGGGAATTGGTGATCCTCTACCCATCTTGGCTTCTGAGAGACACTGCCACTCTGAGAAGCTCTTTTTATACCCAATCATGTTGCCAATTGACCTAATTAGTGTTAATTGGTCTTCCAGCTCTTCGTTATGCTCAAATTTACTTTTTCCAGCCTCTTATTGCTACTTGTCCCAACTTTTTTGGGATTTGTTGACACCGTGAAAATTGGAATCAACGTATTTTTCCTTTAAAATGATACGTTTACTCGGATTAAACGTTTGATCTGTCATCTACGTTCTATTACAAATAAAATATTGACATTTGCCATCTCCACATCATTGCATTTAGTTTTTATTCACAATTTGTTTAGTGTCCCAACTTTTTTGGAATCCGGTTTGTATTTGAATGTATCCGTACGGTTGGCCCCCAAAATATATTTTACTGGTGGGCCCTAGGCACCCCAGTCCAACAATGCTTGCTGGGTGTAGCCTCTTGCCGCTGACCCAGGGGGTTTTGCCATCTGCTCTTCTGTGTGGTGTTGCCTGGTATTGCAGTGTTGTTGATGTATCCTTGCCCATGCCTTGCCTGATCTTCTGTACCTCTTCTGTGTCTTGATCCTTTCTGTTCCATGTATAGTCTGGCAGTGCTGCTTCTGATCCAGCCTGTTTCATGTATAGCCTAGCAGTGCTTCATTGCTTCTGATCCGGTCTGTTTCATGTATAGCATGGCTGTGCTTTCTGCTGATGTTCTTGGCCTGTGTATATCCTGCCTTCGTAAGAGGGCTCCTGGGTTCCCAGGAGGGAGGACATCTAGTCTCTGCCTATGACCGCCATGCTTCCATTCCGCATGGGGTCCAGGCATCTGCTTGTGTGCTGGTTCCCATTCGTCTTGTCTGATCCATGTCCTGAGTTTGTTTGGGTTTCAGTCTTCCTGTTGTGTTCCGGGACCATCCTGGAGGTGTGACCAGTGAGCCCTCAGCCAAGTTCATCCCCACCACCAGGTGCTTTGTGAAGAACAAAGCTCACTGGCTCTTCGCCCTCTGGGTTTTTTTTTCTAGTCTACCAGTGCACTTGGTTCAGTGGTACTGCTAACACTATTGCCTAACCTTCTTTGCCTTTACTGTCATGTTAATTTATTACATGTGTCTGAAAGTATTTTGTTGGTTCCTTGTCTGTAATCTGCCTGTGACCTGTGTGCCAGGCCCCCTGATTGTGCCACAGGGAAAGTGCAGGGACACTTATTCTGCATCAGTTTTGTTTATTTATTCCTACATTTACTTATTACTACATCAGCCATAAACTATGATATGTAATTAAATACAGTACCAATAAGATGAAAGCCTTTATTATTCCACTGCCAACATGTCAACCAATATCATCAAGTCTGCACCCCTGAAGTATCAGTTGGAACCAAAGCTGAGTTCAGTTCCAAGTATTAAAGTGGTTTTCCACTTTAAAAATCAACTACAGAAGTTATTCAACACTCGATCGACTTTGCAAATAAATAACTTCGACTCATCTGAACCCGTACATTTTAATACTTTACAGAAATGGTTTACTATCAAATAACTTGCAGGAGATTGCAGGCAAGAACAGCAATAATATGCTTATTGTCCCCCCACCTAACCAGCCAAACTCCATACCAGCAACAGGCCCTGATGAAAGGTGCATTAAAGGGGCAGCAATTAGCAATGAAGACGGACTATATAGTATAGTCTAGATTATTACAGGAGAGCCGCCAGATCCTCTATCTATACTACACCACAAAGGAAAGCCGACAGATCCTCTATACTACACCACACAGGAGAGCCGACTGATCCTCTATACTACACCACACAGGAGAGCTGACAATTTCTTAATACTACCCCAAACAGGAGAGCTGGTAGATTCTCTATACTACACCACACAGGAGAGCTGACAGATCCTCTATACTACACCACACAGGAGAGCTGACAGATCCTCTATACTACACCACACAGGAGAGCTGACAGATCCTCTATACTACACCACACAGGAGAGCTGACAATTCCTTTATACTACACCACACAGGAGAGCTGTGAGATCCTCTATACTACACCACTCAGGAGAGCTGTGAGATCCTCTATACTACACCACTCAGGAGAGCTGAGAGATCCTCCATACTACACCACACAGGAGAGCTGACAGATCCTCTATACTACACCACACAGGAGAGCTGACAATTCCTTTATACTACACCACACAGGAGAGCTGTGAGATCCTCTATACTACACCACTCAGGAGAGCTGTGAGATCCTCTATACTACACCACTCAGGAGAGCTGACAGATCCTCCATACTACACCACACAGGAGAGCTGACAGATCCTCTATACTACACCACACAGGAGAGCTGTGAGATCCTCTATACTACACCACACAGGAGAGCTGACAGATCCTCTATACTACACCACACAGGAGAGCTGACAGATCCTCTATACTACACCACACAGGAGAGCTGACAGATCCTCCATACTACACCACACAGGAGAGCTGACAATTCCTTTATACTACACCACACAGGAGAGCTGTGAGATCCTCTATACTACACCACTCAGGAGAGCTGAGAGATCCTCCATACTACACCACACAGGAGAGCTGACAGATCCTCTATACTATACCACACAGGAGAGCCGACAGATCCTCTATACTACACCACTCAGGAGAGCTGACAGATCCTCTATACTACACCACACAGGAGAGCTGACATATCCTCTATACTACACCACACAGGAGAGCTGACAGATCCTCTATACTACACCACACAGGAGAGCTGACAGATCCTCGATACTACACCACACAGAAGAGCTGACAGATCCTCTATACTACACCACACAGGAGAGCTGACAGATCCACTATACTACACCACACAGAAGAGCTGACAGATCCTCTATACTACACCACACAGGAGAGCTGACAGATCCTCTATACTACACCACCCAGGAGAGCTGACAGATCCTCTATACTACACCACACACGAGAGCTGACAGATCCTCTATACCACATCACACAGGAGAGCTGACAGATCCTCTATACTACACCACACAGGAGAGCTGACAGATCCTCTATACTACACCACACAGAAGAGCTGACAGATCCCCTATACTACACCACACAGGAGAGCTGACAGATCCTCTATACTACACCACACAGGAGAGCTGACAGATCCTCTATACTACACCACACAGGAGAGCCGACAGATCCTTTATACTACACCACACAGGAGTCAGTGTCTGACTGGGGTGCCTAGAGCCCACCATTAGAATTTATTTTGTGGGCCCACCATATGGATATTCAAATATTACCTGCTTACTAAGCAGCAAGATGCTACCAGATTATTTAATATGGGGGTCCCTGCAGCAACTTTGAGAAGGTAGGTCCTGGGTAAAGGGGATACTGGTAGCTTTCCTCTAAATCTAGAAGTCATCTTAGCTCTGATCGTGTCTATAACAATAAACTGGGTAATTTCTTTAAAGGGGTTGTCAGTTCTGGAAAAAATTATAATATATAGCACTGTAAATCTGATTGGCAGCAATATATAACTGAGCTAAGCAAGTTTTAGGTAAAATAAAAAATAAAAAAATTATATTTCCTCATTTCCCTGGTTCTCTTCTGGCACTTTATTTACTTGCAATAACAACAATATCTGCCCCTCCCCCTGCTCTGCATATGGAGTGAATAAGTCTGCCTTGAGTGACATGTCTGACTGCTGGGAGACTCGGCAGCATGTTGTATGTGTGGGACTACAGGTCCCAGCTGTACAATGACACTGCTGATGCACACAGGATCTTCCCCCTACCTGTTGTGCAATCCTCTGCAGAACTCCTCTGTCAGCTTATGTGCCCAGCATTTGTCTCCTCACTGCCTGCAGCTACTCAGTAAAGCCTTCAGACCTGAGTCTGTGCTGCTGAAGGGGTTAAGAATGCAAGGAGAAAACAATAAGCAGCAGCAGTGCAGGGGGTGTGGCCAGCACTGTGACTTCTTGTGTAAAGACTCATATCTGATCTCTCAGGCTTATGCAGGAAACATTATCAGAGCAGGGAGAGAAGCTGACATCACAGGTCATGTGACACTCAGGGAAATCTGAGAAAGGAGCAACTACAGATGCAGTAAGTGCATGGTAAAGCTGTTACATTTTATTAGTTAGAAACATACAAAGAACAAAAAAATAACTCGGACAACCCCTTTAATAATCTATCAAGATTTTTATATGAACATAGGCTGGTTGAGGTGCTGCACATTTAATATATGTATATAGTGCAGTAAGTTTACTGTGTTATATGCCACTTATGCAAGGGGTGGGAGACTAGGGGCCCACCTTGCTCAGGGGCCCATAGGGGGATTTATCTGTACCCTTGTGGGCCAGTCTGAGCCTCCACAGGAGAGCCGATAGATCCTCTATACTACACCACACTAAAGATCTGTCAGATCCTCTATACTACACCACACAGGAGAGCTGACAGATCCTCTATACTACACCACACAGGAGAGCTAACAGATCCTCTATACTACACCACACAGGAGAGCTGACAGATCCTCTATACTACACCACACAGGAGAGCAGACAGATCCTCTATACTACACCACACAGGAGAGCTGACAGATCCTCTATACTACACCACACAAGAGAGCTGACAGATCCTCTATACTACACCGCACAGGAGAGCTGACAGATCCTCTATACTACACCACACAGGAGAGCAGACAGATCCTCTATACTACACCACACAGGAGAGCTGACAGATCCTCTATACTACACCACACAGGAGAGCTGACAGATCCTCTATACCACACATGCTCGTGTGAAAGAGGCCTTAAAGAAACTAAACCTACATTTACAAGCAAATGTATTTGGAGACTGCAGAGACTTTCAGTAAAGTTAATTGTATTACTAAACTAGCCTTTCTGAATTATCCGCCAGCCCTCAGACCCCTCTCTTACACCTCTTCACAAGGCTGATCACAGTGTTCCACTTGGCAGGGGACTTTTTCCCAGAGTGTGCCCAGTGGCAGTTGGAGCACCCCTACTTCAGAGAGCGATGAAGCAGGATCCCCACCATTATGAGCGCCAGACTACTGCTTCCATTCTCTCCACCTCATTCCTCCCGTGCAGGTCACTGCATAACCTTATGTGCCGTTGTATCATGGAAGTTGTTTTACTTGCAGATTTTGTTGATTTTTAAATTATATATTTTTTCTATAACGTTTATACGTCATAACTGTTTTTTCTCATCCAGGGCACTGCTGTTATCCCATTGCTGCATTCTATACTCAGAGAAAAAACTTACTTTGAGAAACCCAATGAGTTTTATCCAGAACACTTTCTTGACCCTAAAGGAAATTTCACAAAGAATGAGGCCTTCATACCCTTCTCAATAGGTAATGTTTATATGGGAGCAACCACATCATGAAAGTCCAGATGACCACATCTCATTCAGCTTATAGTATCATTGGTAAAAGGGTTCAACTTTCTGAATTGTATGGTTTCAACATTAAAGTATAACAACTAGTGGCTGTTTAGTCCAACACGCATGTTTGATTTCCAGTGTATACCATATTGGTGTCGGACTCCAACATGTTCTTGGTACTCTAAAGCAACGACAAGTTGCTCTAAGGCCCCTTGCAGACGAGCGTGTCCGGATGCGTTGCGCCTGCGATCAGGGAAAATCGTGCAAGTAGGTACGCAATTGCAGTCAGTTTTGACTGCGATTGCGTTCCGATGTTCAGTATTTATCGCGCGGGTGCAAAACGCATTGCATAAAAAACTGACTGTGGTACCCAGACCCGAACTTCTTCACTGAAGGTTAGGTTTGGGTTAGGTGTTCTGTAGATTTTATTATTTTCCCTTATAACATGATTATAAGGGGAAATAATAGCATTCTTAATATAGAATGCTTACTAACATGTGGCTTGAGGGGTTAAAAAATAAAAAAAAATTAACTTCCCTCATCCTGTTTGCGCAGCCGGCATCTTATTCTTTCTTTTTCTTTCAGGACCTGCCAAAGGACCTTTGATGACGTAATCACGCTCACCACGTGGTGAGCGCGGTGACATCAGCGCAGGTCCTGCTGAATGAAGATAGAAAAATCTTCTATCTTCATTCAGCAGGACCTGCTCTGATGTCACCGCGCTCACCACGTGGTGAGCGTGATTACGTCATCAAAGGTCCTTTGGAAGGTCCTGAAAGAAGAAGATGCCGGCTGCGCGAACAACAGGATGAGGCGAGTTAATTTTTTTTTATTTAACCCCTCAAGTCACATTTTAATAAGCATTCTATATTAAGAATGCTATTATTTTCCCTTATAACCATGTTATAAGGGAAAATAATACAGTAAATTTACTTTTATCAATTTACTTACATCATCTCCTGGCAAACATGCGTGAAAATCGCACCACATCCGCACTTGCTTGCGGATGCTTGCGATTTTCACGCAGACACATTCATTTCTATAGGGCCTGAAAAACGCAGAATATAGAACATGCTGCGATTTTCACGCAACGCACAAGTGATGCGTAAAAATCACCGCTCATCTGAACAGCCCCATTGAAGTAAATGGGTCCGGATTCAGTGCGGGTGCAATGCGTTCGCCTCACGCATTGCACCCGCACGGAATTCTCGCCCATGTGAAAGGGGCCTAAAGCATGTATGACTGGATTAGATACTACTCTATAATTGTGTCAATTTAGTATTGACCAAAATTACTGTAGTCTCAATGAAAAATTTTAAAGAAATTATGTAATGGTCTGACAATCAGCCTGGAGATTTCAATAGAACTTGGATGGTCACCTTATTTCCAAAATGTTTCCTAGTTGCCACCTTTTTCCCCAAAAATACCGGTTTAGGTAGAAGTGGTGCGGTTTAGGTTGCGTGACTTCAAACAAAGTGTGATTTAGGAACTATGTATTCTGTGCTTGTTGAGACTGTTTAAACAGATTGTCAGATGTGACTGTCACAGAATATGTCAGGGATTAATATCAATATGCAGCCCCAAATTTTTTTGTTGATCTACGTGTAGACTATTATTGCCATAACTTTTAGACTTGCAGGAAGAAGTAGCGACACTCCCTTTAATAGTGTTTGTGAATGGATTGGGCACAGCTGGTGATGTCCCTCACCATCTTTTGTCTACTGATGGTACTTAGTTTAGATTTTGGAAGCCAGAAGATGAATCAAAGGTAAACGGACTAGAATTAAAGAGTGGCACACTGGAACACTGCAGTACCACAAGTTCCTGCATAGCCTAAACCTAAATAAATGAATACACATTCAAATACTGAGGTATTACAGGAGGAGGCTTCCTACTGGAGAACAATGAGATGAGGCTCTACAGAGGCTGTGTCTGTGGTATAAACAATCAAACAATCCCTTAGGGGGACTAAAACTAAAAAAGGGTTAAAAAAATATATAAAAACCCCAAACGTATCGAAAATGTAAATGGCCCTCTTTCCAAGTTTTACCTAAAAAAAGAAAATAAACAAATTAATTAAAATGGGTTTGCAGACATGGCAGACCCCCAGTGGGGATGATAGTTACCTGGTCCCCGCCACTGGATTCGATCTATGTGGCTCCTGGAATGGCACTTCCGCTCCCCTCTGTACTGATATCAATATCTGTTGACAGGGAAGGGGGGACATAATGTAAGTCACAAATGTGATGCAAGACAAGCAGGTCACTGCTGCTGTCTGTGATTGGCTACAGCAGTGACGTGTCCCCCCTGTTGATGGATGTTGATGTTGGCGCACAGGGGAGCAGAAGTGCTGTTTGAGGAGCCACACAGACCGAATCCAGTGCGGGGTGACCACATGAGTATCATCACCACTGCAGGTCTGGAGGTCTGTTTTCATGTCGGCTAACCCCTTTAAGTATTAAAATATAACAGACAAGACAGAAACCATAAAATCTCTAAACTTTAAGAATTAAAGATAGTAAAGGAAAACACGTTGATGTCCCTTAGTCCATATAGCCAGCCTACATATTGTGGCAATGTAAATAGTGATAGGTGCAGTAAAGTCCTGGGGAAGCATGAAAAAGGGGTTTTGTTTGCATCAGGAGCGTGTCACCAAGGGGCCCGGCCTTGGTGGAGTAAAGGCCCTAGATATAGGTGGCCACTAAATTAGTTGGTGGACATGCAGCACGCCAGAACCTGCAGGGTATAGCGAAGTGAGGTCACGGTTATGGGCAATCGAGGGTTACTCACTATTTAAAGGAGAACCCTGGGCAGGCATGCGGCAGTGAAGGAGAGGTAGACACAAGTTCCTCTGGGGCACACTCGGTATGTAGAGACCTGGCCTGATGTTGTGTGAAGTGCCCTGGATGTTGCAGGTATTTAGAATGCCTGAAGCAAGGTCCCTTTTGAGATTCGTGACTCCAGTGCCTGTAACGGTGGCACACCGGTTTCCAGTAGCAATAAGTGAGGTACACAGGTGGTATAGTGAACCAAACGTTGCTTTACTTAAAACAGTCCAACTTTATACATCAAGATGGTAATGCAGTCCCTTATATCAAATGCTTCACAAGCAGGCTTATTTCACAAGATGGCAGGTATTAATCATGCAAGATACATGGAGGGCAAACAGTCAATGCTTTGCAGTGCTATGCTGCTCGATTTCCTTCAGCTATTCTAGCTGGCTGGGTCCCAAGGCCCGGATGCCTAATTGCTGGCTTAGGCTACTTTCACACTTGCGGCAGAGAGATCCGGCAAGCAGTTCCGTCGCCGGAACTGCCTGCCGGATCAGGCAAAATGTATGCTAACTGATGGCATTAGTAAGACTGATCAGGAACCTGATCAGTCTTAAAAATGCCTGATCAGTCGAAAAAATGCATTGAAATGCCGGATCCGTCTTTCCGGTGTCATCCGGCAAAAACGGATCCAGCATTTATTTTTTCACCTTTTTTTCAGTCTGCGCATGCGCATACCGGAAGGACGGATCCGGCATTCCGGTATTCTGAATGCCGGATCCGGCACTAATACATTCCTATGGGAAAAAATGCCTGATCCGGCATTCAGGCAAGTCTTCAGTTTTTTTAGCCGGAGATAAAACCGTAGCATGCTACGGTTTTCTCTTTTGCCTGATCAGTCAAAACGACTGAACTGAAGACATCCTGATGCAAACTGAACGGATTACTCTCCATTCAGAATGCATGGGGACATACCTGATCAGTTCTTTTCCGGTATAGAGACCCTGTGACGGAACTCTATGCCGGAAAAGAACAACGCAAGTGTGAAAGTAGCCTTAAATCCTTGGTTTGAATAATCTTCCTCCAGTATTGGCACTTGCTTTACTTTACAGATCCTCTGCTCATCAGGTTACTTATCTGATCTTGGGGTGCTGTTCCTGTTGTGAGGGAAGCTGCAGGTTTCTCCCAGGAGGTGCTGTCCTACAACTGGGGTATCTCAACTGAGCTAATCCTAGCCTCAGGAGCTTCAGGTAGCCGAAGTGCCTCCTCTAGTCCCCTGGAATACACTACCACTCCCCTGTCTGGGCCTACCTATATATATCTAGGGCTCTCTAGCTCCCTCTAACGCCTGGGAGGCTAAACTTCACCCTAACAGGCCTGACACCCAGATAACACAGGGAAATACATTGCATGTAAAACACATTAACCCTTGTGTAGTGCCCACCTTTACCTAGTGGGACACTACAGACACCAAGATAGTTAGCTTAACTGGCTCCAGCTAGTCCGGGGCGGGCTTTTACTGGGAACAGGCAATGTGTTGGGTGGGTGCCTGTTCCCCATGCTCCAGTCCGGCATTTTGGAATATGTCCATGTCCAGCGAAGCTATTTAATCCTGTTGCTGGACTTGGGTGTGTCTCCCAGTCTGGGAAAGGACCAGGCTGTGTCGAGGTCTGTGGGAGTCGGACCCTCTAAACCTGTGTGTGTGGGGTAAGCACTGGTGATGTGTTTTGGGGAGCTGGGTGGTAGACCCAGATCCCGATAAAGAGGGAAAGACTGTTTAGTCAGTGGCCAGACGGCTGAGGATTTATGTTTTTGATTTATGTTTTGGTTACTGTTTTGTGCTGATGTGCTCGAAACTAAAGCATAGTTTGGACTTCAATCTGGTGTCCGTGGCGAAGTGTGTGAGAATGACCGCCGATGGGAGAGATCCTGCGAGATGGTGATTGGGGGACTCCCAGAGTGGGCTACGCTAGCCTCCCGCCAGCAAGTCTCTCGGGTCAGGCCCGAAGTTCTGGAATTTCTGAAAGATGGTCCGGTGTGACGGAAACCTAAGGTGATGTCATCTGTGGGAAGTGGCCCTGTTTGGCGGAAAACAAAGGCCACAGAGGAAGTAATGGATCAGCTGGTGCGGGGAACTAATTCCTTGTTGAGGAAGCCGAGTGCTGCACTTGGAGATGCTGCTCTGAACTTGGCTGAGAGTGGGGTGCCGGAGAAAAAGTGGATACATGCTGTTGCCAAGGGCAACCGTTGGGAAGACAAGAAGATGGAGAGCAGTGTGGCACTCCGAAGTGTATATGTTCCCTGTCAGTGTGTACGGAGTCCTGGAGAGGAATGTGCGGAGAAACGGTAATGACGTTGCTAGGAGCAACCCCTACCTGGAGAAAGTAACAGCTTTACCGGTGTCGTCAGTTACCAGATGTTACTGCGAATCTCAAGGATCCCATGCTAGCCCGCGTAAGAGGAAGCAGGATTGCGACATTGGAAGTTGCTGCGTCTATTGTGGAGTCTGCATACGATCCTGGGCGGGCGGTTCCCAGGATCCAGGAGAAAGATGATGAACTCAGTAGAGAGGTACCTGGAGCGCCCTCATCTTCCGAGGCGACAACACCTGTGACGACATTGAGTATGAGCATTCCAGTTATTACTTGTATAGCAGACAAAGTGACAGTGAGCAGGGCTCTGGAGGTTGGCCATGTTGCTGACCAGTGTCCTAATGCCTCAGAAGCCCTGTGTTGTGGTATGAGACAGCAGCACTTGCTCTCTGCCGAGCCAGTCTGTGTAAAAACACCAGGACTAGAGACTGCTACAAAAATGTGACCTTATGGAGAAGGGCAGTCCAGTACAGGCGTTGTTGGATGCAGAGAGCCAGCGGATCCTGGTACCTGCCAGCCGGGTGGCTGGGAACTATGTGCGGGACATTTATGCAGAAAGGGACGTAACTCCTGCAAAACCTGAAACTGTCCCTTTAAATGAGAGCGTGACGGAGATACACATTGCACTCAGTGGTGTGAGTGAAATGACCATTGGAAACAATGGTGCAGACCAGGTGCCAAGTGATTGTGCAGAATTTGTTGAAATGTATAATGGTAATGTGGATTTATGTACAAGGTCTGATGAGGATGCCAACCCTCTTCCTTTGCAGGCTGCGGAAAGCTACCCCTCTTGGTAAAAATGTATACGGTATAAAAATACTGATTGATGTTGAGAGCTCAGAGCTGAGGAAACCCACTGTGAAAAATGTGCATGGATACAGTGTGGCAGTCCTAGAGGGTGTACCACACGTACCAGAGATGGATATGCAGTCTCCACGGGATTCTACGGTTACTGGGGAGGTGTCCAATGTGGAGATGGGCTCATCGAGGCCCCTAGAGGTCAGGGTTGATAATGATCCGAGCGTTATATATAATGTATGTGCTGTGACCGTTAGCAACGCAAAGAGGAAAGCTATTATGTCAAGGTATTGCGAAATTCAGGCAGTCACTAGTAGCGACCAGATGACAGTTATACCTGACGTGACGAGAGCTGAGTGGGAAGACGGCAGCCTAGTGTCTGAGACCCACACCCAGGCAGGGGTAGATGACCTGACACGTCAGTACAGCTGCAATCATGAAGATTTCTCTCTCTCCACACGGTCCCTAGATATGATAGAGAAGGGACTAGCTGTCTTCAGAGTCACCGAAGAAGACTGCAGCAGACACAAACAAAGTGCTTAAAGGGACCCTGAGTGGAACCCCCACAGGGTGTCCAAAAGAGAATGGTGATAAGCCTATATTGGCTGCAGCAGAGCAAAATGAAGAGCATCTGGAACAGGAGGCCCTCTCCTTGGCTCGGTCCCTTGAAGAAGTGCTGGAGGAGCGAGGTGAATGGGAGAGGCTGAACAAGCAACTCAGAGCAGAGATGGAAGATCTCATGAGCTCAAAAGATGATGTTGTGAAGAACATCTATGAGTTGAATAAGTCTAAGCCAGAGCCTGTGAAGAATGGGTCTGGAGATGGTGGTGCTGGGGTGCCGGCCGAGGCAGAGAAGATGGAAGATGTATCTGCTGAACCAGTTGATGGGGCTTATGTGGATCGAGAAGCCAAGAGACTCTTGGCAATGAGTAGCCAGGACCTGGTCATGAAAGATGTTCCCTCTGCCGTCAGTGCCTTTCAGAAATCGAGCCAATGAGTCATTGGCCCACAAGCAACTAAAGCAGGGAGGAATCATGTTTTCAGATGTTTGAAAATGACAAATATTCGATATAGCGAATATATAGCACTATATTCAATATAGTGCTATATATTCATTTTTTAGAATATTCATCTTTTTTTTTTCCTTAAGTCATGATTCCTTCCTGATTAAGTTGCTTGTGGGCCAATGACTAATTGGCCCACAAGCAAGAAGCAGTGAGGAATCATGTTTTCAGATTGAAATAATGACCAATATATAGCACCATATTCTAAATATTGCTATATATTAGTTTTTTTGAATATTTGTCATTTTTTTCCATCTGAAGTCATGATTCCTCCCTGCTTAAATTGCTTGTGGGACAATGACTGCTCACTCCAGATGAAAAAAAATGACAAAAATTCAAAAAACGAATAAACCGTATAGCACTATATTCTATAGTGTTATATATTCATTTTTGACCCACTTCGCATTACTTTTTTACATTGCAGATTTTTCGCAATCGCGAAATAATCTCGAATATGTGACGAATATTCTACCATATATTCGCGAAAATATTGCAAATTTGAATATGGGACCTGCCACTCATCACTAATCACAAGGAGGGAAAAGTTTTGGAAGATGGTGAAGAGTATGTAGCAGACCGTGTCAGCGTCCTCAGTGATCCCTCTGTGACTTAAAACTATTGGGTGTCCAAGCTGGACACGTGGCACGAACTGGCGATCTAAGCCTTGGAGGTGCCGGCCTGCCCTGCCGCCAGCGTTTTGTCAGAGTGGGTATTTAGTGCGTCTGGGGGCATAATAGCTGATAAGCGCATCCGCCTGTCAACTGAAAATTCTGACAGGTTGACTCTTATCAAAATGAACAAGGCCTGGATTGCCCCTGACTTCTCTACTCTACACTGCATTCCCATGCACCCCTTCCACCACAAAAAAGGGTATATGGTTCAATATTCCTTTTCTCGTCCTCCTCCATCATATCAACATGCTTATTAGGCTGCCCTCGCTCCTAATGTTTTAGAGGGTCACCAGCAGACCCTCACCCCTATTTTTTTAGATGGTGTTCAGCTCAGCAGCAGACCCTAACCCCTAATTTTTTAGATGGTCAGATCAGCAGCAGGCCCTCACCCCTAATTTTTTAGATGGTCAGCTCAGCAGCAGCCCTCACCCCTAATTTTTTAGATGGTCAGCTCAGCAGCAGACCCCCACCCCTAATTTTTTAGATGGTCAGATCAGCAGCAAGACCTCGCCACTAATGTTTTAGAGGGTCACCAGCAGGCCCTTGCTCCTAATGTTTTTGAGGGTCGCCATCAATCATAATTTTTTTAAGAGTGTGTATGATGCCCTCCTATATGTGTAATAAAGGGTGTATTGGAGTGCCGATTCCTTGTAATTATTGGCAGCCCTTTCACTTAGTGCATAGGCTTTATGAGTGTAGGAGTCCCACTACCTGAACAATTGTACCACAATGTGAATGAGGTCCTCTTTTATGTGATATACAGGTTGTATCGGAGTGCCTTTTCCTTGTAATATTTGGCAACACTTGTACTTTATATACAAGTAAATATACAGGAAAGAGTGTTTCTAACAATTTTTCCTTTAAAATTAATTTTATCTTCAGTTTTGTGCGTATTATTGTCAGTCTGTAAAAATGGCGCACTACTCGGACAACATCGTTCCCAGCAGCGACCTGTGAGTCCAAGATGCATCCAGACATCCTCCCCATGCTGTTCCTGAACCATTTCAGTGGTGTTTCCATCAATTTCAGACCTTTTTCTATGAACCAGACACCCTCCCCTCTTCAGAGCAGGGGGTGCCTGGTTTAATGCTCTGGTTTTCCCATTGACTTCCATTGTGCTCGGGTGCTCTGTACAGCACCAGAGCATCCCAAAGTGTTCTACTCGAGCACCCGAACACTTTGGTGCTCGATCAACACTAATCCAGATACATCTGTAGCAGTATACTGTCCTCTTCCATGTTAATTACTTTACACAGTTTAGTGTCATCTGCAAAAAATTATATTTTACTGTACAAGCCTTCTACGAGATCATTAATAAATATATTAAAGAGAATAGGGCCCAAGACTAACCCCTGTGGTACCCCACTAATGAAAGTGACCCAATCTGAGTGTGTACCGTTAATTACCATGCTCTGTTTTCTATCACTGAGCCAGTTACTTACCTACATACAGACATTTTCTCCCAGTCCATGCCTTCTCTTTCTATATACTAACCTTTTACAGTATCAAATGTTTTGGAGAAGTCAAGATATACGACATCCATTGATTTGCCGTGGTCTAGGTTAGAACTTACCTCCTCATAGAAACTGATTAAACTACTTTGACATGACCGGTCCCTCATGAAGTCATGCTGATATGGTGTGAGTTGCCTTTTTTCATTAAGGTAATCCAAGATAGCATCTCTTAGAAAACCTTCACCTTTGACCACGACAGATGTTAAACTTTCCGGCCTAAGTTTTCGGGCCCTGTTTTTGGACCCTTTTTGAATATTGGCACCACATTTGCTATGTGCCAATCCTGTGGAACACTCTGTCAGTATAGAGTCTTTAAATATTAGAAATAAGGTTCTGGCTATGACATTACTTAATTCACTTAGGATACAGGGGTGTATGACATCTGGTCCTGGTTATTTGTCTATTTTAATAATTTTAATTCACTGCTGTACTTCTTCCTGGGTCAGACAGGGCACTTTTAATGGGGAATTTACTTTTACATTATGCATTTCATCTGACAGTTTATCTTCCTCAGTGGTGAAAAAATATTTAATAGATTTGCTTTCTCCTCATTGCTGTCTGCAACTTCCCCCTCATCAGTCTGCAAAGGGCGGACACCTTCAGATTTATACTTTTTACCATTTATATAATTAAAGAACATTTTAGGGTCAGTTTTACTCTCTTTGGCAATTAGTCTATTGGTGTCTAGTTTGGCTGCTTTTATTTGTCTTTTACATATTTTATTTTTGTCCTTATAATTTTCCAATGCTTCTTTGCTACCCTCCTGTTTTAGTGATTTTAAATCACAATTAGATTTTAGGATGCATTTTAAAATATCCAATTTTGTGGCTGTAATATTATTTTTGAGGAGTTTGTTGGCCAATGACCTCTGAGTTGGCTAAATTTAGCTTTTTTGAAGTTTGGTAGTTTTGTTCCTCTTTGAAGAAACACTCTTTTGAAAGACAATTGGAAGGTTATTATTTTATGGTCACTATTTCCCAGGTGTCCCCAAACTTACACATCTGTTGTTCTGTCAGGTCTATTTTGTTCTGTTATACATAGACTTACTGTGCATCAGACTCATTGTCAACAGGTGGTGTAATATATAGGCGCATTTACCTAGTTCACCTACTGCGCTGTTTATTCTTAAAGAGGACCTTTCATGGGTCCAAACATTATAAAATAAGTAGCACGTTATGTAAGGCATAAAGCAGGGATCTAATAGTGCTTACTATTTTTCCTGGGCGCCGCTCCTTTGGACCGCTGTGCCCCTGTTAAATTCTCCCGCCTGGTATGCTAATAGAACCGGAACAGGGAGGAGGAGACATCAGGGTTTCTCAATGGGCGCCTCCTTCTCCTGGCTGTAGCACGGTCCAATTGCAAAGGAGAGCATGACATCAAGGGAGAAGGTGATTTATTTATTTTTTTCTCCCTGGCTATGAGACTCTCCTTTGTGATTGGAGAAGGAGACTCCCATTGAGAAACCCTTGCGTCTCCTTCTCCCTGTTCTGATGCTAATAATTAGCATACCAGGCGGAAAAATTCAACAGGGGCACAGCGGGCAAACGGAGCGGCGCCCAGGAAAAAGAGTAAGCGCTATTAGATCCCTGCTCTATGCCCTACATAACACACTACTTATTTTTATAATGTCTGGACCCATGAAAGGTCCTCTTTAATCTGTTCTGTTATACAAAGACTTACTGAGCATCAGACTCATTGTCAACAGGCGGTCTAATATACAGTATAGGCGCATTTCCCTAGTTTTCCTACTGTTCCCTTAATAATTAAATTGTTAAGTTATACTTAGACTTACTGTGCATCAGACTTAGTCTCAACAGATAGTCTAAACAAAAGCCGTTGAAAAGGAAATTATGGTGTTGGCTAAACACAACTAGTTAGCACATCTAGTTAAGCATATGTGTTAACTGCTGCACCTTCAATAATTAATCTGTTCAGTTATACATAAACAGGCTGTCTAATAATAAGGCGCGTTTTTCTACGTCATCTGCTGCTCAATTCAAACTTAATCTGTTACATTACTGAATCAGTCACAGTACACTATGGCCAACAGACATTTGCCTAGGACCTCAAAAGGAATGGGCAGTGGCAAATATGTTGCTGTAGCTGGCACAAATAGCAGCAGAAGAACGCCTGGTAGTAGCAGTAGCCACAGCAACAGGCCAGAGAAGCCACTGTTATCCTCTGGTCCTGTTTTGATCAACAATCCAGCTGTACTGGTATGGTTGACTAGCTCTTCAACATCATCTCCGGTGACAACAGATTCCTACATTCAGGAATCAGTGGGTTCATCTGACACCACACTTAGGTTGTTCCTGGTCCTTGCTAACTAAGTGCCCTCATCTGTCCTGCAACTGCCTCTTTTGCTGCTCCTCCTGCTCTGTAGGTAATGAATGCTGTCGGCTCTGCTCTTGTTTTCAGCGAGGGTAATCTTAATGAGGACGGTCAGCAGCTACAGGCCAGCATGGACATGTCCACTGTGTCCTCTCTTCGGTGTGCAACTAGCGATGATAACAGTTGAGTGGGAGCATGTGTTGAGGGCGGTCAGGGACGTGACCATGAGACTGGTGAGGGTGACATAAGTGATGACCAGACAGTAGTGGATGATGATGTAGATGATGGCACGTGGGAGCTGAGTGAAGAGGGATCATCATCATCATCATGAGGGTGGCAGCAGGCATGTGAGACAGCAGCAGGATGGCAGCGTGCCGATGATCCATCAGGGTGGAAGCAGTGGGAGATCTGGAGCCAAACGGAACCGCCTGCTAATCGGGCACCTACCTGTCAGAAAACAGGTGTAAGTGTTCATAAAGGCAGCGGCAGGCAGTCAGCACATTTGGGGGTAAAATGCCATACTCGGCAGTGTGGGAAATCTTTATCCAGTCGCTGGAGGATGATAGCGTTGCGGTATTCAGGATATGTGAGCAGAAGGTGAGGCGGGTCAGGGTGCTAATGTTGGCACCATGGCCCTGCGTCAACATATGGAGCATCACCATAAAATGGCCTGGGAAAACTATGGCATTAATGTAGTGGTACAGCCTGATGCAGCAACTCCTGCATCTCCCACACCTTTTCCAGCAGTCAGGATTCCTTAACCTCAGCAGAAGGAAGCTGTCATTGCTTCCCTTCATCTATTGCTATCCCCTCTTCATCACGTGTAGTGTTGGGTGTGAATTTTCGTATCGCGAATTTTAATCGCAAATATCGCCATTTTGAGAATTTGTGAATATTTATACAGTGTTATATATTCGTATTCGAGAATACTCCAGATTTTTTTTTCTTGAACACATGATCCCTCCCTGCTTCTTGCTTGTGGGCCAATGAGAAGGATGCAAAGTCTTTGTCAGAGCTTAGCAACAAAACCAATAGGAAAGTTGCCTACCCCTTACTATATAAGAAACTCCCCAGCAGCCATTTTCTGCATTTTTTTTTTGCATTTATGAGAGACAGCAGTCATTGCTCTGTGCTTTGCTGTGTCAAACTCCTTACATTCGATAGTTAGCTTATATATAATACAGATAGTTAGTGGGAGATAGTCAGTGTAGGTTAGATTGTGATATAGTGTAGCTGATAGGTTCCAGTGCAGGGTGTTAGTTAGTGTGATAGGGATTAGTGTACATACATACATGCTACAGACATAGTGCTGTGATGTCACAAGTTCACAACAATACTTAGTGCAGCAATGAGAAATATGTATTCAGACCTGCTAAAATGTGAAGTTGCACGTATTGCGCAAAAAAATGCACATCATTAATTGCCGATTTTGCGCAATCACAAATATATTGGAGTACTCTATCTGCATATAAAGCTATTGTAATGTTCTGCCATGCCAACCATTTTCTCCAGTCTCAGGAAACCTCTAGTAGCGTGAAAAATGTACCAAAAGTAACCCACGCCTGTATTGCACGTGCATTAAGTGAATATTACATTGCCGATTTTCGCAATCAAGAAAATTTTTGCAAATTGTCGAATTTATGACGAATATTCGCCCAAATATTCAAGAAATATTGCAAATTCGAATATTGCCCCTGCCGCTCATCACTAGTCATGTGTTTCACCAGCAATCGATTTGTATTTAACAGTCTGGATAATTATTAGAGACCACCTGAGTCAAACAGAATTTATAGAGTAAGTGATCAATTATTAAAACTTAACATTTAATATGATAAACATAGAAAATTGGTCCCACGCTTGTGATGGAAATGACGTCACCGCGTCCAATATCGTTTGTTCACGCGAGATGACGTGACAGTTGCCAGCAATCGATTATCAAGGCGATGGCAAAGAGACAACAGTAGGATTGTACTCATCCTGGCCAAGTTGCTGGGTCTACAGTCCCTCCTTTTCCATTTTGTTGACTCTGAAAAAAGATTGAATTACTTCTCTAAAAAAGCTGTAAAAGTTCTGCACATGTATGTTGAGCAGAAGGTGGGCCACTCCTTGAGCCTGTTGGTCTCTGGTACAGTTCATGCCAGCGCTGATGTGTGCTGCTGTAACTATGGTCAAGGACAATATATTTTCTTTACAGCCCATCGATTAAAGGTGGTCTAAGCCCAGGCACACCAACTTGGCCAGATGAGGGCAAAGCCACCTCCACGTTGTAACCATGGTACTTCTGCACCAATGTCTTTTGCCTCTTCATCTTCCACCTTGTCCTCAGCCCACACTGTACACACAGTTCAGAGTGGTCCTCTAGCATACCCCCTAGGCAAAGCATGGTCAACCTGGCCGAACGGAGTCACACCTGGGAGGAACTGTTCCACGTTGTCAACCAGAAAATTGAATCCTGGCTGTCTCCTCCCCAAATGGAGATAGGAACCATGGTCATCAATAATGGAAAGAACATTCCGTCTGTGCTGCGTCAGGGAGGGCTGATCCATTTGTCCTGCATGGCACACATCTTTAATCTGGTTGTCACCTGGCTCCTGAAGTCTTCTACCCAACTGCAAGACATCTTGAAAATATCAAGGAAACTGTGCATGCACTACAGCCACTCTTACCGTGCAAAACATGCCCTCCTGGTGTTCTCCTACATCACCTCATATGTAAAGTTTCCACACGTTGGAACTCCACACTCCACATGTTGGACCGACTGTATGAGCAGTGACCAATCTCTAGACAGACAGGACTACTCCCTGGTATAACCTTGATGTTAGACACTGGGAGCTCATGCGTGACTGCATTCTGCTCAGGCCCTTTGAGGAGGTTACTTTATTTGCCAGGGCTCCTGGATGAATGACATCATTCCACTCCTTCACGTCCTGGAGTTGATTGTAACGGTCGCGTACACACACACACAGGGGGGAGGGAAGTGACCACTGCGCTCCACCCTTACCCCTGGCCTTGCCTACTTGCCTCTCGAGTCCTAATGACAGGGGACAACTGGACGGCAATCCCTAGCTTGGAATAAGTGCAGGGATGACAGACAGACAAACAACAGAACGTGAACGGACCGAGTCAATACCAGGAAAGCTACAAAGTACAAATGGAGCAAGCAGAGAATTGTCAGGAGAAGCCGGGGTCATAAATACCAGGAGAGTCGTGAAGTACCAAAGGAGTCAGCAGAGGATTGTCAGGAGGAGGCCGGGGTCAGAATACCAGGAGAGCAGCAAAGTACACAAGGAGCAGGCAGAGGATCGTCAGGAATTCAGCAGGAGGTAAGTACTCCAGGAAAGACAAAATCACAGGTGGAACCGAAATTAACAGGCAACCTGTGGCCAGCAGGCTGCCTGTATTTATAGTGGGGAGTGAGGGTCATGTGACGTGGCCAGCGTCACATGACCGACAGACCAACCAGTCAAGCACCGAGTGATCAGCTCGGCGCTCAAGGCAGACTTAGGAGCACGGGGCCTCCCAGCTAGCAAAGCCGCCCTGGGAATGAGGTCAAACACAGATCCTCGCTCCAGAAGCTAAGCAGCAGGTCTGCGGCTAATGGGAGACCAAGTGCACCTTCGGAACCCCGTTACAGTGATGCTGATAAATCTGACTGGCAAGGGAACATAAGACGGGGTGCCTATATCTCATGGCCACATGAGCCCTATGGAGGCTGAACTGGCACAGGATAAGGATGAGGAGGAAGACCTAAACATCCAGGAATTCTATACAGAACTAGGTGGTTTATCTGACCAAGCGACAGGAGAGGAGCATGAGGAGCTAGAGGTTGATTACAAAGACGATGCAGATGACCCCGACAGACCATGGTAGTATGCAGTGGAGATGGAAACAGGGAGTCCATCCAGGTCCTTGCGCAAATGGCCAAATGCATGCTAAGTTGCTTGCGTAGTGACAGCCGCATTATCACTATTCGGAAACTGGAGGAAAAAAAAAGTGCTTCATCAACAAAAATGGATTAACGACCAGTGTCGGGGTGACTACGATGGTAATGCATATTGAGCATGAAATGTATGGGGTTATGGCTGATAACTGGAGGACAATCCAGCAAACATGCCAAATCCAGCTAATTCCTACAGTACAGGCTACACAATCACAGCTGAAAGGTAACTGGTCGGTATAGGCAACACCCAACAATCTTCATAAATAAGCCTTAGTATGTGCAGGTCTGACAGCCGCTGTAACAGAATGGTAAGAAGCGGTATAACATGTAGTAAGCACTGCAGGGATCATGTCTAAGACATGTAAGACCTCCGGGGGGTCCCGAATATTGTGGTCAATTCCGAAATTAGTTATCCATGTGCTCAATACTAGATGTTATTGATGGCCAACTCTGTGATGAATCCCAGCACTCGTATTAGGTAGTCATTACTGAGGAACTTTACTTTTCCTTCACAGTGCGCTGATGCCACAGATGCCGTCACCTTAATGAGCTGGATTGCTGATAAATGGATTCTAATGTGTCTGAAGAACTGCCAGTAAAGACTTTGGAATAAATTGTCCACTTCCTTCAACATGTCCTTTGATTCATGAATATCATTCCATAAAGTCTTGAAGTCCTCTGCATGGATGGTATAAGAAATGTCCATGCGAGGTTCGACGGGCACAGAGAAAACAATCTCTGTGGCCAACACTGATCCAGACACGTCATACCTGGTCGCAAAGAAAGTCAGTGTCACATAAAAAAATTCACGAATAAGTAATTTGTTCCATACCACAAAAAGAGTTGTGCAATCATCCATACATTTTCCCAAAGAGAGCCTGTATCACAAAAAAATTTAACCGCAAAAAGGGCTTTGCCACATAAAACTGCACCGCCGAACGGCAAGTAGCCCCTTAATTTTTTCAACTTTTACACTACACAAGGCTTTTCAACATATAAGTGAACGACAAATATATTTTTCTTTTGCCTACGGAGTCCTTTTGTTATGGCTTTGCACAGGGAGCAAGAATGTTATGCACAATTCTGATGGAACGACTAATCTTAAGAAACTGGACTTGGACTCCAAAGCAGAGGCTTTCCTGTAATGTCTTGTGTGCTGTGGAGTAGTGATGAGCGGCATAGGCATTATTCATTTTCGCGATATTTCGTGAGTTTTTCGCATAATATTCATGAATTCTAGAATTCGTGATCTCCAGTCATTATTTTTGCGATTGTGAAAATCGGCACTAATGATGCGCATTTACCTAATAAAATGGCTGCCTTCCGTGACAGCCTGTGAGACCAGCCCCCTGGATCTCACAGGCAAGCTGGCTGAAGTGTATTACACTGGCCTGATGGTGTATGAGGTGCCCTGGATGTTGCAGATGTTTAATGTGCCTAGGGCAAGGTCCCTTTAAGGTTTGTGATGCCAGTGCCTGTAACGGTGGCACACCGATTTATAGTTGTAATAAGTGAGGAACACAGTGTTGTGGTGAACCAAACTTTTCTTTACTGGAAACAGTTCAACTTTGTACAGTTTGTTGTGAGTACAGTTACATATAGCAGATTCACATCACAAGCAGGCTTTCACATCAATCGCAGGTATACTGTTCCTGGCAAGATACTCAGAGGGTAACAACAACACACACAGATCAGGCTGTACCTTCTCCTCAGAAATACTGTACACAGTTCTTAAGAACTCCTGTCTGGTTTTATCCCAAGGCCCGGATGCCCTAATACTGGCTTTATCCTTGGTAGCAATCTTCCTCAGGTATTTATCCTTGCTTTACATTAATAATCCTTCTGCCCTTCAGCTTACTTGACTAGCTGGAACACTGGCTCTGCTTGGCTTGTGGGAACTGCAGGTTTCTCCCAGGAGGCAAACTCTTCCCTTGGGGGTGAATCTTCTGAGCTAACAGAGGCTCAGGAACTTCAGGCAGGCTATACTCCTTCACTAGCCTCCTGGTGGCAACTAGAAGCCTAGGCTATCTAGCTGTATGTCAGGAGGAGGCCCTCAGCTTGTCTCTGGCTGGTGCCCTCTCACTTCTGTCTCCACAGACTCCTGACTACAGACTAACCCCTCCCTGCCTGGGCCTGAATATATATATACTAGGGGCTCCCTATCTCCCTCTAGTGTCTAGGATGCTAAACTACACCCTAATAGGCCTGCTACACACATTACAGGGAAGAATACACATAAAAGAATATGGAAATACATTAAAATGGACTGTTAAATACACTGCCACTGTCCCTCAGGAGTAAGAGTAACACGTGGCCCAATTGACGCTTGTGTAGTGCCCACATTTACCTAGTGGGACACTACACCCTTCACTAACGAGCCACTTTTCACCATAAATCCCAGGCCGATTTTTGCAAATCTGACATATGTCACTTTATGTGGTAATAACTTTGGAACGCTTTTACTTATCTAAGCCATTATGAGAATATTTTCTCGTCACATATTGTACTTTATGACAATTTATAAAATTGAGTCAAAATATATTTCATTTTTATTTATTAAAATATACCAAATTTACACAAAAAAAATCGAAACAATTTGCAAAATTTCCAAATTTTAATTTCTCTACTTTTATAATAGATAGTAATACCTCCAAAAATAGTTAGTACTTTACATTCCCCATATGTCTACTTCATGTTTGGATCGATTTAAAAATGAAATTTTATTATTTTTGTGACATTAGAAGTCTTAGAAGTTTAGAAGCAAATTTTTTAATTTTTCAGAAAATTTCCAAAACCCACTTTTTAAGGACCAGTTCAAGTATGAAATCACTTTGTGAGGCTTACGTAATAGAAATCATCCATACATGGCCCCATTTTAGAAACTATACCCCTCAAGGTATTCAAAACTGTTTTTACAAACTTTGTTAACCCTTTAGGTGTTCCACAAGAATTAAAGGAAAATGTAGAATTTCACTTTTTTGGCAGATTTTCCATTTTAATCCATTTTTTACGCTAACAAAGCAAGGGTTAACAGCCAAACAAAACTCAATATTTATTACCCTGATTCTGTAGTTTACGGAAACACCCCGTATGTGGTCGTAAACTGCTGTACGGGCACACGGCAGGGCCCAGAAGGAAAGGAACACCATATGGTTTTTGGAAGGCAGATTTCACTGGGATAATTTTAAGTTGCCATGTCACATTTGAAGATTCCTTGTTGCACCCCTAGAGTAGAAACTCTAAAAAAGTAACTCCATTTTAGAAAATATGGGATAAGGTGACAGTTTTATTGGTACTATTTTAGGGTACATATGATTTTTGGTTGCTCTATATTACACTTTTTGTGAGGCAAGGTAACAAAAAATTGCTGTTTTTGCACCTTTTTTATTTTTTGTTATTTACAATGTTTATCTGACAGGTTATATCATGCGCTATTTTTATAGTGCAGGTTGTTACGGACGCGACAATACCAAAAATATTCCAACTTTTTTTTGTTGTTTGTTTCAGTTTTACATAATAAAGCTTTTTTGGAAAAAAAATAATTTTAGTGTCTCCATATCACTGAAAGCCATATTTTTTTTTTATTATTTGGGCGACTATCTTATTTAGGGGCTAATTTTTTTGGTATGAGATGACGGTTTGATTGGTACTATTTTGGGGGGCATATGCCTTTTTGATCGCTTGGTGTTGCACTTTTAGTAATGTAAGGTGACAAAAAAATGTTTTTAGCACAGTTTTTATTTTTATTATTTTTTTGACGGTGTTCACCTGAGGGGTTAGGTCATGTGATATTTTTATAGAGCTGGTTGATACGGATGCGGTGATACCGAATATGTCTACTTTTCTTTTTTCCCTATTTTTTTATAATTTAAAAAAAATTATTTTGGGAAAAGAACGCTTTCTTTTAACTTCTTTTTTCACTTTATTTTTTTGTCCCACTCTGGGACTTCAAATTTTTGGGGTCTGATCCCCTTTACAATGCATCACAATACTTCTGTATTGTAATGCATTGGCTGTAAGTGTATTGGCCTGGTCCCCTATATACAGAGAGTGCCTCAGAGGACTACTGTGCCAGCCTCTCCATCACTGCTGTACGCTGCCCAGGGTCATCCTACAAACTGTGAGTAACCCATAGCAACCCTCGTTTGCCTAAGTAACCGTGACCTCACATCGCTATACCCTGCAGGCCTGCGTACCGCAAGGGGTTAATTGTGAATAGATGGTAAAGGCAAAGTCTGCTGGTGTGTTGTCATCAGCGTCTTCATTATGTTTACTGCTGGACCCACGACGACGTAAATCGGTCCATACAGCAAAAGGAGGCCTGCAATCACCCATCAATTTTTCATAAAAAGCCTGTTTCGCATAAAAAATTTCACCACTACTTAATTAGGTCCATACCGCAAAAAGGGCTTCACCACATACAACTGCACCGCTGATCGGCAATTAGGCCCTACATTTTTTCTATTTTTATACAACACAAAAGGCTTTTCAAGAGATAAGTGCAACGCTGGACGGCGAATATATTTTTATTTTGCCACTAATACACTGCAAACTGGGCGTTACAGTATATCACTGCACCGCTGATGGGCAATTAGGCCCTACATTTTTTCTATTCTTACACTACACAAAAGGCTTTTTAGCAGATAAGTGCAACGCTGGACGGCGAATATATTTTTATTTCTCTACTAATACACGGCAAAAAGGGCTTTACAACATATAACTGCACCGCACAAGGTCAAATAACACGTACTCTAGAAATATTTCCTCGTAATAAACCCTGTTTAATGGCTGTATCAAACAGCACTTGCACCCTAATAACAAGAATGGTTTGCTGGAATTACAGAGCTGTATAATGGCAATTTGGATCCCCAGTCAGTGCAGCAAGGTGTAATAGGATTGTTCCTATTACCCAGTCAACCTCCCCTACTGAACCCTGTTCTACACAAATGCTGTCGAACGATCCCTCCCATCATTTCCCTGCACTTATAAATAGTTTTTTCTCCACAATCAAGTCTTTCCTAGCACTGTCCCCAGCACCTGCAGACATCTCTTCCTGCACTAAGTACAATAGTAAATGGCCAAATCTAAGATGGCTGCCGCTATTTATAGGGCTGTGACATCACAGGGCTGGCTGGCTGCTGATTGGCATGCCAGTGCGAATCGAATTTTTCCTGAAATTCAGAACTAATTCCACATTGTCAGCTTCAATTCGCTCATCTCTAGTTGAGTCATTGCAATGAGAGGGTATAAATTGAAGCTCCTGGGTCCCAATGCTAAATCTGAGCACCACTTACCATTTATAGAAAATTTTTATAAAATCTCTATTTCATCAAATTTGTATCTCAAATTTTGAATATTGTGTTCATGTTTTTTTTTTTTTTCTCTCTTTCCTTCTAGGTAAACGTAGCTGTGCTGGGGAAACCTTAGCTAAAATGGAGCTCTTCCTGTTCTTCACAACACTATTACAAAATTTCACCTTCCATGCATCGCCTGGAGCCAAACTGGACCTTGAACCTGCACTGGGGGTTACAAGTGGCCCCCAAACCTATAAGATCTGTGCCATATCTCGCACATAGACTACACTTTCAGCCAACATTGCCATGAGATATGTTGTATGTCATCATAATTCTTTGCCTTATCTATATTGTCTACATGTGGCATGAATTTAAGTGGAATCTATTGTTCTCTGTTATCAGTCATTTCTGGCTGGAGAAAGGCTAACTACTATGTAATTGGATTACTAAGAGATTTCTGTCATAAAGCTCTAAATCTCCTGCCTAGATAAAGAGTCAAATGATAATATTTTGTCTATTGTGAGCTTACTGCATTCTGGGGTATTGCTGAGTTCAATGTATAAATTGTATACAAGAACCTCCTAAGCTCCCCCTAGTGGTGGCTTCAGACAGATAGCACTTTATAACTTTACTATATTTCAATAGTTACAGAATAATAATACTTCTTACCATTATAAGGATATATTAAGAAATTATTCAGTGTAGATTTTTGCACCTGCAGATGTGTCCACCCTTAAATTTCCTTAAGTTTTGTTAATGACTCCAACATAGCAAAACACAAATCCAATACAGTATCACAATATATTTCCAAAATTCTCAACAGGTTGAAACTCACAGCCCAACCACTGCATAGTGTAATACTGTGTGGTAAAGTACTGGAGGAGGTGTATATCTCATCCAGAATGCTCAGATGGGTAAGGTAGAAAGAATCCAGAAAGCTGCTGTGTTGTTTCAGCAAAGCATAGTTTGCGGTGGCAGTTTTGTTATTTCTTGGAATAAATAAGATAAAATGAGTCCCTAGGTTTCAATGGTACTTGGGCTGCTGGTCTCTTGGGATAAAGTGGGTTCTTCACAATTTTAAAATGTTAATATAGTGGGACCGCGCTGCTCCTCATTCACACAGAGCGTTTCTCCACAAATGCAGGTATTCACTTTATCTGGCCCAAGACAGACACCCTTCAATTGAATCGCAGTGTGCTTCTACGCAGATTGAACCTCAGCATGTCTATGCTGGATCGTCGTAGGCTCCTCTGCAAGATGTCATAGTGAGAGTACCTCCGGCACAGTTAAAATATTCTGCTTTATTATACTCACAGAAATAAAATGATTTTTCAGCATATCAATACAGCAATAGTCTTTCGCACAGCCCGACCCGGGTTTCACATATAGCTTCGTCAGGGGCGAGAATCTACCACACCTAGGGTAGGAGGATATTCAACCCCCTTCCCCCATGTTGCACAGCTGATGATTACATTACCCATCCAATTGCAAACAAAAAAAGGCTTCTCCAAAAATGCTCATTACAAATAAAATACAATTATAAGCACATTCTATTCCTATTCCAAAATCCACATACAATATATCGCAATTATAAAACTTTTTTATGCTGACTTCCCTCACTGGGACTTATGCTACAAACACGGCTAGGTCGACCAATGACTGACTTCCAAGCACTTCATTCATAAAATCACACATCCATGTTGATCCCCTCCCCCTGCTGGACAATCAATTACTCCACACTTTCACTGCTCCGGCGCACTACAATGCCAATATTTAAAGTAAATTCTAACTAAACAGGGCTTGAGGTCGAATTCAATGTTCATCCCTTTAGGTTGAAGGGGGGGGCTTAGTTTATATATCTATTCGATCTCTCTTCTATTTATTTGCATAGCTGGATCCCCACCTCGCCAATGAGGCTTAACTAATTCCACTCCCATGAATGTCAAACCCTTCGGATTCTTTTCATGGTGCTCCTTAAAGTGCATAGAGACACTATGTGTAGTTAAACCTTTTTTGATATTACGGATATGCTCCTGTATTCTAACTTCCAGTTTCCTGAGGGTTCTTCCCACGTACTGGAGGCCACAGGGGCACTCCAGTACGTATATCACCCCCTCATTCTTACAGGACAGACCCCCTTCACTTTACTTTCAATAGTTTTTTATTATCAGAGTATTGGCCCATGCCAAAAATGAAACATCATATAAAATACAGGCAGTAATATGAGTCACTGAGCACAGTACTCCTATTTTTTGTTTAAGTACAAAATTAAGATGTACAGACAAGTATAAATTTTCATAGCAAAATTATATCATGCAAAGTTTAACAAATAAACTTATAATCAAACAATAATCATACAGTAATTTGTGCCGCGTCCTCAATTCAACATAATATACAGGTGCAACCTGTTTAAGAGACATTCAATAACACATATCTGCATCCACCCAATTCCCGTCACTATTGCTCTACCCCCCTCCCCCCCACAACCACAAAATATTTTTTATGTTGCATTATCCTGAGTCGCTGGACACAGACCCCTCCAGGCATCCCATTTCAAGTCACGTTGTTCAACCGGAAAGGTTCGATGAGCTAATATATATTCGTATGATTTAGTGGTATTGACCGCACTAATGATCTCTTGAAGATCACGAATAGTAGTACTTTTCAAATTTCTTGTGATTGCTAATTTAGTGGCGAGTAATAGATGTAATACTACGGTCCTAGACATGAATGGGATTTTATCCAGGTCTATCAATAGCAGGGCTAGAGCTGGATCCGGTGGGATCCGATATCCAACAACCCCAGATATCTTAGAAAACACTTGAGACCAGAGAGAGCAAATTCCAGGACAGTGCCAAAGTATATGAAATAATGTACCTTTATGTCCACAACCCCTCCAACAGTCTATGCTAGTGTTCGGAAAAAACGTATGTAACCTAACTGGGGTGTAGTACCATCTCAACGTCGTTTTGAGAAAAGCTTCTAGATGTGCAGAGCATTTAAGAGTGGAGATAGCAATCTTATTTGCTGCTGACCATTGGGCTGTGGAGAAGGTTGTTTTAAGCTCATTCTCCCATGCTAGGAATGGAGTAGTAGGCATGCCCCTCACAGAATACCTTGGGGTGTCTTCTTTCCAAAATGGGGTCACTTGCGGGGTATTTATACTGCCACCGGAACTGCGATGGGGGGCGAAATTCGCCCCCAGTTTCGCAAATGTTTTTATGGGGGCATGGGAGGAGGAAAACATCAACCCGATACTAGAAAATAAAATTTATGGAGGTGAATTGCGGTTATGGGGGAGATTCATCGACGACTGCCTTCTAATCTGGGTGGGAGAGAAAGGGGGGCTGGAAGCACTAATCCAAAATTTGAATGAGAACAGCTGGAATTTTCACTTTACCAGTAGTATAAGCAATGTGGAGGTTAATTTCCTAGACCTATGTATTTCCTTGGAAAATGGAAAGTTGACGACGAGAACTTACTTTAAAGAAACAGGCGTGAATGCATATATTGACAGGACCAGTTGCCATCATGATGTATGGCTAAATAACATCCCAAAAGGGCAGTTTAAAAGAATAGCACGCAACTGTACAAAAGTAGAAGATTATAGGAAGCAGAGCAAAGTGATTAAAGAAAGGTGGAAAAAGGGTATGAGGAGGAGGAGTTGGAAGAGTGCCGAAATAATTTGGAAGTTTGTAAAATAGAGGGTGGATGTGGAAAAAGGAATAAGAAAGATAGGGATTTCTGCTTCATGTTCATGACACAATATAATGCCAATGTAGGGTTTTTTAAAATGCGATAAAAAAATTTTGGGCAACGCTGAAGAATGACCCCATCCTAGGAGGCCAGAGATCATATATAAGAAGGCTCCTAATTTAAACACACGTCTAGTACATAGTGCAGTTTCGACTGTCCCCAAAAAGAGTGACAAGCAGAAATTCACATGGTGCGGCTTTTGTATAGGCTGCAAAAATAGAATGTTAAACGAGAGAACGCAACATGTGGGGGTAGTGAAATCCACAGTAAGTGGACAAGAGTTTAAAGTGAAGGGGGGTCTGTCTGTAAGAATGAAGGGGTGATATACGTACTGGAGTGCCCCTGTGGCCTCCAGTACGTGGGAAGAACCCTCAGGAAACTGGAAGTTAGAATACAGGAGCATATCCGTAATATTAAAAAAGGTTTAACTACACATAGTGTCTCTATGCACTTTAAGGAGCACCATGAAAAGAATCCGAAGGGTTTGACATTCATGGGAGTGGAATTAGTTAAGCCTCATTGGCGAGGTGGGGATCCAGCTATGCAAATAAATAGAAGAGAGATCGAATAGATATATAAACTAAGCACCCTTCAACCTAAAGGGATGAACATTGAATTCGACCTCAAGCCCTGTTTAGTTAGAATTTACTTTAAATATTGGCATTGTAGTGCGCCGGAGCAGTGAAAGTGTGGAGTAATTGATTGTCCAGCAGGGGGAGGGGATCAACATGGATGTGTGATTTTATGAATGAAGTGCTTGAAAGTCAGTCATTGGTCGACCTAGCCGTGTTTGTAGCATAAGTCCCAGTGAGGGAAGTCAGCATAAAAAAGATTTATAATTGCGATATATTGTATGTGGATTTTGGAATAGGAATAGAATGTGCTTATAATTGTATTTTATTTGTAATGAGCATTTTTGGAGAAGCCTTTTTTTGTTTGCAATTGGATGGGTAATGTAATCATCAGCTGTGCAACATGGGGGAAGGGGGTTAAATATCCTCCTACCCTAGGTGTGGTAGATTCTCGCCCCTGACGAAGCTATATGTGAAACCCGGGTCGGGCTGTGCGAAAGACTATTGCTGTATTGATATGCTGAAAAATCATTTTATTTCTGTGAGTATAATAAAGCAGAATATTTTAACTGTGCCGGAGGTACTCTCACTATTGTGCGGTTTATGACATCTTGCAGAGGAGCCTACGACGATCCAGCATGGACATGCTGAGGTTCAATCTGCGTACAAGCACACTGCGATCCAATTGAAGGGTGTCTGTCTTGGGCCAGATAAAGTGAATACCTGCATTTGTGGAGAAACGCTCTGTGTGAATGAGGAGCAGCGCGGTCCCACTATATTAACATTTTAAAATTGTTATTTCTTGGGCTGGATTTTTATGGAATGACATGTACAGTAGATATAAAAAGTCTACACACCCCTGTTAAAATGTCAGGTTTCTGTGATGTAAAAAAATGAAACAAAGATAAATAATTTCAGAACGTTTTACACCGTTAATGTGACCTATAAACTGTACAACTCAATTGAAAAACAAACTGAAATCTTTTAGGTGGAGGGAAGAAAACAAAAAATAAACTAAGATAATGTGGTTCCATAAGTGTGCACACCCTCTTATAACTGGGGATGTAGCTGTGTTCAGAATTTAGCAATCACAATCAAAATCCTGTTAAATAGCAGTCAGCATACACCTGCCATCATTTAAAGTGCCTCTGATTAACCCCAAATAAAGTTCAGCTGCTCTAGTTGGTCTTTCCTGAAATTTTCTTAGTCGCATCCCACAGCAAAAGCCATGGTCCACAGAGAGCTTCCAAAGCATTAGAGGGATCTCATTGTTAAAAGGGATCAGTCAGGAGAAGGGTACAAAAGAATTTCCAAGGCATTAGATATACCATGGAACACAGTGAAGACAGTCATCATCAAGTGGAGAGAATATGGCACAACAGCGATATTACCAAGAACTGAACGTCCCTCCAAAATTTATGAAAAGACGAGAAGAAAACTGGTCTGGGAGGCAACCAAGAGGCCTACAGCAACATTAACCACCTCCCGACCGCCTAACGCAGGGATGCGTCCTGCGGGCGGCCGGGTTATTCCTCCGTCACGCATCTACGCGTCATCTCGCGAGAGCCGAGATTTTGCGTGAATGCGCGCGCGTTCACAGCGACGCACAGCTAAGAAGTTGATCTACAGCCTGCCAGTAGCGATCATTCGCTGGCAGGCTGTAGATGCGATTTTTTTAACCCCAAAAAGGTATATTAGACGTCTAATATACCTGCCACCTGGTCCTCTGGTGGTCCCTTTTGCTTGGATCGACCACCAGAGGACACAGGCAGCTCTGTAAGTAGCACCAATCACCACACTACTCTACACCCCCCTGTCACTTATTAACCCCTTATTAACCCCTGATCACACCATATAGACTCCCTGATCACCCCCCTGTCATTGATCACCCACCTGTAAGGCTCCATTCAGACCTCCGTATGTGTTTTGCGGATCCGGCAATGTGCTTTCCGCATTTTGCGGATCTGCACATTGCCAGAACTATATAGAAAATGCCTTTTCTTGTCCGCAATTGCGGACAAGAATAGGACATGTTCTATAGGCTCTACAAATAACACAGTGTTCGCCCGATCAGGCCTGATCTTGTGCGCACACTTGCGTTCAGTCCGCCCCACCGCAGTGACAGAATATTTTTTTTTCTGATCACTGCAAAAACACCGTAAAATCACTGCGGCGCTATAAAGATCACTTTTGAGGGGCATGGCGAGTTCATAGAAGATTTTTTTTTTTTTGGCACAAGTTAGCGGAAATAGATTTTTTTTGTTTCTTTGTTTTTGTGACAAAAAATAAAATCTTACATGAACTCGCCATACCCCTCACGGAATCCAAATGCGTAAAAATGCCCTGTGAAATCCTAAAGGTACCCATTGGAATTTGGGCCCCTTTGCGCATTTTGGCTGGAAAAAAGTTTCACACATGTGGTATCGCCGTACTCAGGAGAAGTAGGGCAATGTGTTTTGGGGTGTATTTTTACATATACCCATGCTGGGTGAGAGAAATATCTCTGTAAATTGACAACTTTGTATAAAAAAAATGTTAAGAATTGTCATTTACAGAGATATTTCTCACACACAGTATGGATATATGTAAAAATACACCCCAAAACACATTGCCCTACTTCTCGCCATGCCCCTCACAGAATACCTTGGGGTGTCTTCTTTCCAAATGGGGTCACTTGTGGGGTATTTATACTGCCCTGGCATTTTAGGGGCCCTAAAGCGTGAGAAGTAGTTTGGAATCCAAATGCGTAAAAATGCCCTGTGAAATCCTAAAAGTACTCATTGGAATTTGGGCCCCTTTGCCCACCTAGGCTGCAAAAAAGTGTCACACATGTGGTATCGCCGTACTCAGGAGAAGTAGGGCAATGTGTTTTGGGGTGTATTTTTACATATACCCATACTGTGTGTGAGAAATATCTCTGTAAATGACAACTTTTTAATTTTTTTTTATACAAAGTTGTCAATTTACAGAGATATTTCTCTCACCCAGCATGGGTATATGTAAAAATACACCCCAAAACACATTGCCCTACTTCTCCTGAGTACAGTAATACCACATGTGTGACACTTTTTGGCAGCCTAGGTGCATAAAGGGGCCGAAAGTCCAACGAGCACCTTTAGGCTTTACAGGGTTGCTCACAATTTAGCCCCGCCCAAAATGCCAGAACAGTAAACACACCCCACAAATGACCCCATTTCGGAAAGTAGACACCCCAAGGTATTCACTGAGGGGCATAGTGAGTCCGTGGGAGATTTTGTATTTTTTTTGCCAGAAGTTAGCAGAAATTGAAACTTTATTTATTTTTTTTATTTCAAAATGGGAAATTCACATTTTTGTACCATAGTTTGTAAACGCTATAACTTTTGCGCAAACCAATAAATATACACTTATTGGATTTTTTTCATCAAAGATATGTAGCACAATAAATTCTGACACAAACGTGTATAGAAATGTAATTATATTTGAACAATTTTACCAGAAAAAGTAAAAAATACACTCTTTTTGAGAAAATTTCGGTCTATTTTGATTAATATCAGAAAAACGAAAAATGTCAGCAGCAATCAAATACCAGCAAAAGAAAGCTGTATTTGTGAGAAGAAAAGGAGGTAAAATTCATTTGGGTGCCAAGTTGCATGACCGAGCAATAAACCGTTAAAGTTGTGAAGTGCCGATTTGTAAAAAAGGGCCTGGTCACTAGGGGGGTATAAACCTGTGGTCCTTAAGTGGTTTTAAAGGAGCTGCAGGAATATCTGGCAAGTCCTGGCTGTGTGGTACATGTGACAACAATCTCCCGTATTCTTCATATGTCTGGGCTATGGGGTAGAGTGGCAAGCCGAAAGCCTTTTCTTACGAAGAAAAACATCCAAGCCAGGCTACATTTTGCAAAAACACATCTGAGGTCTCCCAAAAGCATGTGGGAAAGGTATTATGGTCTGATGAAACCAAGGTTGAACTTTTTGGCCATAATTCCAAAAGATATGTTTGGCGCTAAAACAACACTGCACATCACCAAAAGAACACCATCCCCACAGTGAAGCATGGTGGTGGCAGCATCATGCCAAGGGGCTGTTTTTCTTCAGCTGGAACTGAGGCCTTAGTTAAGCTAGAGGGGATTATGAACATTTCCAAATACCAGTCAATATTGGCACAAAACCTTCAGGCTTCTGCTAGAAAGCTGAACATGAAGAGGAACTTCATCTTTCAGCATGACAACGACTGCTTCATATACAGCTATGCTATCTGTCTTCCTCTCTACTACCAGCACTGAGTTTTAATCAATTCAAATTCAACTCTGCTACATCTGTCTTTCCTGAACTGCTTTATATACAGCTCTGCTACATCTGTCCTACCTGAACCGCTATATATACAGCACTGCTACATCTGTCTTCCCTGAATCGCTTCTTATACAGCTCTGCTATATCTGTCTTGCTCTCTACTACCAGCACTGAGTTTGAATCACTTCAAATACAGCTCTGCTACATCTGTCGTCTCTGAACCGCTTCTGGGTTCTGGGGTGCTAAAATGTGTGGGATTGTATGGAGGGGGGGCTGCTGTGTTAGATTGTATGAAGGGGGTGTCTTGTGGGATTGTATGCTGAGACTTACTTGCATATTAATAAAATGCTGGATTTCTGCCCATCCGATCTGTGTAGTTAGTTTACTATGGGTAAGGGTACATTCACACAGCAGCCCCCCCCCCCCTCTGTATATAATCCCACACATTAACCCCCCTCAGTATATAATCTCACACAGCAGCCCCCCAGTATACAGGGTGGGCCATTTATATGGATACACCTTAATAAAATGGGAATGGTTGGTGATATTAACTTCCTGTTTGTGGCACATTAGTATATGTGAGGGGGGAAAATTTTCAAGATGGGTGGTGACCATGGTGGCCATTTTGAAGTCGGCCATTTTGAATCCAACTTTTGTTTTTTCAATAGGAAGAGGGTCATGTGACACATCAAACTTATTGGGAATTTCACAAGAAAAACAATGGTGTGCTTGGTTTTAATGTAACTTTATTCTTTCATGAGTTATTTACAAGTTTCTGACCACTTATAAAATGTGTTCAATGTGCTGCACATTGTGTTGGATTGTCAATGCAACCCTCTTCTCCCACTCTTCACACACTGATAACAACACCGCAGGAGAAATACTATCACAGGCTTCCAGTATTCGTAGTTTCAGGTGCTGCACATCTCGTATCTTCACAGCATAGACGATTGCCTTCAGATGATACGAGATGTGCAGCACCTGAAACTACGGATACTGGAAGCCTGTGCTAGCATTTCTCCTGCGGTGTTGCTATCAGTGTGTGAAGAGTGGGAGAAGAGGGTTGCATTGACAATCCAACACAATGGGCAGCACATTGAACACATTTTATAAGTGGTCAGAAACTTGTAAATAACTCATGAAAGAATAAAGTTACGTTAAAACCAAGCGCACCATTGTTTTTCTTGTGAAATTCCCAATAAGTTTGATGTGTCAAATGACCCTCTTCCTATTAAAAAAAAAAAGTTGGATTCAAAATGGCCGACTTCAAAATGGCCGCCATGGTCACCATTCATCTTGAAAAGTTCCCCCCCTCACATATACTAATGTGCCACAAACAGGGCTGTCTTGTAGAATAATGCTGAGGGGGTGGGGGGAGTTGTGTGTGGGATTGTATGCTGAGACTTATTTGTATATTAATAAATTGCTTGATTTCTATGCATCCGATCTGTGTAGTAAGCAACCACCCCAGTATATAATCTCACACAGCAGCCCCCCCAGTATATAATCTCACACAGCAGCCCCCCCAGTATATAATCTCACACAGCAGCCACCCCAGTATATAATCTCACACAGCAGCCACCCCAGTATATAATCTCACACAGCAGCCCCCCAGTATATAATCCCACACATTAACCCCCCAGTATATAATCTCCCACAGCAGCTCCCCCAGTATATAATCTCACACAGCAGCCCCCCAGTATATAATCTCACACAGCAGCCCCCCAGTATATAATCCCACACATTAACCCCCCCAGTATATAATCTCACACAGCAGCTCCCCCAGTATATAATCTCACACAGCAACCCCCCAGTATATAATCTCACACAGAAGCCCCCCCAGTATATAATCTCACACAGAAGCCCCCCCAGTATATAATCTCAGACAGCAACCCCCCAGTATATAATCCCACACATTAACCCCCCCAGTATATAATCTCACACAGCAGCTCCCCCAGTATATAATCTCACACAGCAACCCCCCAGTATATAATCCCACACATTAACCCCCCCCAGTATATAATCTCACACAGCAGCCCCCCAGTATATAATCTCACACAGCAGCCCCCCAGTATATAATCCCACACATTAACCCCCCCAGTATATAATCTCACACAGCAGCTCCCCCAGTATATAATCTCACACAGCAGCCACCCCAGTATATAATGTCATACATCAGCCCCCCAGTATATAATCCCACACATTAACCCCCCCAGTATATAATCTCACACAGCAACCCCCCAGTATATAATCTCACACAGCAGCCCCCCCAGTATATAATCTCACACAGCAGCCCCCCCAGTATATAATCTCACACAGCAGCCCCCCCAGTATATAATCTCACACAGAAGCCCTCCCAGTATATAATCTCACACAGAAGCCCCCCTCAGTATATAATCTCACACAGCAGCCCCCCGTATATATTCTCACACAGCAGCCCCAGTATATAATCTCACACAGCAGCCCCCCAGTGTATAATCTCACACAGCAGCCCCCCCGTATATAATCTCACACAGAAGCCCCCCTCAGTATATAATCTCACACAGCAGCCCCCCGTATATAATCTCACACAGCAGCCCCCCCAGTATATAATCTCACACAGCAGCACCCCCCATATATAATCTCACATAGCAGCCCCTCAGTATATAATCTCACACAGCAGCCCCCCCAGTATATAATCTCACACAGAAGCCCTCCCAGTATATAATCTCACATAGAAGCCCCCCCAGTATATAATCTCACACAGCACCCCCCAGTATATAATCTCACACATTAACCCCCCTCAGTAGATAATCTCACACAGCAGCTCCCCCTCAATATATAATCTCACACAGCACCCCCCAGTATATAATCTCACACATTAACCCCCCTCAGTAGATAATCTCACACAGCAGCTCCCCCCCAGTATATAATCTCACACAGCAGCCCCCCCAGTATATAATCTCACACAGCAGCCCCCCCATATATAATCTCACACAGCAGCCCCCCAGTATATAATCTCACACAGAATCCCCTCCCCAGTAGTTACATCCACCTCTCCAGCACTGTCAGACTCTCTCCGCTCTCAGTGCTGCAGACCTTCCTACTCTGTAACCATTCGGCCGGTGTCTGTGATAACAGAGCGCTCCGGCTGCCGACCCACGTGACCTAGGGATGTCACGTGATATTGTGACGTCAGAAGGTCCTTACAGAGTCTCCGAAGTCTGCCCTGCAAACAGAGCATGCGCAGCCGGCCACTGGATGCATGTGGTTCATCTGCGCAGGCGCGGCCCATGGAATCGTCAGGCAGCTGTGGCCATAACTATGGGAGACGAAAGGACAACAATGAGGTAGGTGGGAAAGAATTTGATCAAGAAGGGTGGGAATTTGCTTATACAATATATTTACAAAAATGATCACTGGCAGCCTATTAACAGATTAAACTGTGATCATTGTGATGGGAATACCCCCTTAAGTGGGGAAAATTGGCTTCTACCTCACAGTTTTATTTTTTTTCCTTCCTCTGGATCAACTTGCAGGATAACAGGCCAAACTGGATGGACAGATGTCTTTTTTCGGCCTTATGTACTATGTTACTATGATATCAGTGTACGCCTCTGATTACTCAAGTCTTAATTAAACCAGACATGAGCTGTGGACAACAAACTACTTATATATTTTGTATTTTTTTAAATAATAAAATGTAATAAAAACAATTGAAACCTCGCCCAATGCCGTTTCTTGTTTGAGTTGCATTGTTTACTCAGTCAAACTTTTTGGTGACCAGCTTGTCTTGGGTCTTACTGAAGAAGCTTTTTTTTATTTTTATTTATCATCGCCTTCTAAGAGCTATAACGTTTTTATGTAGCAGTATGAGGGCTTGTTTTTTGTGGGAAAAGATGTAGTTTTTAATGGTGCTATGTTAGGGTACACGTAACTTACTGATTGGGCCCAATTCACACAACTATATTTTTGGTCCGCATTTTGCGGATCAGATGCGCACCCATTCATTTCAATGGGGCCGCAAGAAATGCAGACAGCACACCCGTATGTCCATTCTGCAGCCCATTTTGCGGACAAGAATAGGCATTGTTACAATGGGTCCTAAAAAAAACCCCGGATGCAACACAGACATCAGGCGGACGTCATCCATACTTTTTGAGGATCCATGTTTTGCAGACCGGAAAATACATATAGTCGTGTGACTGCACCCTTACTTTTATTAACTCTGGGAGGGAAATGGGAAAAAAAGCAATACTTCTACAGAGTTTTTATATTATACATTTTGCGGCACTCATTTTTCAGCATAAATAAGACAATAACTTTATTCTCTCGGTCAGTCTGATTACAGCGATACCAAATACCTGTCATTTTTTTGCATTTTACTATATCTGCGCAATAAAACTATATATATGCATTTTACTATATCTGCGCAATAAAACCACATTTATTTTTTTAAAGAAGAAAATGTTTTTGTATCGCTGTATCCCAAGACCCAAGCACTTTTTTTTATTTTTATTTCTACGGAGCTATGTGAAGGCTTGATGTTTGCCAGGCAACTTTTAGTCCAAATTGATTCGCCGCAAAGCCAATTTTCCTTGTGCTTCGTGTTAACAAATCAATTTTACCTGAAATGGCATTGAAAAAATAAAATAAAAAATCATAATTAATTCATCCATTTCCGAAATGATGATGTAATCATGCACGCAGCATCTGAGGGGTTCAATGATGGGGGAAGGGGCATTCACCGTTCCCTGTCATTGCACCCACTATTTACAAAGAAATGTGGTTTGTGACAAAGTAATTATTTTTATAAAATTCTGCGAAGCAGGCCAACCAAATTTTTGAGAGCTTTGCTCCTCTGTAAACAGAACCCCATATTGCCATATGCTTGACCCCTTGGATGCACCCTAGTAGGTGCAGCAGAAATTATGACAGTAATGGAGTCAGGGGCGTGGATAAAGGTTCATGGGCCCTAATACAAGTTCAGCTTGGGCTGGTGCACCTAACCTTTCTGCTGCCTGAGGCAAAAATTTTAACGCCACCCTCCCCCCATACCAAATTCTCAACCTAACCCCTTTCTTCCAGCCCTGCTGTTAAAGACATCCGTGGTTTGCGGTCCGCAAAAAACAGCACGGTCGTGTGCATGAGGCCTTACAGTGATGTCTCCTCCAATGTAAATGTTTTCTTTCCTCATCTTCTCCTTTCAGACCAGACCACCATGATAATTTCTTTCAGCCATATCTTGTGTCTGCAGAGACATCTTAGTTTCCTACTTTGTCATCATCCACCCACCTTCTGAACACCCCATCCTGCCAACCCCCATACTGTGCCCACTGTGCTCCCCAATACTATACTGCAGAAACAGCCCCCCTGAAAATACTAGTACCGCACAGATGGTGTCCGCTTCAATAATTATCGGCACACAGTGCCCTAAAAAGTAACTTTGCCCAGTAAATAGTGTCCCTGACAGTAAAAGTTGTTGTAAACATAATGTGCTCCAAAATACTTGTGCTAAGCTGATACTGTGCCATGGTGCCCCCCCCCCCCCACAGTAATAGTGCTCCTCAAAGTTCCACCAATAGAAATAATTATCTGTCAGAGTGCATAGTGTAAACAGTGCCCCCAATAGTAATAATGCTCCCATTGTGCTCAGACTAGTAATCATGTTGACCGTAGTCCCCCATTCTCCTTATAATGTGTGCCATTAAAAACAATGCGCCCCTAATGTGTGCCAGTACCAAAAAATACCCCTTACAATGTGCGCCAGTACAAAAAATAGGCTCTTAAAATGTGCTCTAATACAAAAAATACCCCTTAGAATGTGCGCCAGTACAAAAAAATACCACCTTATAATGTGCACAGTACAAAAATCCCTCCTTACAATGTCCGCCCGTACAAAAAAATACCACCTTATAATGTGTGCTAGTACAAAAAATATCCCCTCAGCTTTCAAATCAGGCCTCCATATCAGATCCTCAGACCAGACCCCCATATCACACCTAGAATCGGAGCCCCATATCAAATCTCATATCAGACCCCACATATCAGATCCCCAACTCAAACTCCAATATCAGATCCTCAGACCCCCATATTAGATCTTCAGATCCCCTTATTAGATCCTCAGACCCCCATATCATACCTCAGATCAGACCCCCATATCAGACATCAGATCAGATCCCTATATCAGATCCTCAGATTCACATATCAGACCTCAGAACAGACCCCCATAACAGATACTCAGACCCCCATATCAGACATCGGATCAGACCCCTATATCAGATCCTCAGACTGCCATATCAGACCTCAGATCAGAGTCAGACCCCCATATCAGACCAAAAATAAATAAATAAACTTACCTCTCCTGTTCTGCCTCTGCTCTCCATATCCGCTGTCCTCTTCTGCAGTCTCTGCTCGAAGATCTTCTCTGGGCCCGCAGCACGGTCTGGAGAAGACCAGGGAGGAAGGGTGAGTACAGGGCTAGCAGCCTGTGCCTAAAGATTGTTTCAGAGTGTACCACTCATCCATGGATTATTAAAGGCTATGTACACCTTCGGAAGCAATTTTTGTTTACAATTGCATTGTAATCATTTTTGGCTAAAAATCATATATTCAATTGTCCTTTATTAAAAATATTTATCCATTGGACAACTCTGTGAATGACTTGGACCTAATCCAACATCTCTGGACAGACCTGAAAATGGCTGTCCACTGATAGTCCTCATTCAATCTGATGGAGCTTGAGAGGATCTGCAGAGAAGAATGGCAGAGGATCCCCTAATCCAGGTGTGTAAAGCTTTTGATATCATACCAATGAAGCCTGAAGGCTGTAATCTCTTCTAAAGGTGCTTCAAACTAAGGCCAAGTTCACACTTCAGTTATTTGATCAGTTTTTTCTATCAGTTATTGTGAGCCAACACCAAGTGAGGGTCAAAAACACAGAATAGGTGAAAATCTTTCCATCACACCAGATTTCTGAGTATGCTTCACTACTGGTTTTGGCCTCTTTCACACGACCGTATGGCTTTTTCAGTATTTTGTGGTCCTTTTTTCACGGATCCGTTGTTCCGTTTTTTGTTTCCGTTACATTTCCGTTCCCGTTCCGTTTTTCCGTATGGCATATACAATATACAGTAATTAAATAGAAAGAATTGGGCTGGGCATAACATTTTCAATGGATGGTTCCGCAAAATGGAACGGATACGGAACACATACGGAGTACATTCCGTATGTGTTACTTTTTTTTGCGGATCCATTGACTTGAATGGAGCCACAGATCGTGAATTGCGGGCAATAATATGACATGTTCTATCTGGAACGGAAAAACAGAAATACGGAAACGGAATGCATACGGAGTACATTCCGTTTTTTTTGCGGAATGATTGAAATGAGTGGTTCCGTATACAGAACGCAAAAAAACGGCCCACAAACGAAAAAAAAAAAAAAAAACGGTCGTGTGAAAGAGGCCTTTAACTGATGGAAATAACTGATCAAATAACTGAAGTGTGAACTTGGTCTAACTACTGAGTAAAGGGTCTGAATACTTATGCCAGTGCAGAATGTTAGTTTTTCCTTATCAAAAAATAAGTGAAGATTTCAACATTCTGTTTTACTTTGTCATTATGGGGTACTGAGTGCAGACTAATGGTAAAAAACTAACTTTTATTTTTTATTTTAGGCCACAACATGAGAGGAGGACATAGTCCTAGTGAAAGATGCTGTAGAGTTAGCAACTGCACCTGGGCTTTGATGCCTGAGGAGGATGTCTACTAGAGGTCAAATAATAAAATACATCAGTTCTAATTAGCACATGGGAGATCTTACATTGGGTCCCAAGACACCAAAGTAGGCACCAAGGTAAGACTGCAGGGGGCGGTAGCTGTTGTGAGAATGCCCACTGTGTTCTGCTTTATTATGTATATAGCAGACAATATTTTTAGTAGTTTCACAGACAGCATTTCCAGTGATGAATTCATTGATGTTCTTTTGCATGTTTTTTTTTTTTTACCTCAAACACTCCTGCCACGTGGGTAAAATATATTGCAAAGTTTATATATTCAAAATTTTGTATTTTTTTAATTTTTTTTTTATTTTCTTTTATTTTTTTGGCTGTTAACCCTTGCTTTGTTTTTTTTTTTTTGTTTTTTTTTATTAACAATTTTTTAGTGTTTTAAGAGTATAAAACATCAAAGTAACAGACGTATATTAGCAATTTCGTATACATTCAGATTGAAGTCAAAGGTAAAGGCACATGGTATTAAGGCATACACATGAGGCACACATCTGAAATATATTTTACATAATATAGTAAAATAACAAAAAGAAAAAGGGAACAAAATCTAACCGAATATGTGGGCCAAAGTAATTCTTAATAAAATTTTAGCTACACATGATGTAAGACATAATACTGATAGTCAAAAGAAGCATTAGGATGTAAAGGGTAAGCAAGGGTAGGGGTAGTTAGGAGAAGCCTCTATATTTTTTCCATGGAGACCAGATATCCAGGAATGCAGGACGAGAGTGGGCTTCCCAGTGAGAGAGTTCCTCTAACCTGTAGATCTGGTCTACTTTTTGAATCCATTTGGCTTCCTCTGGGACTTCAGTGGAGAGCCAAGCAGAAGCAACTAGGATCCTGGCTGCTGCTGCTAATAGAATGAGATATAGTGATCCACCCCGTTTACTTATTTTATTTAGGCCTAGACTTAGGAGGGTTAGGTCTGGGGAACATCGAAGGGATGTGTTACAGATGTGATTGCATTTTTTTTTATTATATTGCACCACCAGTCTTTAATGGTCCGACAACTCCACCATATGTGGTAGAAGGTGCCCTTAGAGGCTTTACATCTCCAACAAACATCAGGAACATTCGGGAAATACATAGCAATATTTTCTGGTGTTTTATACCTCATCATAATTTTGTATCCATTTTCCTGAATTCGGACACATCTGGAAATTTTATGGGGTATAGAAAATACTAATTTGATCTCTGTAGGAGATAATGAACGACCCAGATCTTTTTTCCAGGTGCCAATTATAGCTGGTTTGGTAAGTGATAAGGGAGTTTTCATACGGTTGTATAGGGAAGAAATTATTTTTTGGGGTGGTTGCTTCGACCCAATTGTTATGTCAAACCAAGAGGACAGGTGATGCAGGGGGGAAGATTTGAGTATAGATGAAACCTCTGATACAAGGAATTTTTGAGTAAAAGAGAGGACCAAAGATTCCTTCAGGTCTTCAAAAAGGAGTGGAAGGGGGTGAACATTACCCTCTTCGTTCAGTAGTTCAGAAATGAGTAAATCTGAACGTCTGATCAAAGGATGGCACATCTCTTTCAAGTCTGTGGGAGCTAAGTCTACAATATCCTTAAGGGTGAGCAGCGGTGAAGGAGTGGTTAACACTTTATTATATGAGGAGAACCAGTCCCATACTGCTACCGTACACCTTATCAAGGGATTCGGGATTTGATGGGGTAAGGGGAAGGGTTTTCCTGCCAATAATAGTGCTCTGGGGGAGGAGGGGAGGAAGCATTTTTCCATATGTACCCAAATCTTATGTGGAGGGGCTCTGATCCAGTCCACTACTCTGGCTAGATGTATGGCCTTCATATACAATTCAGGGTCAGGGAGATTTATACCTCCTAGGTGTTTAGGCTTAGTGAGGGTGTCAAAGGAGATTCTAGACCGCCGTCCTTTCCAGATAAACTTGCGGACTGCTTGTGGGGCAGCGGTTTTGCTAAAAAACTAACTTTTATAAATATGCTAATGAGCCTCTAGGTGCTATGTGGGCGTCATTAGCACCTAGAGGCTCCGTCTACCTTCATACACAGCCGCCGCCCAGCGCGTCCCTCCAGCCCGCCCATGTCCTCCTCCGTGTGACGCAGCGGGCGAGTTCTCGCGCATGCGCCGTGCGCGGCTGTATTCGGGCATTTGAGATCTCAGCTCGGAGCGGTCAGACATTCAATGCGCATGCGCGGCTGTATTCGGCGCATGCGCATTGAATGTCTGACCGCTCCGAGCTGAGATCTCAAATGCCCGAAAACAGCCGAGCACGGCGCATGCGCGAGAACTCGTCCGCTGCGTCACACGGAGGAGGACATGGGCGGGCTGGAGGGACGCGCTGGGCGGCGGCTGTGTATGAAGGTAGACGGAGCCTCTAGGTGCTAATGACGCCCACATAGCACCTAGAGGCTCATTAGCATATTTATAAAAGTTAGTTTTTTAGCAAAACCGCTGCCCCACAAGCGATTATAGTAGGATGGTTGGCCAGAGCAGACACTAGCAGATCGCTAGTGTCTGACAGCTAATTATGTCATACCAAGTGATAGAAACCCTTTAATTGCTGAGGGGGAAAAGCCTCTATGAAGGAGTTGGGACTTAGCGGGGTTGACTTTAAAGTTAGATAGGGAGCCAAATAGTTCTAATAAGGATAATATGGATGGGAGAGATTTTTTCGGGTTAGTTGTGAGAATTAAAAGGTCGTCAGCAAAGGCAGACAATTTGATTTCATGTTCTCCAACTCTGAGCCCGATAATGTCCTTCTGCTGTCTTAAGGCCTGAAGTAATGTTTCCATGACTAGAACAAATATAAGGGGGGAGAGTGGGCAGCCCTGTCTAGTTCCATTTCTTATGCGAAAGCTAGGGGATAAAGTGCCATTGACAGATACTGATGCTGAGGAAGAGTGATACATAGCTGAGACCGCATTAGAGAATCGCTTGTAGCTTTGTCCCCATGTGCAAAAACTTTTTGTTGAAAGGATAGGAAAAATTTAGCGGAGCGTTCGTTTAGCAGTTTTTTTTAACTCAGTTTTAAGAGCTAGCAGTTCAGAAAGGTGAAGTTAGAGCAAGGAAATTTTGTGGTTTTTTTTTCTAAGGAATTGATCCAGGAAAGGAGAATAAGAGCCAAGACTAATTAGCTGACCTCTTATATATGCTTTATGGACATCCCACAGGGTATTAGGAGAGGTGACAGGCGTTTGGTTAATGAGAAAGTATTCTTTAAGGAGGGTCAAAATATGATTTTAATGAGTAACATTATTCAGAATGGACTCATTGAACCTCCAACCAGTTTTCTTACCCAATTCCTGAGGAAGGCGGAGAGTGCAGAAGATTGGTGAATGATCTGAAAGCGTCATGGACCCTATTCGTGCTGAGGAACAGAGATGCAGATGTTCCTTTGAGATTAGTATGTAGTCAATTCTGCTATAAGAATTGTTGGCTGAAGAGAAAAAAGAGTAATCAATAACATTGGTGTTAAGGCATCTCCAGACATCTACAAGCCCTAAATTAAACAACCTAGCCAGAGTAGTGCGGATAGCCCTAGTTGATAGAGTCTACTTTTTCGAGGACGTGTCAATCAGGGGGTTAAAGGTCATGTTTTAATCACCCGCTAAAACCAGTATGCCCTCACTATGTTTCTCTACAAGGGAAAATATTTGGGTGCGTTTAGAGGGGGATCTCAAACCCTTTACATTATAGGATATTATGTTTAAGTCTGACATGATTTGGTTTCAGTAGAGCAAAGGACGGAGCTAAAAGTAGGTGATGTAGCAAATTCAAAAAGCCCAACACAATAACAAAATAAAAAAGGAACTGAAACTCGGGACCACATAGAGTGGATAAACAACATAGTAAATGGTTGTATGGTTATCAACCAAAAACAAATAGGGGGAAAGTGAATGTTAATTCACTTGTAACCTGCATCTAGGTGGGGAGAAGCAAGAGCAGAAGTAAATAGGAAAAAGACATAAGAGCACAAAATGGGGGTTAACAAAAAAGGCAGAAATAAAACACAGGTGGAAGTAAGTGGAAGTATATGAGGGAGAGCATGACGAAAAAGAATAGATGTAAAGATAAGGTGGGAAGAGCAGTAGAGGTGATGGTAGGGAGAACCTCTAATATATCTATACACAATATATAGAGGAAGTGAGCTGAATAAGGGGGAAAACTGATTAGAGTGTTCTTTCAATAGAAAATGTTGGTTCAGCTGCAGAGCCTTCAGGAACCATCTTGGGAGGAGTGGGTTTTCTTAGGCGTTGTTGAGTCCTTAATCCTCTTGGACCTTTGTTTCTTCGGCATTGTAGAAAGTTCCCACGGTTGAAGAATGGGGAGAGGAGGTAAAGATGAAATATCCTGTACTTTATCCCAATCAGGAATGTCCAGTGGAGGAGAGTCCAAAGCAGTATATGCTTCTGATAGCACGGTCTGGAGAAGACCAGGGAGGAAGGGTGAGTACAGGGCTAGCAGCCTGTGCCTAAAGATTGTTTCAGAGTGTACCACTCATCCATGGATTATTAAAGGCTATGTACACCTTCGGAAGCAATTTTTGTTTACAATTGCATTGTAATCATTTTTGGCTAAAAATCATATATTCAATTGTCCTTTATTAAAAATATTTATCCATTGGACAACTCTGTGAATGACTTGGACCTAATCCAACATCTCTGGACAGACCTGAAAATGGCTGTCCACTGATAGTCCTCATTCAATCTGATGGAGCTTGAGAGGATCTGCAGAGAAGAATGGCAGAGGATCCCCTAATCCAGGTGTGTAAAGCTTTTGATATCATACCAATGAAGCCTGAAGGCTGTAATCTCTTCTAAAGGTGCTTCAAACTAAGGCCAAGTTCACACTTCAGTTATTTGATCAGTTTTTTCTATCAGTTATTGTGAGCCAACACCAAGTGAGGGTCAAAAACACAGAATAGGTGAAAATCTTTCCATCACACCAGATTTCTGAGTATGCTTCACTACTGGTTTTGGCCTCTTTCACACGACCGTATGGCTTTTTCAGTATTTTGTGGTCCTTTTTTCACGGATCCGTTGTTCCGTTTTTTGTTTCCGTTACATTTCCGTTCCCGTTCCGTTTTTCCGTATGGCATATACAATATACAGTAATTAAATAGAAAGAATTGGGCTGGGCATAACATTTTCAATGGATGGTTCCGCAAAATGGAACGGATACGGAACACATACGGAGTACATTCCGTATGTGTTACTTTTTTTTGCGGATCCATTGACTTGAATGGAGCCACAGATCGTGAATTGCGGGCAATAATATGACATGTTCTATCTGGAACGGAAAAACAGAAATACGGAAACGGAATGCATACGGAGTACATTCCGTTTTTTTTGCGGAATGATTGAAATGAGTGGTTCCGTATACAGAACGCAAAAAAACGGCCCACAAACGAAAAAAAAAACAAAAAACGGTCGTGTGAAAGAGGCCTTTAACTGATGGAAATAACTGATCAAATAACTGAAGTGTGAACTTGGTCTAACTACTGAGTAAAGGGTCTGAATACTTATGCCAGTGCAGAATGTTAGTTTTTCCTTATCAAAAAATAAGTGAAGATTTCAACATTCTGTTTTACTTTGTCATTATGGGGTACTGAGTGCAGACTAATGGTAAAAAACTAACTTTTATTTTTTATTTTAGGCCACAACATGAGAGGAGGACATAGTCCTAGTGAAAGATGCTGTAGAGTTAGCAACTGCACCTGGGCTTTGATGCCTGAGGAGGATGTCTACTAGAGGTCAAATAATAAAATACATCAGTTCTAATTAGCACATGGGAGATCTTACATTGGGTCCCAAGACACCAAAGTAGGCACCAAGGTAAGACTGCAGGGGGCGGTAGCTGTTGTGAGAATGCCCACTGTGTTCTGCTTTATTATGTATATAGCAGACAATATTTTTAGTAGTTTCACAGACAGCATTTCCAGTGATGAATTCATTGATGTTCTTTTGCATGTTTTTTTTTTTTTACCTCAAACACTCCTGCCACGTGGGTAAAATATATTGCAAAGTTTATATATTCAAAATTTTGTATTTTTTTAATTTTTTTTTTATTTTCTTTTATTTTTTTGGCTGTTAACCCTTGCTTTGTTTTTTTTTTTTTGTTTTTTTTATTAACAATTTTTTAATGTTTTAAGAGTATAAAACATCAAAGTAACAGACGTATATTAGCAATTTCGTATACATTCAGATTGAAGTCAAAGGTAAAGGCACATGGTATTAAGGCATACACATGAGGCACACATCTGAAATATATTTTACATAATATAGTAAAATAACAAAAAGAAAAAGGGAACAAAATCTAACCGAATATGTGGGCCAAAGTAATTCTTAATAAAATTTTAGCTACACATGATGTAAGACATAATACTGATAGTCAAAAGAAGCATTAGGATGTAAAGGGTAAGGAAGGGTAGGGGTAGTTAGGAGAAGCCTCTATATTTTTTCCATGGAGACCAGATATCCAGGAATGCAGGACGAGAGTGGGCTTCCCAGTGAGAGAGTTCCTCTAACCTGTAGATCTGGTCTACTTTTTGAATCCATTTGGCTTCCTCTGGGACTTCAGTGGAGAGCCAAGCAGAAGCAACTAGGATCCTGGCTGCTGCTGCTAATAGAATGAGATATAGTGATCCACCCCGTTTACTTATTTTATTTAGGCCTAGACTTAGGAGGGTTAGGTCTGGGGAACATCGAAGGGATGTGTTACAGATGTGATTGCATTTTTTTTTATTATATTGCACCACCAGTCTTTAATGGTCCGACAACTCCACCATATGTGGTAGAAGGTGCCCTTAGAGGCTTTACATCTCCAACAAACATCAGGAACATTCGGGAAATACATAGCAATATTTTCTGGTGTTTTATACCTCATCATAATTTTGTATCCATTTTCCTGAATTCGGACACATCTGGAAATTTTATGGGGTATAGAAAATACTAATTTGATCTCTGTAGGAGATAATGAACGACCCAGATCTTTTTTCCAGGTGCCAATTATAGCAGGTTTGGTAAGTGATAAGGGAGTTTTCATACGGTTGTATAGGGAAGAAATTATTTTTTGGGGTGGTTGCTTCGACCCAATTGTTATGTCAAACCAAGAGGACAGGTGATGCAGGGGGGAAGATTTGAGTATAGATGAAACCTCTGATACAAGGAATTTTTGAGTAAAAGAGAGGACCAAAGATTCCTTCAGGTCTTCAAAAAGGAGTGGAAGGGGGTGAACATTACCCTCTTCGTTCAGTAGTTCAGAAATGAGTAAATCTGAACGTCTGATCAAAGGATGGCACATCTCTTTCAAGTCTGTGGGAGCTAAGTCTACAATATCCTTAAGGGTGAGCAGCGGTGAAGGAGTGGTTAACACTTTATTATATGAGGAGAACCAGTCCCATACTGCTACCGTACACCTTATCAAGGGATTCGGGATTTGATGGGGTAAGGGGAAGGGTTTTCCTGCCAATAATAGTGCTCTGGGGGAGGAGGGGAGGAAGCATTTTTCCATATGTACCCAAATCTTATGTGGAGGGGCTCTGATCCAGTCCACTACTCTGGCTAGATGTATGGCCTTCATATACAATTCAGGGTCAGGGAGATTTATACCTCCTAGGTGTTTAGGCTTAGTGAGGGTGTCAAAGGAGATTCTAGACCGCCGTCCTTTCCAGATAAACTTGCGGACTGCTTGTGGGGCAGCGGTTTTGCTAAAAAACTAACTTTTATAAATATGCTAATGAGCCTCTAGGTGCTATGTGGGCGTCATTAGCACCTAGAGGCTCCGTCTACCTTCATACACAGCCGCCGCCCAGCGCGTCCCTCCAGCCCGCCCATGTCCTCCTCCGTGTGACGCAGCGGACGAGTTCTCGCGCATGCGCCGTGCGCGGCTGTATTCGGGCATTTGAGATCTCAGCTCGGAGCGGTCAGACATTCAATGCGCATGCGCGGCTGTATTCGGCGCATGCGCATTGAATGTCTGACCGCTCCGAGCTGAGATCTCAAATGCCCGAATACAGCCGCGCACGGCGCATGCGCGAGAATTCGCCCGCTGCGTCACACGGAGGAGGACATGGGCGGGCTGGAGGGACGCGCTGGGCGGCGGCTGTGTATGAAGGTAGACGGAGCCTCTAGGTGCTAATGACGCCCACATAGCACCTAGAGGCTCATTAGCATATTTATAAAAGTTAGTTTTTTAGCAAAACCGCTGCCCCACAAGCGATTATAGGAGGATGGTTGGCCAGAGCAGACACTAGCAGATCGCTAGTGTCTGACAGCTAATTATGTCATACCAAGTGATAGAAACCCTTTAATTGCTGAGGGGGAAAAGCCTCTATGAAGGAGTTGGGACTTAGCGGGGTTGACTTTAAAGTTAGATAGGGAGCCAAATAGTTCTAATAAGGATAATATGGATGGGAGAGATTTTTTCGGGTTAGTTGTGAGAATTAAAAGGTCGTCAGCAAAGGCAGACAATTTGATTTCATGTTCTCCAACTCTGAGCCCGATAATGTCCTTCTGCTGTCTTAAGGCCTGAAGTAATGTTTCCATGACTAGAACAAATATAAGGGGGGAGAGTGGGCAGCCCTGTCTAGTTCCATTTCTTATGCGAAAGCTAGGGGATAAAGTGCCATTGACAGATACTGATGCTGAGGAAGAGTGATACATAGCTGAGACCGCATTAGAGAATCGCTTGTAGCTTTGTCCCCATGTGCAAAAACTTTTTGTTGAAAGGATAGGAAAAATTTAGCGGAGCGTTCGTTTAGCAGTTTTTTTTAACTCAGTTTTAAGAGCTAGCAGTTCAGAAAGGTGAAGTTAGAGCAAGGAAATTTTGTGGTTTTTTTTTCTAAGGAATTGATCCAGGAAAGGAGAATAAGAGCCAAGACTAATTAGCTGACCTCTTATATATGCTTTATGGACATCCCACAGGGTATTAGGAGAGGTGACAGGCGTTTGGTTAATGAGAAAGTATTCTTTAAGGAGGGTCAAAATATGATTTTAATGAGTAACATTATTCAGAATGGACTCATTGAACCTCCAACCAGTTTTCTTACCCAATTCCTGAGGAAGGCGGAGAGTGCAGAAGATTGGTGAATGATCTGAAAGCGTCATGGACCCTATTCGTGCTGAGGAACAGAGATGCAGATGTTCCTTTGAGATTAGTATGTAGTCAATTCTGCTATAAGAATTGTTGGCTGAAGAGAAAAAAGAGTAATCAATAACATTGGTGTTAAGGCATCTCCAGACATCTACAAGCCCTAAATTAAACAACCTAGCCAGAGTAGTGCGGATAGCCCTAGTTGATAGAGTCTACTTTTTCGAGGACGTGTCAATCAGGGGGTTAAAGGTCATGTTTTAATCACCCGCTAAAACCAGTATGCCCTCACTATGTTTCTCTACAAGGGAAAATATTTGGGTGCGTTTAGAGGGGGATCTCAAACCCTTTACATTATAGGATATTATGTTTAAGTCTGACATGATTTGGTTTCAGTAGAGCAAAGGACGGAGCTAAAAGTAGGTGATGTAGCAAATTCAAAAAGCCCAACACAATAACAAAATAAAAAAGGAACTGAAACTCGGGACCACATAGAGTGGATAAACAACATAGTAAATGGTTGTATGGTTATCAACCAAAAACAAATAGGGGGAAAGTGAATGTTAATTCACTTGTAACCTGCATCTAGGTGGGGAGAAGCAAGAGCAGAAGTAAATAGGAAAAAGACATAAGAGCACAAAATGGGGGTTAACAAAAAAGGCAGAAATAAAACACAGGTGGAAGTAAGTGGAAGTATATGAGGGAGAGCATGACGAAAAAGAATAGATGTAAAGATAAGGTGGGAAGAGCAGTAGAGGTGATGGTAGGGAGAACCTCTAATATATCTATACACAATATATAGAGGAAGTGAGCTGAATAAGGGGGAAAACTGATTAGAGTGTTCTTTCAATAGAAAATGTTGGTTCAGCTGCAGAGCCTTCAGGAACCATCTTGGGAGGAGTGGGTTTTCTTAGGCGTTGTTGAGTCCTTAATCCTCTTGGACCTTTGTTTCTTCGGCATTGTAGAAAGTTCCCACGGTTGAAGAATGGGGAGAGGAGGTAAAGATGAAATATCCTGTACTTTATCCCAATCAGGAATGTCCAGTGGAGGAGAGTCCAAAGCAGTATATGCTTCTGATAGCACGGTCTGGAGAAGACCAGGGAGGAAGGGTGAGTACAGGGCTAGCAGCCTGTGCCTAAAGATTGTTTCAGAGTGTACCACTCATCCATGGATTATTAAAGGCTATGTACACCTTCGGAAGCAATTTTTGTTTACAATTGCATTGTAATCATTTTTGGCTAAAAATCATATATTCAATTGTCCTTTATTAAAAATATTTATCCATTGGACAACTCTGTGAATGACTTGGACCTAATCCAACATCTCTGGACAGACCTGAAAATGGCTGTCCACTGATAGTCCTCATTCAATCTGATGGAGCTTGAGAGGATCTGCAGAGAAGAATGGCAGAGGATCCCCTAATCCAGGTGTGTAAAGCTTTTGATATCATACCAATGAAGCCTGAAGGCTGTAATCTCTTCTAAAGGTGCTTCAAACTAAGGCCAAGTTCACACTTCAGTTATTTGATCAGTTTTTTCTATCAGTTATTGTGAGCCAACACCAAGTGAGGGTCAAAAACACAGAATAGGTGAAAATCTTTCCATCACACCAGATTTCTGAGTATGCTTCACTACTGGTTTTGGCCTCTTTCACACGACCGTATGGCTTTTTCAGTATTTTGTGGTCCTTTTTTCACGGATCCGTTGTTCCGTTTTTTGTTTCCGTTACATTTCCGTTCCCGTTCCGTTTTTCCGTATGGCATATACAATATACAGTAATTAAATAGAAAGAATTGGGCTGGGCATAACATTTTCAATGGATGGTTCCGCAAAATGGAACGGATACGGAACACATACGGAGTACATTCCGTATGTGTTACTTTTTTTTTGCGGATCCATTGACTTGAATGGAGCCACAGATCGTGAATTGCGGGCAATAATATGACATGTTCTATCTGGAACGGAAAAAACAGAAATACGGAAACGGAATGCATACGGAGTACATTCCGTTTTTTTTGCGGAATGATTGAAATGAGTGGTTCCGTATACAGAACGCAAAAAAACGGCCCACAAACGAAAAAAAAAACAAAAAACGGTCGTGTGAAAGAGGCCTTTAACTGATGGAAATAACTGATCAAATAACTGAAGTGTGAACTTGGTCTAACTACTGAGTAAAGGGTCTGAATACTTATGCCAGTGCAGAATGTTAGTTTTTCCTTATCAAAAAATAAGTGAAGATTTCAACATTCTGTTTTACTTTGTCATTATGGGGTACTGAGTGCAGACTAATGGTAAAAAACTAACTTTTATTTTTAATTTTAGGCCACAACATGAGAGGAGGACATAGTCCTAGTGAAAGATGCTGTAGAGTTAGCAACTGCACCTGGGCTTTGATGCCTGAGGAGGATGTCTACTAGAGGTCAAATAATAAAATACATCAGTTCTAATTAGCACATGGGAGATCTTACATTGGGTCCCAAGACACCAAAGTAGGCACCAAGGTAAGACTGCAGGGGGCGGTAGCTGTTGTGAGAATGCCCACTGTGTTCTGCTTTATTATGTATATAGCAGACAATATTTTTAGTAGTTTCACAGACAGCATTTCCAGTGATGAATTCATTGATGTTCTTTTGCATGTTTTTTTTTTTTTTACCTCAAACACTCCTGCCACGTGGGTAAAATATATTGCAAAGTTTATATATTCAAAATTTTGTATTTTTTTAATTTTTTTTTATTTTCTTTTATTTTTTTGGCTGTTAACCCTTGCTTTGTTTTTTTTTTTTTGTTTTTTTTATTAACAATTTTTTAGTGTTTTAAGAGTATAAAACATCAAAGTAACAGACGTATATTAGCAATTTCGTATACATTCAGATTGAAGTCAAAGGTAAAGGCACATGGTATTAAGGCATACACATGAGGCACACATCTGAAATATATTTTACATAATATAGTAAAATAACAAAAAGAAAAAGGGAACAAAATCTAACCGAATATGTGGGCCAAAGTAATTCTTAATAAAATTTTAGCTACACATGATGTAAGACATAATACTGATAGTCAAAAGAAGCATTAGGATGTAAAGGGTAAGCAAGGGTAGGGGTAGTTAGGAGAAGCCTCTATATTTTTTCCATGGAGACCAGATATCCAGGAATGCAGGACGAGAGTGGGCTTCCCAGTGAGAGAGTTCCTCTAACCTGTAGATCTGGTCTACTTTTTGAATCCATTTGGCTTCCTCTGGGACTTCAGTGGAGAGCCAAGCAGAAGCAACTAGGATCCTGGCTGCTGCTGCTAATAGAATGAGATATAGTGATCCACCCCGTTTACTTATTTTATTTAGGCCTAGACTTAGGAGGGTTAGGTCTGGGGAACATCGAAGGGATGTGTTACAGATGTGATTGCATTTTTTTTTATTATATTGCACCACCAGTCTTTAATGGTCCGACAACTCCACCATATGTGGTAGAAGGTGCCCTTAGAGGCTTTACATCTCCAACAAACATCAGGAACATTCGGGAAATACATAGCAATATTTTCTGGTGTTTTATACCTCATCATAATTTTGTATCCATTTTCCTGAATTCGGACACATCTGGAAATTTTATGGGGTATAGAAAATACTAATTTGATCTCTGTAGGAGATAATGAACGACCCAGATCTTTTTTCCAGGTGCCAATTATAGCTGGTTTGGTAAGTGATAAGGGAGTTTTCATACGGTTGTATAGGGAAGAAATTATTTTTTGGGGTGGTTGCTTCGACCCAATTGTTATGTCAAACCAAGAGGACAGGTGATGCAGGGGGGAAGATTTGAGTATAGATGAAACCTCTGATACAAGGAATTTTTGAGTAAAAGAGAGGACCAAAGATTCCTTCAGGTCTTCAAAAAGGAGTGGAAGGGGGTGAACATTACCCTCTTCGTTCAGTAGTTCAGAAATGAGTAAATCTGAACGTCTGATCAAAGGATGGCACATCTCTTTCAAGTCTGTGGGAGCTAAGTCTACAATATCCTTAAGGGTGAGCAGCGGTGAAGGAGTGGTTAACACTTTATTATATGAGGAGAACCAGTCCCATACTGCTACCGTACACCTTATCAAGGGATTCGGGATTTGATGGGGTAAGGGGAAGGGTTTTCCTGCCAATAATAGTGCTCTGGGGGAGGAGGGGAGGAAGCATTTTTCCATATGTACCCAAATCTTATGTGGAGGGGCTCTGATCCAGTCCACTACTCTGGCTAGATGTATGGCCTTCATATACAATTCAGGGTCAGGGAGATTTATACCTCCTAGGTGTTTAGGCTTAGTGAGGGTGTCAAAGGAGATTCTAGACCGCCGTCCTTTCCAGATAAACTTGCGGACTGCTTGTGGGGCAGCGGTTTTGCTAAAAAACTAACTTTTATAAATATGCTAATGAGCCTCTAGGTGCTATGTGGGCGTCATTAGCACCTAGAGGCTCCGTCTACCTTCATACACAGCCGCCGCCCAGCGCGTCCCTCCAGCCCGCCCATGTCCTCCTCCGTGTGACGCAGCGGACGAGTTCTCGCGCATGCGCCGTGCGCGGCTGTATTCGGGCATTTGAGATCTCAGCTCGGAGCGGTCAGACATTCAATGCGCATGTGCGGCTGTATTCGGCGCATGCGCATTGAATGTCTGACCGCTCCGAGCTGAGATCTCAAATGCCCGAAAACAGCCGAGCACGACGCATGCGCGAGAATTCACCCGCTGCGTCACACGGAGGAGGACATGGGCGGGCTGGAGGGACGCGCTGGGCGGAGGCTGTGTATGAAGGTAGACGGAGCCTCTAGGTGCTAATGACGCCCACATAGCACCTAGAGGCTCATTAGCATATTTATAAAAGTTAGTTTTTTAGCAAAACCGCTGCCCCACAAGCGATTATAGTAGGATGGTTGGCCAGAGCAGACACTAGCAGATCGCTAGTGTCTGACAGCTAATTATGTCATACCAAGTGATAGAAACCCTTTAATTGCTGAGGGGGAAAAGCCTCTATGAAGGAGTTGGGACTTAGCGGGGTTGACTTTAAAGTTAGATAGGGAGCCAAATAGTTCTAATAAGGATAATATGGATGGGAGAGATTTTTTCGGGTTAGTTGTGAGAATTAAAAGGTCGTCAGCAAAGGCAGACAATTTGATTTCATGTTCTCCAACTCTGAGCCCGATAATGTCCTTCTGCTGTCTTAAGGCCTGAAGTAATGTTTCCATGACTAGAACAAATATAAGGGGGGAGAGTGGGCAGCCCTGTCTAGTTCCATTTCTTATGCGAAAGCTAGGGGATAAAGTGCCATTGACAGATACTGATGCTGAGGAAGAGTGATACATAGCTGAGACCGCATTAGAGAATCGCTTGTAGCTTTGTCCCCATGTGCAAAAACTTTTTGTTGAAAGGATAGGAAAAATTTAGCGGAGCGTTCGTTTAGCAGTTTTTTTTAACTCAGTTTTAAGAGCTAGCAGTTCAGAAAGGTGAAGTTAGAGCAAGGAAATTTTGTGGTTTTTTTTTCTAAGGAATTGATCCAGGAAAGGAGAATAAGAGCCAAGACTAATTAGCTGACCTCTTATATATGCTTTATGGACATCCCACAGGGTATTAGGAGAGGTGACAGGCGTTTGGTTAATGAGAAAGTATTCTTTAAGGAGGGTCAAAATATGATTTTAATGAGTAACATTATTCAGAATGGACTCATTGAACCTCCAACCAGTTTTCTTACCCAATTCCTGAGGAAGGCGGAGAGTGCAGAAGATTGGTGAATGATCTGAAAGCGTCATGGACCCTATTCGTGCTGAGGAACAGAGATGCAGATGTTCCTTTGAGATTAGTATGTAGTCAATTCTGCTATAAGAATTGTTGGCTGAAGAGAAAAAAGAGTAATCAATAACATTGGTGTTAAGGCATCTCCAGACATCTACAAGCCCTAAATTAAACAACCTAGCCAGAGTAGTGCGGATAGCCCTAGTTGATAGAGTCTACTTTTTCGAGGACGTGTCAATCAGGGGGTTAAAGGTCATGTTTTAATCACCCGCTAAAACCAGTATGCCCTCACTATGTTTCTCTACAAGGGAAAATATTTGGGTGCGTTTAGAGGGGGATCTCAAACCCTTTACATTATAGGATATTATGTTTAAGTCTGACATGATTTGGTTTCAGTAGAGCAAAGGACGGAGCTAAAAGTAGGTGATGTAGCAAATTCAAAAAGCCCAACACAATAACAAAATAAAAAAGGAACTGAAACTCGGGACCACATAGAGTGGATAAACAACATAGTAAATGGTTGTATGGTTATCAACCAAAAACAAATAGGGGGAAAGTGAATGTTAATTCACTTGTAACCTGCATCTAGGTGGGGAGAAGCAAGAGCAGAAGTAAATAGGAAAAAGACATAAGAGCACAAAATGGGGGTTAACAAAAAAGGCAGAAATAAAACACAGGTGGAAGTAAGTGGAAGTATATGAGGGAGAGCATGACGAAAAAGAATAGATGTAAAGATAAGGTGGGAAGAGCAGTAGAGGTGATGGTAGGGAGAACCTCTAATATATCTATACACAATATATAGAGGAAGTGAGCTGAATAAGGGGGAAAACTGATTAGAGTGTTCTTTCAATAGAAAATGTTGGTTCAGCTGCAGAGCCTTCAGGAACCATCTTGGGAGGAGTGGGTTTTCTTAGGCGTTGTTGAGTCCTTAATCCTCTTGGACCTTTGTTTCTTCGGCATTGTAGAAAGTTCCCACGGTTGAAGAATGGGGAGAGGAGGTAAAGATGAAATATCCTGTACTTTATCCCAATCAGGAATGTCCAGTGGAGGAGAGTCCAAAGCAGTATATGCTTCTGATAGCACGGTCTGGAGAAGACCAGGGAGGAAGGGTGAGTACAGGGCTAGCAGCCTGTGCCTAAAGATTGTTTCAGAGTGTACCACTCATCCATGGATTATTAAAGGCTATGTACACCTTCGGAAGCAATTTTTGTTTACAATTGCATTGTAATCATTTTTGGCTAAAAATCATATATTCAATTGTCCTTTATTAAAAATATTTATCCATTGGACAACTCTGTGAATGACTTGGACCTAATCCAACATCTCTGGACAGACCTGAAAATGGCTGTCCACTGATAGTCCTCATTCAATCTGATGGAGCTTGAGAGGATCTGCAGAGAAGAATGGCAGAGGATCCCCTAATCCAGGTGTGTAAAGCTTTTGATATCATACCAATGAAGCCTGAAGGCTGTAATCTCTTCTAAAGGTGCTTCAAACTAAGGCCAAGTTCACACTTCAGTTATTTGATCAGTTTTTTCTATCAGTTATTGTGAGCCAACACCAAGTGAGGGTCAAAAACACAGAATAGGTGAAAATCTTTCCATCACACCAGATTTCTGAGTATGCTTCACTACTGGTTTTGGCCTCTTTCACACGACCGTATGGCTTTTTCAGTATTTTGTGGTCCTTTTTTCACGGATCCGTTGTTCCGTTTTTTGTTTCCGTTACATTTCCGTTCCCGTTCCGTTTTTCCGTATGGCATATACAATATACAGTAATTAAATAGAAAGAATTGGGCTGGGCATAACATTTTCAATGGATGGTTCCGCAAAATGGAACGGATACGGAACACATACGGAGTACATTCCGTATGTGTTACTTTTTTTTGCGGATCCATTGACTTGAATGGAGCCACAGATCGTGAATTGCGGGCAATAATATGACATGTTCTATCTGGAACGGAAAAACAGAAATACGGAAACGGAATGCATACGGAGTACATTCCGTTTTTTTTGCGGAATGATTGAAATGAGTGGTTCCGTATACAGAACGCAAAAAAACGGCCCACAAACGAAAAAAAAAACAAAAAACGGTCGTGTGAAAGAGGCCTTTAACTGATGGAAATAACTGATCAAATAACTGAAGTGTGAACTTGGTCTAACTACTGAGTAAAGGGTCTGAATACTTATGCCAGTGCAGAATGTTAGTTTTTCCTTATCAAAAAATAAGTGAAGATTTCAACATTCTGTTTTACTTTGTCATTATGGGGTACTGAGTGCAGACTAATGGTAAAAAACTAACTTTTATTTTTTATTTTAGGCCACAACATGAGAGGAGGACATAGTCCTAGTGAAAGATGCTGTAGAGTTAGCAACTGCACCTGGGCTTTGATGCCTGAGGAGGATGTCTACTAGAGGTCAAATAATAAAATACATCAGTTCTAATTAGCACATGGGAGATCTTACATTGGGTCCCAAGACACCAAAGTAGGCACCAAGGTAAGACTGCAGGGGGCGGTAGCTGTTGTGAGAATGCCCACTGTGTTCTGCTTTATTATGTATATAGCAGACAATATTTTTAGTAGTTTCACAGACAGCATTTCCAGTGATGAATTCATTGATGTTCTTTTGCATGTTTTTTTTTTTTTACCTCAAACACTCCTGCCACGTGGGTAAAATATATTGCAAAGTTTATATATTCAAAATTTTGTATTTTTTAAATTTTTTTTTTATTTTCTTTTATTTTTTTGGCTGTTAACCCTTGCTTTGTTTTTTTTTTTTTGTTTTTTTTATTAACAATTTTTTAGTGTTTTAAGAGTATAAAACATCAAAGTAACAGACGTATATTAGCAATTTCGTATACATTCAGATTGAAGTCAAAGGTAAAGGCACATGGTATTAAGGCATACACATGAGGCACACATCTGAAATATATTTTACATAATATAGTAAAATAACAAAAAGAAAAAGGGAACAAAATCTAACCGAATATGTGGGCCAAAGTAATTCTTAATAAAATTTTAGCTACACATGATGTAAGACATAATACTGATAGTCAAAAGAAGCATTAGGATGTAAAGGGTAAGCAAGGGTAGGGGTAGTTAGGAGAAGCCTCTATATTTTTTCCATGGAGACCAGATATCCAGGAATGCAGGACGAGAGTGGGCTTCCCAGTGAGAGAGTTCCTCTAACCTGTAGATCTGGTCTACTTTTTGAATCCATTTGGCTTCCTCTGGGACTTCAGTGGAGAGCCAAGCAGAAGCAACTAGGATCCTGGCTGCTGCTAATAGAATGAGATATAGTGATCCACCCCGTTTACTTATTTTATTTAGGCCTAGACTTAGGAGGGTTAGGTCTGGGGAACATCGAAGGGATGTGTTACAGATGTGATTGCATTTTTTTTTATTATATTGCACCACCAGTCTTTAATGGTCCGACAACTCCACCATATGTGGTAGAAGGTGCCCTTAGAGGCTTTACATCTCCAACAAACATCAGGAACATTCGGGAAATACATAGCAATATTTTCTGGTGTTTTATACCTCATCATAATTTTGTATCCATTTTCCTGAATTCGGACACATCTGGAAATTTTATGGGGTATAGAAAATACTAATTTGATCTCTGTAGGAGATAATGAACGACCCAGATCTTTTTTCCAGGTGCCAATTATAGCTGGTTTGGTAAGTGATAAGGGAGTTTTCATACGGTTGTATAGGGAAGAAATTATTTTTTGGGGTGGTTGCTTCGACCCAATTGTTATGTCAAACCAAGAGGACAGGTGATGCAGGGGGGAAGATTTGAGTATAGATGAAACCTCTGATACAAGGTATTTTTGAGTAAAAGAGAGGACCAAAGATTCCTTCAGGTCTTCAAAAAGGAGTGGAAGGGGGTGAACATTACCCTCTTCGTTCAGTAGTTCAGAAATGAGTAAATCTGAACGTCTGATCAAAGGATGGCACATCTCTTTCAAGTCTGTGGGAGCTAAGTCTACAATATCCTTAAGGGTGAGCAGCGGTGAAGGAGTGGTTAACACTTTATTATATGAGGAGAACCAGTCCCATACTGCTACCGTACACCTTATCAAGGGATTCGGGATTTGATGGGGTAAGGGGAAGGGTTTTCCTGCCAATAATAGTGCTCTGGGGGAGGAGGGGAGGAAGCATTTTTCCATATGTACCCAAATCTTATGTGGAGGGGCTCTGATCCAGTCCACTACTCTGGCTAGATGTATGGCCTTCATATACAATTCAGGGTCAGGGAGATTTATACCTCCTAGGTGTTTAGGCTTAGTGAGGGTGTCAAAGGAGATTCTAGACCGCCGTCCTTTCCAGATAAACTTGCGGACTGCTTTATTAAATTTATTGAAAAAGGATTTTGGTATTTTGATAGGGAGAGTTTGCATGACATAAGTTAGTCTGGGTAAAACCAGTGCAGAGACCATATTTTTTCTACCAAACCAATAGAGGTAAGGGAGGTCCAATGAGTCCATCTGAGAAATAATAGATTGTAGGAGTGGGACAAAGTTGAGTTTAAATAAGTCTGCTGTGTTAGGGGAAATTTTCACACCCAAGTATGATAATAATTGTGTGGACCAATTAAATGGTGACTGGAATTTGAGGGACTTAAAGGGTTTCTATCACTTGGTATGACATAATTAGCTGTCAGACACTAGCGATCTGCTAGTGTCTGCTCTGGCCAACCATCCTACTATAATCGCTTGTGGGGCAGCGGTTTTGCTAAAAAACTAACTTTTATAAATATGCTAATGAGCCTCTAGGTGCTATGTGGGCTTCATTAGCACCTAGAGGCTCCGTCTACCTTCATACACAGCCGCCGCCCAGCGCGTCCCTCCAGCCCGCCCATGTCCTCCTCCGTGTGACGCAGCGGACGAGTTCTCGCGCATGCGCCGTGCGCGGCTGTATTCGGGCATTTGAGATCTCAGCTCGGAGCGGTCAGACATTCAATGCGCATGCGCGGCTGTATTCGGCGCATGCGCATTGAATGTCTGACCGCTCCGAGCTGAGATCTCAAATGCCCGAATACAGCCGCGCACGGCGCATGCGCGAGAATTCGCCCGCTGCGTCACACGGAGGAGGACATGGGCGGGCTGGAGGGACGCGCTGGGCGGCGGCTGTGTATGAAGGTAGACGGAGCCTCTAGGTGCTAATGACGCCCACATAGCACCTAGAGGCTCATTAGCATATTTATAAAAGTTAGTTTTTTAGCAAAACCGCTGCCCCACAAGCGATTATAGTAGGATGGTTGGCCAGAGCAGACACTAGCAGATCGCTAGTGTCTGACAGCTAATTATGTCATACCAAGTGATAGAAACCCTTTAATTGCTGAGGGGGAAAAGCCTCTATGAAGGAGTTGGGACTTAGCGGGGTTGACTTTAAAGTTAGATAGGGAGCCAAATAGTTCTAATAAGGATAATATGGATGGGAGAGATTTTTTCGGGTTAGTTGTGAGAATTAAAAGGTCGTCAGCAAAGGCAGACAATTTGATTTCATGTTCTCCAACTCTGAGCCCGATAATGTCCTTCTGCTGTCTTAAGGCCTGAAGTAATGTTTCCATGACTAGAACAAATATAAGGGGGGAGAGTGGGCAGCCCTGTCTAGTTCCATTTCTTATGCGAAAGCTAGGGGATAAAGTGCCATTGACAGATACTGATGCTGAGGAAGAGTGATACATAGCTGAGACCGCATTAGAGAATCGCTTGTAGCTTTGTCCCCATGTGCAAAAACTTTTTGTTGAAAGGATAGGAAAAATTTAGCGGAGCGTTCGTTTAGCAGTTTTTTTTAACTCAGTTTTAAGAGCTAGCAGTTCAGAAAGGTGAAGTTAGAGCAAGGAAATTTTGTGGTTTTTTTTTCTAAGGAATTGATCCAGGAAAGGAGAATAAGAGCCAAGACTAATTAGCTGACCTCTTATATATGCTTTATGGACATCCCACAGGGTATTAGGAGAGGTGACAGGCGTTTGGTTAATGAGAAAGTATTCTTTAAGGAGGGTCAAAATATGATTTTAATGAGTAACATTATTCAGAATGGACTCATTGAACCTCCAACCAGTTTTCTTACCCAATTCCTGAGGAAGGCGGAGAGTGCAGAAGATTGGTGAATGATCTGAAAGCGTCATGGACCCTATTCGTGCTGAGGAACAGAGATGCAGATGTTCCTTTGAGATTAGTATGTAGTCAATTCTGCTATAAGAATTGTTGGCTGAAGAGAAAAAAGAGTAATCAATAACATTGGTGTTAAGGCATCTCCAGACATCTACAAGCCCTAAATTAAACAACCTAGCCAGAGTAGTGCGGATAGCCCTAGTTGATAGAGTCTACTTTTTCGAGGACGTGTCAATCAGGGGGTTAAAGGTCATGTTTTAATCACCCGCTAAAACCAGTATGCCCTCACTATGTTTCTCTACAAGGGAAAATATTTGGGTGCGTTTAGAGGGGGATCTCAAACCCTTTACATTATAGGATATTATGTTTAAGTCTGACATGATTTGGTTTCAGTAGAGCAAAGGACGGAGCTAAAAGTAGGTGATGTAGCAAATTCAAAAAGCCCAACACAATAACAAAATAAAAAAGGAACTGAAACTCGGGACCACATAGAGTGGATAAACAACATAGTAAATGGTTGTATGGTTATCAACCAAAAACAAATAGGGGGAAAGTGAATGTTAATTCACTTGTAACCTGCATCTAGGTGGGGAGAAGCAAGAGCAGAAGTAAATAGGAAAAAGACATAAGAGCACAAAATGGGGGTTAACAAAAAAGGCAGAAATAAAACACAGGTGGAAGTAAGTGGAAGTATATGAGGGAGAGCATGACGAAAAAGAATAGATGTAAAGATAAGGTGGGAAGAGCAGTAGAGGTGATGGTAGGGAGAACCTCTAATATATCTATACACAATATATAGAGGAAGTGAGCTGAATAAGGGGGAAAACTGATTAGAGTGTTCTTTCAATAGAAAATGTTGGTTCAGCTGCAGAGCCTTCAGGAACCATCTTGGGAGGAGTGGGTTTTCTTAGGCGTTGTTGAGTCCTTAATCCTCTTGGACCTTTGTTTCTTCGGCATTGTAGAAAGTTCCCACGGTTGAAGAATGGGGAGAGGAGGTAAAGATGAAATATCCTGTACTTTATCCCAATCAGGAATGTCCAGTGGAGGAGAGTCCAAAGCAGTATATGCTTCTGATAGATCCGAGAAGGAGGTGATGATGATCCTTCTTCCAGAGACCATAAAGGAAATCCCAAAAGGAAAGGTCCATCTGTAAAGGATCTTCTTTTCCTTGAGAAGTAATGTAAGAGGCCTTAAATTTCAGCGTTTTTGCAGTGTAGATAGGGATAAGTCCTGGTATATTTGTATAGGGGCCTCATCCAGGAGAATTGAGGGTGCGATTGTTGCCGCTTTTAAGATCGCTTCCTTATCCTGAAAATTCAGGAATCGGCAAATTATGTCCCTTGGAGGGTCACTGTCCTTAGGACGTGGACGTACAGCTCTATGAGCCCGTTCGATTATAAGCATAGCAGGGTCAAAGTCCCCCAGAAGAGAGGCAACTATCTTCATGATAGCGTTTGGGATGTCGGAGGCTGAGACCCATTCTGGGACCCCTCTGAACCGGAGATTATTCCGCCTGCCGCGATTTTCCTGGTCTTCCAGGGATGCGTATAATTGATTTAAATGATTCTAGCAAGCAGATAGGGATTGCGTGACTGCAGCGCTGTGGTCTAACGCCACTGCTTGTGTAGTCTCCAGCGAGTCCACTCTATGGCCTATCTGCTGAACTTCGTGGGCCACCTCCTGCAGCTTGGAGTAAATGGTGTGCAAATCCTCTTCCAGGGCTTGTTTAATAAAGCGGCGTGAAATCGGGAGGTTATGTGACTCACCGGCATCCCCCAGGCCATCTTCACATTCAGATTGACTCGATGCGCGACAGCGTGCAATGCTGGTGGGAGTCGCGGCCATCTTGGATTCTTTGGCCGGCCCAGCTGCTTGCTGCTTTTTCAAATATTTTGTCATGTCTGACACAGCGGGAGAAGATTTAGCTTGCGCGGTAGGATCCCCTTGCTTCTGTCCACCGTACTTGACCATTTTGTGCTCTGTAGGCTAAAGATTGTCGTCCTCACAGCAGGTTGTAAGCAGGAGCTTCAGCCGGATGCAGCCATTCAGCACAGGCGCTAGCTTCGCCCCCCAAAATTTTGTATTTTTGTGGCCTATTTGGATGCAACATGCTCCAGGCATATAGAAATAAAAATGCACCCAAAGCAGTTTTTAGGTTACCTAAATTGGAGGAGAAAAGGGTCTGTGAAGGAGGTCTTAGGCCTCGTTCACATTTCCGTTTTTCACTGACGTGTGCTTTCTGCATTTTCCACATACAGGGAGTGCAGAATTATTAGGCAAATGAGTATTTTGACCACATAATCCTCTTTATGCATGTTGTCTTACTCCAAGCTGTATAGGCTCGAAAGCCTACTACCAATTAAGCATATTAGGTGATGTGCATCTCTGTAATGAGAAGGGGTGTGGTCTAATGACATCAACACCCTATATCAGGTGTGCATAATTATTAGGCAACTTCCTTTCCTTTGGCAAAATGGGTCAAAAGAAGGACTTGACAGGCTCAGAAAAGTCAAAAATAGTGAGATATCTTGCAGAGGGATGCAGCACTCTTAAAATTGCAAAGCTTCTGAAGCGTGATCATCGAACAATCAAGCGTTTCATTCAAAATAGTCAACAGGGTCGCAAGAAGCGTGTGGAAAAAGCAAGGCGCAAAATAACTGCCCATGAACTAAGAAAAGTCAAGCGTGCAGCTGCCAAGATGCCACTTGCCACCAGTTTGGCCATATTTCAGAGCTGCAACATCACTGGAGTGCCCAAAAGCACAAGGTGTGCAATACTCAGAGACATGGCCAAGGTAAGAAAGGCTGAAAGACGACCACCACTGAACAAGACACACAAGCTGAAACGTCAAGACTGGGCCAAGAAATATCTCAAGACTGATTTTTCTAAGGTTTTATGGACTGATGAAATGAGAGTGAGTCTTGATGGGCCCATGGCTGGATTGGTAAAGGGCAGAGAGCTCCAGTCCGACTCAGACGCCAGCAAGGTGGAGGTGGAGTACTGGTTTGGGCTGGTATCATCAAAGATGAGCTTGTGGGGCCTTTTCGAGTTGAGGATGGAGTCAAGCTCAACTCCCAGTCCTACTGCCAGTTTCTGGAAGACACCTTCTTTAAGCAGTGGTACAGGAAGAAGTCTGCATCCTTCAAGAAAAACATGATTTTCATGCAGGACAATGCTCCATCACACGCGTCCAAGTACTCCACAGCGTGGCTGGCAAGAAAGGGTATAAAAGAAGAAAATCTAATGACATGGCCTCCTTGTTCACCTGATCTGAACCCCATTGAGAACCTCTGGTCCATCATCAAATGTGAGATTTACAAGGAGGGAAAACAGTACACCTCTCTGAACAGTGTCTGGGAGGCTGTGGTTGCTGCTGCACGCAATGTTGATGGTGAACAGATCAAAACACTGACAGAATCCATGGATGGCAGGCTTTTGAGTGTCATTGCAAAGAAAGGTGGCTATATTGGTCACTGATTTGTTTTTGTTTTGTTTTTGAATGTCAGAAATGTATATTTGTGAATGTTGAGATGTTATATTGGTTTCACTGGTAAAAATAAATAATTTAAATGGGTATATATTTGTTTTTTGTTAAGTTGCCTAATAATTATGCACAGTAATAGTCACCTGCACACACAGATATCCCGCTAAAATAGCTAAAACTAAAAACAAACTCAAAACTACTTCCAAAAATATTCAGCTTTGATATTAATGAGTTTTTTGGGTTCATTGAGAACATGGTTGTTGTTCAATAATAAAATTAATCCTCAAAAATACAACTTGCCTAATAATTCTGCACTCCCTGTACAGCACACATACCCATTGGTTTAAATGTGTCTGTTCATATTTCAGTATTTTTTTTCACTGAACGTGGGTCAGTAAAAAAATAAAGTGGACATGCACTACTTTGATCTGTTATCTGGACCAAGGATGCCCATTGAAGTCCATGGTCCATGAAAATCACTGACGCATATCTGTGTTGTGTCCCTGTTGCATCCGTTTTTCACTGAGGACTAAGGGGTCTTTCACACGAGCATATGCCGTGCGAGGAATCCCCTTCGTGAAAGAATGCCAAGCCCTGTTCCGGACAGCAGAGACACGGAGAAGTAACATGATTGATAATGCTCTTTGTTTCTCTGTGACCTTTTTACTACAAAATCAGAGTGACCACTTTATCTCACTGTGATTTTGTAGTAAAAAGGTCACAGAGAGGCACAGATCCCGTGCGTGGTTATAAGAGAAAATAATAGCATTCTTAATACATGCTTAGTAAAATAGGGCTGGAGGGGTTAAAAAAATAAATAAATAACTAAACTCCCCTTAATCCACTTGTTTCGCGCAGCCTGGTTACTCTTCTTTCTTCAGGGCCTGGGTAAAGGACCTTTGATGACATCACTGCACTCATCACATGGTCCAGTATTTTTTTTACTGAACGTGGGTCAGTAAAAAAATCAAGTGGACATGTGTAAGAGGCAGCCCTGAATCAAACAGCAGCATTTCCAGCACTTATATCTATGCAGACTGTCATGTTTCCCTCCGGCCACCAGAGGCCACTGTGACTAAACAGGAACCTGAGTTGTGCTGGCCAGAGGCTAAGAAAGAGTTAAGAAGTTTTTCCCGGGCTGTTCCAGAAGTTGCTGAGATAACGGAGAGAGATGGACTGCTGAGAGATAACAGCAAAAGACTGGAGCAGCAGGAGGCTATATTAGCTGATATTTTCCTGACAGCTGTGGAGCTACACACAGAGGACTTCATTGTGTGTTCCAGAAGAAGTGGGTCTGTGTAGAGACATGCCGGATCCTTCCTGCCAGAGGTGGAGAGCTGCATCTGTTGTGACCAGAGAGAGAAAGACAGACAAGCAAGCGACCACACCTGGATCCAGACTGCATCTTATTGGATCCAAGAGAATCTACAGTGGCACCGGTGCTTTCCTGTGATAGGTTATAGAGTCAGGGACTTAGTGCACTGTAGAAGCGTCCCCTGGGTAGCAGGGCTAGATAGGTAATTGGTAGTGAGAGTAGCCTGCAAGCTGACTGTTTGCTGTTTAGCTTATTCTGTGTCTATGCAAAATCTCATTACCACTGTTGTTGATTTATGTTCACCTGTTCATACCATTCCTGTAATTGACCCATTGCGCCTCTGGTGCGGTGGTACTGTATTGTTACTCAGGTTTTCCGGCAGTTTCATTTTGCTCCTTAATAAAGCCGGCTTTTGCTTCAGTCACCTTGTCCGCTGTACTGTACTTGAATCCTGCTTTGCTGTCTCCCTCTTCTGACCGCTACACATGCACTACTTTGATCTGTTATCTGGACCAAGCATGCCCATTGAAGTCCATGGTCCATGAAAATCACTGTGACACATATCTGTGTTGTGTCCCTGTTGCATCCGTTTTTCACTGAAGACTAAGGGGTCTTTCACACGAGCATATCCCGTGCGTGGAATCTGCTGTGTGAAAGAATGCCAAGCCCCGTTCCGGACAGCAGAGACATGGAGCGGTAACATGATTGATAATGCTCTTTGCTTCTCTCCGACCTTTTTACTACAAAATAAGAGTGACCACTTTATCTCACTGTGATTTTGTAGTAAAAAGGTCACAGAGAGGCACGGAGCATTATCAATCATGTTACTGCTCCGTGTCTCTGCTGTCCGGAACGGGGCTTGGCATTCTTTCACGCAGCGGACTCCACGCACGGGATCTGCTCATGTGAAAGAGCCCTAAGGCTACTTTCAAACTTGCGATTTTGCTGGATCCGACAGAGTTCAGCCAAAAAGCTTCCGTTACTGATAATACAACCGTCTGCATCTGTTATGAACGGATCCGGTTGCATTATCTTTAAAATATCCAAGACTGTGTCAGATTGTGTCAGAGAAAACGGATTTGTCCCCATTGACTTGCATTGTGGGTCACGCCGTTTTGCTCAAGAAAACTTCAGCTTTCTGCGGTTTTCTCTCCGGTATGAGAACGCAACCAAACGGAACTGAATGCTTTTTGGAGCACTCTGTTATGTTCAATTACGTTTTGTCCTAATTGACAAAGAATGGGGACAAAACAGAAGTGTTTTTCTTCAGTATTGAGACCCTATGACGGATCTCAATACCAGAAAATATTAATGCTAGTGTGAAAGCAGCCTGATAGGAGATTCTTTGGAAATACATTTTCAGCTGAGCAATGTCAGTGAATTACGGATGACACACGGATGGTAAAATTGGACACACGGACGGACCAACCACGTATGTTTTTTTTTTTTCATGGATGTGAAACTGACACGGGAATGTGAACGAGACCTTAAAGGGAGTTTCTCACAAACAGTGTTCTACATTTTTCTAACTAGCACTAGAGATGTCGCGAACATAAAATTTTCCGTTCGCGAACGCAAATTTCTGCAAATGTTCGCGAACGGGCGAACCGGGCGAACCGCCATTGACTTCAATAGGCAGGCGAATTTTAAAACCCACAGGGACTCTTTCTAGCCACAGTAGTGATGGAAAAGTTGTTTCAAGGGGACTAACACCTGGACTGTGGCATGCTGGAGGGGGATCCATGGCAAAACTCCCATGGAAAATTACATAGTTGACGCAGAGTTGGATTTTAATCCATAAAGGGCATAAATCACCTAAGAATCCAAATTTTTTTTGAACAACGTGGTTTAAAACATCCAGTGTGTGTATGATGTTGTATCGATCAGGTAGTGTAAGGGTTACGCCCGCTTCACAGACATTGACAGACCAAACTCCCCTTTTAATGCACCGCAAACAACCGCAAACAGTCCATTTGCCCAAACGCAAACTTCCCATTTGCACAAGGTTGGATACCAAGTTAGCCATGTCCCGTTGATGTAATTGAAGGTTTCTTCCTCCACCTAGCCACGTACAACACCAAAGGGTCCCCGAAAGGTGAATTGAATTGATTTTTCGAACAGGGAGATGGTTAAAAAAACGCTTGCTCCCTCCCCTTTGTTTGAATCCACGCCACGGTTACTGCGTCTGCACCGTGCAATTTACTGTCACACCCGATATGAGTGGTATTTTCTGTAGTACTATTCTCATCAGTTTAATCCCTGTTACGTCCCCTATCCGGGGACGTGTGTCGAATTGATTAATCATTGTCGAATTAACGACATCCTGAAATAATTTTTTTCTGAGCTCTATACTAGCTTTGTATTGGAATTGATGGGGATTTTTTAAATTGTCTGCATTATTTCTAATAAAAAAATCATAATAAAGTCTCTTAATAGTTCATTTTATGTATTAAAAACCCATATAACTTTAAAAAAAAATAACTAAAAGAAAAATAATGTTCTTACTATCAAAAATTATCCAGCCAATCGCTTTTAGTCTGATCATAATGAAGCAACGGCCTTATCTGGGGTGTGGTAACATTGCCAACACACTCATAGAGGTGATCATCGCTTCATTGTGATACGCAAGCCCCTTCACCACAACAAGGTACCGATCATGAAGGGGAATTGACACATGTATGTGCCTTTTTTTATTTTGTTTTTGCAGCCACAGTGCAGCACGAGAGGCCAGAAAAAATTAGGCATGTACACATACCTGAAAAATTAGGTATTGTTGCAGCCGCTGCTGTAGCAGCGGCTGGAAAAATTGATGTTTTCCAGGCAGAAAGGTGACTAAAACATTGCGGCTTGAACCCTAGTTGGTCGCGGAGAATTCACAAAATGTATCCGGTATGCAGACATTAAATACAGCAGCGTGGGGACCATTTTGAGGCCAAGGCATGTCATCAGGCCTTTTGTTAGTCAAACGTATCCCCCACTGTCAGTCCCTTCGGGATCCATGCCTCATTCATCTTAATGAAGGTGAGGTAATCAACACTTTTTTGACCGAGGCGACTTCTTTTGTCAGTGACAATGCCTCCTGCTGCACTGAAGGTCCTTTCTGACAGGACACTTGAAGCGGGGCAGGCCAGAAGTTCTATCGCAAAGTGGGATAGTTCAGGCCACAGGTCAAGCCTGCACACCCAGTAGTCAAGGGGTTCATCGCTCCTCAGAGTGTCGATATCTGCAGTTAAGGCGAGGTAGTCTGCTACCTGTCGGTCGAGTCGTTCTCTAAGGCTGGATCCCGAAGGGCTGTGGTGATGTGTAGGACTGAAAAAGCTCTGCATGTCCTCCATCAACAACACATCTGTAAAGCGTCCTGTCCTTGACGCCGTGGTCGTGGTAGGAGGAGGATTACTTTCACCTCTTCCCCTGTTAGATTCCCGTTGTGCTGTTACATCACCCTTATAAGCTGTGTAAAGCATATTTTTTAGTTTGGTTTTGAACTGCTGCATCCTTTCTGACTTCCGGTAATTTGGTAACATTTCTGCCACTTTCTGCTTATACCGGGGGTCTAGTAGCGTGGCCACCCAGTACAGGTCGTTCTCCTTCATCCTTTTTATACGAGGGTCCCTCAACAGACATGACAGCATGAAAGACCCCATTTGCACAAGGATGGATGCCGAGCTACTCATTTCCCGTTCCTCCTCCTCACTGATGTCATTGACGGTCTGTTCTTCCCCCCAGCCATGTACAACACCACGGGTCCCAGATAGGTGACAACAACGAGCACTCTGGGATGTCTGCTGTGGTTGGTCTTCCTACTCCTCAAAGCCACATTCTTCCTCTGACTCCTCTTCCTCATACTCCTCTTGCAGCATTGCCGCAGGTCCGGCAAGCGATGATGACAAGGCTGTTTCTGGTGGTGATGGTGACCACAACTCTTCCTCTTCCTCTTCACGCTCATCTACAGCCTGATCCAGCACTCTTCGCAGGGCACGCTCCAGTAAGTGGTGCCTTCCGTGCGACTAACTAGGTTTGTCACCGCCTCAAAAGGACGCATGTTGAATTCCAACGTGTCGGGCTGTCGCAAATCAAGCGCCTCACTGGCATGTTGTTTCGGCGCTGAATGTCTGAAAAGTGCGCCATGGCCGTGTAGGAACGCCTGAAATGGCCACACACCTTCCTGGCCTGCTTGAGGACGTCCTGTAAACCTGGGTACTTAGACACAAAGCGTTGTACGATGAGATTCAACACATGTTCCATGCACGGCACATGTGACAACTTGCCCAAATTCAATGCCGCCAACAAATTGCTTCCATTGTCACACACCACTTTGCCGATCTCCAGTTGGTGCGGGGTCAGCAACTGATCCACCTCTGCGTTCAGGGCGGACAGGAGTGCTGGTCCGGTGTGGCTCTCTGCTTTTAGGCAAGTCAACCCCAAGACAGCGTGACACTGTCGTATCCGGGATGTGGAATAGCCCCTGGGGAGCTGGGGGGATTCAGTTGATGTGCAGCCAGAGGCCGCAGCAGAAGAGGACTCAGCCGAGGAGGTTATCGAAGAGGATGGAGTAGGAGAAGTAGAGGAGGTGGCAGTAGGCCTGCCTGCAAGTCGTGGCGGTGTCACCAACTCCGCTGCAGAGCCACGCATTCCATGCTTGGCAGCCGTCAGCAGGTTGACCCAATGCGCAGTGTAGGTGATATACCTGCCCTGACCGTGCTTTGCAGACCAGGTATCAGTGGTCAGATGGACCCTTGCCCCAACACTGTATGCCAGAGATGCCATGACTTCCTTTTCAATCACTGAGTAGAGGTTTGGGATTGCCTTATTTGAAAAAACATTTTGTCCGGGTACCTTCCACTGTGGTGCCCCAATAGCGACAAATTTTTTGAAGGCCTCAGACTCCACCAGCTGGTATGGTAAAATCTGGTGGGCTAAGAGTTCCGTTAAGCCAGCTGTCAGACACCGGGCAAGGGGGTGACTCTGTGACATTGGCTTCTTACTCTCAAACATTTCCTTTACAGACACCTGACTGTGGGCAGATGAGATGGAACTGCTGAAGGTGAGAGGCGGAGTGGCGGGTGGTTGAGAGGGGGCAAGGAGGACAGCAGTGGTTGACGTGGCTGAAGATGCTGGACCAGGAGGAGGATGGTGGTTTTGAGCTTGTGTGCTGATTCTACTCGTCATCATGTGTTGATCCCATAGGCGTTTGTGATGTGCGTTCATGTGCCTTCGCAAAGCAGTTGTACCTAGGTGGGTGTTGGATTTCCCACGACTCAGTTTCTTTTGGCACAGGTTGCAAATGGCATCGCTGTTGTCAGACGCAGACACACAAAAAAAGTGGCTGTGGTGGTGGTGGCGGCGGGAGGGAGAGTTTTAACTTGAGAGCAGGTGACCAAAGCTGAGCTGGAGGAGGATGGTGTGTCAAGGTCCTTAGGGGAAGCTGTTGAAGATTGGGTGTCCTGTGTAGTCCAGTCAACTATTTTCTCCAAATTTTTTGGGTTCAGGGTACGTGGCCTCTGAACACTGGGCATTATTCCAGGGCCAGTGGAAATCACAGCACCACGACCACGACGGCCCCTGCGGGTTGGCCTGCCTCTGCCTGTCATTTTTTTTTTTTTTATGTGAAGTGTTACTATGCGTGCAAGGTACTGTGCCAACCTATATAAGTGGTGAGCAGTGGGCACAGTACAGTCTGTGTGCGCCTGACACACCCGGGCTTGCAAATGTGATTATATCACAGAACATTTTTAAATATAATATTTTTTATCTGCAAGGTATTTGAGTGAATGACACCCTGTAACGGTATGAATGGAGGCCTAGCCACTAGCCAGTGGCCACAATACAGTCTGTGTGGGCCTGACACACACTGGCTTGCAACTGTGATTATATCACAGAAAAAGATTAAATATTATTTTTTTTTTATCTGCGAGGTATTTTCTGTCACACCCTGTATGAATGGTGTGCACACAGTACTGTCTGTGACTGAGCCTGCAGCCTCTCACACACGGGCAGGCAACTGCAATATATATGAATATATATATATAAAAAAAAAAAAAGCAGACTGATGTACCAGCCCTGAAAAGGGCTTTTTGGGGTGCTGTCAGGACGCTGTCCTTACAGCAGATGAGTCTGTGGACACAGAACACTGCCCTAGCTAACGCTTTACCTATTGAATCAGCAGCAGCAGCAGCACTGTCCCTCCTCTCACTGAGAATGCAGATTCCGAATGAATCTAAAATGGATGCTGTCCGGGAGGTGGGAGGGTCTGGGAGGGAGGGTATGCTGCTGATTGGCTGGAATGTGTCTGCTGACTGTGAGGTACAGGGTCAAAGTTTACTCAATGATGATGTATAGGGGGCGGACCGAACATCGCATATGTTCGCCCGCAGCTGCGAATGCGAACAAACTATGTTCGCCAGGAACTATTCGCCGGCAAATAGTTCGGGACATCACTAACTAGCACCTGAAAATGAATACTTTTGTAATTGCATGTTATGAAAAATGTACTATAGCCACTGAGTTATTCAATAATCTCTATTGATTATTATAGCACCACCTGCTGTTTGTTCACCACTTTTCATCTCCTTTAGATAGCTACTGTACATCGCAAAATGAATTCTTATCTAAGTCAATGTTTTCCAACCTGAAGCTTTAAAGCTGTCGTGGAACCACAACTCCCAGCATGCTCTGACAGCCTTCGATCAAAACCACAGGTTGGAGGCCACTGGTATAGGCAAAAAAGTATAAAAGAGAAAAAGCTATTAAGAAATGGCTTGTCTAATGTAAAAAGACAAAAAATTACAAGAAAAGGGCTGCATTTTTCATGATATGACAAGTGATAACAGGTGATGCAACAACACAAAGCGTGGAGTACAGCGCTTACAGCAAAGAGGAGGGCGGAGGCCCGTGGGGTGAGTCTGGTAGGTGTAGAGCAGATTGAGTAATACAAATTATTACAGGTAAAAGGTGAACCGTGAATGTCTTCTAGAGGAAAGGTGACGTGAGATATTGATCAGTAGAGGAGAGGTGAAGCATCCATGTTTTATTTACATAGAGAGCGGATAACGGTTTCCACTTCTCCTAAGGACTCATACACACTGGTGCCTGTACTGCGGCCTGCAAACATTTGTGCACTGCATCACGGATGTGGACCCACTCACTTGAATGGGTCCGCAATTCAAAAGGCTCAGTGAGGAACGGAGGCACAGAACCCTGTTTTCACGGTTTTTGGTTTTAAAACTTGTATTTTTTTGCAGTTTAGACGGATAACGGACCCATTCAAGTTGAATGGGTCTGCTTTCGTTTGCGCTAGCCTCACGAAAGGTGACCGTGGATTGGGCACCGCAATTTGCAGTGTCCCAAATGCACGGAACGGGAGGCATAGGACTGTGTGCATGAGCCCTAATAATCCTGACTAGTGATGAGCGACAGGGGCAATATTCGAATTTGCAATATTTTGTAAATATTTGGACGAATATTCATCATAAATTTGAGAATTTGAGATTATTTTCTTGATTGCGAAAATCGGCAATGTAATACAGGAGTGGGTCACTGTTGCTACATTTTTCAAGCTGCTAGAAGTTTCCTGAGACTGGAGAAAATGGTTGGCGCGGCAGAACAATAGAATAGCTTTATATGCAGATAGAGTGCTCCAATATATTTGCGATTGCGCTAATTGGCAATTAATGATGCACATATTTTGGCGCAATACGTGCAACTTCACATTTTAGCAGGTCTGACTACATATTACTGATTGGTGCACTAAGTATTGTTGTGACATCACAGCACTATGTCTGTAGCATGTACAGTATGTATGGACAGCAGAGAAACAGTAATTCCTATCACACTGCCTAACACCCTGCACTGGAAACTATCAGCTACACTATATCACTATCTAACCTACACTGACTATCTCCCACTAACTATCTGTATTATATATATAAGCTAACTAACTAACTAACTAACTACCTAATGTAATGACTCAGCAAAGCACAGAGCACAGCAATGACACTGCCGTCTCTCTCATAACTTAAAAAAAAACTGCAGAAAATGGCTGCTGGGGAGTTTCTTATATAGTAAGGGGTAGGCAACTTTCCTATTGGTTGCTAGGGATGTTGCTAAGCTCTGACAAAGACATTGCAGCCTTCTCATTGGCCAACAAGCAAGAAGCAGGGAGGGATCATGGATTCAGATGAAAAAAAAATCTAGAATATTTGCGAATACAAATATATAGCACTATATTCTACTTCTTAGCAAATTCTCGAAGTGGCCATATTCACTATAAAAATTTGCGATTCAAATATTCGCTCCCAACACTAATGATGACAAAGCATAACACTCCACCAATTGTCATGTTGGAAGTGATGCTGAAAAATCAAAAAATACGGAAACTTATGGAATATATATATATATTATGGGGATTCGCTCTGGTAGGCAGGTTAGCGGACGCAGTACAGAGGCAACAACAAAGTTTTTGAATCAAACAGTTCAGTGTTTATTCACAGATTTAGTAAATGACAAAACAAAAAGTCAGTTTCAAGGAAAACAGTCACCTTGTGATTTTGGTGTTTGTTCACACCTTGCAGTAAAGAAGACGTCCTTGGAAAAAGCAGAATCCACGTGCTTTCACACCAACAAGGTAGCAGGCCTTAATCCAGGCCCAAACTCCCAGGTCCCAACACAGAGACTGACAGAGTTCCACTGTCAGAGAGGAGTAATCCACTCTCAGCTGACACTGCTGGCTGGGTTTTTATAGGCCAGTCAAGACCCGGCCTGGAACGTGGGGAGTAGTCACCCACTCATCACTCTGGCTATTCCCAATAAGAGCCGTCCCGGATCAGCTATACAGCCATTGGAATATAGTGCAAAGTTGATTTATTTCAGTAATGCAACTTAAAAGGTGAAACTAACATATGAGATAGACTCATTACATGCAAAGCGAGATATTTCAAGCCTTTATTTGGTATAATTTGGATGATTATGGCTTGAAGTTTATGAAACCCCAAAGTCACAATTTTTAGGTACCCTTTAGTCAGCTAATTAATATTACTCCTTAGAGCTTAAAGAGGACCTTTCACCGATTATTACACTATGAACTAACTATACAGACATGTAGAGCGGCGCCCGGGGATCTCACTGCACTTACTATTATCCCCGGGCGCCGCTCCATTCTCCTGCTATGCCCTCCGGTATCTCTGCTCACTAAGTTATGGTAGGCGGAGTCTTCCCTTGTTCTTCTGTAGCGCTGGCCAATCGCATTGCAGAGCTCACAGCCTGGGAGAAAATAACCTCCCAGGCTGTGAGCTCTGCGCTGCGATTGGCCAGCGCTAGAGCAGAACAAGGGCAGACTCCGCCTACCATAACTTAGTGACTGGAATCTCCGCCTACTATAACTTAGTGGCCGGAGATACCGGAGGGCATAAAGGGAGAACGGAGCGGCGCCCGGGGATAATAGTAAGTGCAGTGAGATCCCCGGGCGTCGCTCTCCATGTCTGTATGTTCATAGTGTAATAATTGGTGAAAGGTCCTCTTTAAATGTTAGGAATCCAGATATAGAAAAATATTTTGGTAAGATACCTTTTTTGAGTCGTATCTGGTAATAGGAGTAAGAGGGAGGGATGTCTGCAGCCGTGGCTATAAAGTTCTTTACACCAAGATATTCGACAATATTAGCAAAATCACTTAGGGTGCTGCCACACATTCAGGTCTTTTTATGCTGTTTTTTAAGTGAAAGGCAGGAGTGGATTGAAAACAATGGAGAAATATCTGCACTTAACACTTTCTTTCCTGTTATGATCCACATCTGATTTTGGCTTTAAAAAATGCATTAAAAATATAAAACCTGAAAATATCTGAACAGTTAAAAAAATTAATCAGGTATCTCTGGAGCAGCAGTTATAGCCACCAATATATGTCCAGGAAAAAAACAAGCTCTTTACTGAGCGTGCAAAGGGTTAACTTATGCAACAACAGAGAGTAATGTTACTAGAAATCACTGACTTATTTCCTCACCTGTCTGTCCTGTCTCCCCTGGTAGTGTGGGGGAGCAGGTTCTGCAGATGTTTAGAATCTAATCAAGTCATAAGCTCATGATTTAAATATTCTCTGAAAGCGTTAATAACCACGTGAGGACAGGAGATAAGAGTCTCAACCGGAGGATTCCTCTTCTGAACTCTCTGCACTGAGTATCCACTAGAGGGTTGTTCTTCTGAACTCTCCACACTGACTCCACCGGAGGATTGTTCTTCTGAATTCTCCACACTGTCTCCACTGGAGGATTTTTCTTCTGAACTCTCCACACTGTCTCCACCGGAGGATTGGTCTTCTGAACTCTCCACACTGCACAAAGTAAGGCACAAAGGGGAAGTTTTATCATGAGGGGAGATTTTCAAGTCAGTTTTGAAGGTGTATGTATTGCTATAATTTGATCCAAATTTAGGTTAATTTCACGTGTGGCTGTGCTCTCCAGAAGTCTGTTCTGGCATAGAATGCCAGGAATCAGCTGGAAAAAAATGTTGTGAGCTGTGTTTTTTGTCCGACCAATTCTTCTCAGCATATTTGCCGGGTAATAGTGTTGAGCGAATGTTAAGTACATACTAGCTATGTGCAAAACTTCGGGTTAATACTGTACGGAGATCCGTCTCAATAGAACATTAAATTGTATGGGCTCAGATTATCTGAAGTCAGTTATTGGAGAAGTCACACAGGACCTCTTTGAGTAACTTCAGTAGTTCATTTTTAAAGTCAAAAGACACTTTAAAACTTAGAACCGAACTTGGCTTTGGCTCGAACTGGTACCTCCGAACTGAAGCTGAGTTCAGTTCTAAGTTTTAAAGTGGTTTTCCACTTTAAAAATATAAACTACCGAGGTACAGAGGAGCTTGTACATTTTAATGGTGTATGGAAACAGATCTTCATTCATTGTCAATAGGGACAAAGCTTAACAAACTGGAAGGGAGTGCAACAGAAATTATTCTGTTCCGGTTTGTTGTGTTCCCATGTCGGACACAAAGCAGCTGTAAGCGTACAGCAAAAACACAAATGTGAAAGTAGCCTAACACTTCTGTCTTGAGATGTTACTCCATTTTCTACACCAACCTTTTACTGGAGTAAGATTGAACTATTTTTGCAGACTTTTTAAAAGGTTGCAAATTATAAATCTGTATTAAATCAGCTCAACAGGCTAGCCATTGCCAATTTCCCAGCTACTTTTTAAAACTGGAGTGAGTATAAAATGCTAAATGTCTCATAATGGTTGAGTAAATAAGCCCCAAAAGGGTCAAAGCCCTATTTTGAGAGTTTTTAAAGTCAGATTTCTGGAATGCAGGGCCTGATAAATTTACCCTAATGCTCTTAATTTTTTGTAAATCAAATGACTTAAATTTACTCAATGATGTAGGCACACTACCACCATGAAAGTAGCTGCAAGCTTTCTACTTACTATTAGAATGCATGGAAGGCAGTGAACTAATTATTTACTTATTTCACAATTACCGGTTAATTTATAGGCATTTGAGGGTACAAGGTCCTGTTCTTGCACATTGCCTACTGTTTATTGTCTGTGCCTGGGATACTAATACTGTACAGCAATAGAGTTCAATGCAGCCATAGGGAGTGTAGAGTTAGTATTCCCACCTGAGCCCTGGTGTCTTGGGGGGAAGGGGGGCAATAGGTCCCTATGCCATTTAAGTACAAAATTATGAGATGTTGAAATCAAATGGCTGATGTCAGGGGAGAGCCTGGAGGAACTATACCTGGTGAAATTGGCGAATGCAGTTAACATTAGTGATGGACGCACATCGACCGGGACGATTTGCAAGCACGATCAAATGTTCGCGAACCGCAAGTTCGCCGCGGGCCCTATTCACTTTAATAGCAAGCGAACCTGAAAAACCTTCAGGTCATATTTGCAGCCACCAAATACTTACAAGAAGTGCATAAATCGTCCCACAACATAGACAGTGACATACCAGAGGGGGATCAATATATATTTTAACCAAGTGCCATTTTTATGCGGGAAACTATCAAAAATGTTCCATGCTGGAGCCTAGAAAAATGTTATTTTAGGCCACGGGAGTACAGGCCCCAAACACTAGGCATTCACCGAACAGAAAACATCAAGTGATTATTTGGCTGGAGGTATATTAGACGGTCATTGGATATTCATTTTACTGCAGGCCAGTACAAATACAAGTCAAACACATATGTTTAAAAGAACTAAAAATAAAAAATTTGATTAAAAACATGGCTATTGGCTAACAAAATCCCACCTCTTGAATAAACCCCAAATGATAATAGGTTGCATTCGATAACACATGGTCGTCATAGGTGTTGAATTCCTACGAGACCCCAACAATTAGGCATTCACCGTACAGAAAAGATCAAGTGATTATGTGGCGTGAGGTATATTAGACGGTCAATGTATATCAATTTTACTACAGACCACAAAAATTATTAATTCACCGTACAGAAAAGAACAATTGATAATGTGGAGTTCACCATATAATAATTTTACTGTTGGCCAGTTAGATTACAGGTCCCAAAAATTATGCTTTCACCGTACAGAAAAGATCAAGTGATTAAGTGGCCGGAGGTATATTAGACGGTCAATAGATATCAATTTTACTGCAGGCCAGTACAAATATATGTCAAATACATATGTTTAAAAGAACAAAAAATATAAAATTGGAATAAAATCATAGCTAACGAAATCCCCCCTCCTAAAAAAATAATAATAATAATAGTTGAAATTCGATAACACGTGGTCATTAGAGGTGTTGAATTCCTCCAAGGTCCCAACCATTAAGGCCAACCGAATAGGCCTTTTAGGCCACTGTATTTACATAAGACAGGGACCATTCTTTGTTCTGGGTGGTGGCGGATATCTGTGGGCTGGCATGAGGAAATTCAATTAAACATGGTCGTCACAGGTGTTGAATATCTCAGAGATCCATGCCTCATTCATATTTAGAAGAGATAAGCGAGTGCACTTATCGGTCACGATCTACCCTGCTGTGCTGAACGTCCTTTCAGACAGGACACTCGACAAAGGGCAAGCCAAGAGTTTTATGGCAAATTGTGCCAGCTCTGGCCACAGGTCAAGCCTGCACACCCAGTAGTCAAGGGGTTCCTCGCTTCTCAGAGCGTCCACATCGGCCGTTAACCCGATGTAGTCGGACACCTGTCGGTCTAGGCATTCCCTGAGGCTGGATCAGGAGGGTGGCTGTCGATGGGTTGGCTGCAAGAATGATCTCATATCCGAAGTGATCAACACATCTTCAAAACACCCTCTTCTTGCATGCGCTGTAGGATTGGTACTCACAACTGTTTCTCTGTGGGTGTAAATTCCTCTGCCAGCGCCCGCAACAGCAGAATGCTGCATCTCTCGAAGCAAAGCCTGGAAATGATTCATTCTGACAGCCATCTATGATGCTGGTAACATGTCTGCCATTTTGTGTTTGTACCTGGGGTCTAAGTATGTTGTTACCCAGTATTGGTCCTTGCCCTTTATGTTTTTTATATTGGGGTCCCTCTTAAAACACTAGAGCATGAAGGCCCCCATTTACACTAAATTGGAAGTGGTGGAGCGGCCTGGCTCCTACTCATCGCCCAGGAGAATGTCGTCCTCTGTCTCCTGCCCTAATCCACGGACAACTCCAGGGATCCCAGAAAAGTTTAAAGCCTGCTCTTCTTGCTCCTCCTCCTCCCCCCTCCCAGGCACCATCCTCCTCTGACTCCTCTTCAGACTCCTGCTGACTTGTCTCAGATGGAGTAGCCCCCCCGTGAATTCATTTAGCATCGCGACTTCCTCATCTTCCTGCTCCTCGACAGCTTGATCAATGACACAACGCAATGCACGCTCCAGAAAGAAGGCATAAGGTACAATATCACTGATGGCGCCCTGGCTGCGACTGACCAGTTTGGTGATATCATCAAATGGCCGCAGAAGTCTGCATGCATCGCGCATGAGCAGCCACTGGCGAGGTGGAGAAAAACCAAGCTCCCCAGAACCTGTCCTACTACAGAGTTCGTAAAAGGTAGAGGTTAACAGCACGTTTCTGCTGGAGCAGTCTATCAAGCATATACAAGGTGGAGTTCCAGCGCGTTTGGCAGTCAAAAATCAGACGTCTGACGGGCAAGTGGTGTCTGAAATGGCCAGAGATTTTCCTGGCCTGCCGCAAGATGTCCTGACTCCGGGGTATTTGGCAACGAATCGCTGCACGACTAAGATCAGGATGTGTGCCATTCACGGCACGTGTGTCAATTTTCCCTGTTTTAGCGCGCTCAGCAGATTGGCACCATTGTCACACACCACTTTATCAACTGTCAAATTGAACCGGGTTAGCCACTGATCAGCCTGTGACCGCAGAGCTGAAACAGTGCAGGACAGGTGTGGCTCTTGACTTCCAGGCACAACAGCCGCAGCACAGTATGGTAACATCTTACCTGACATGTCAAATAGGTTCTGGGAAACTTGGGAGGTGCAGCAAAAGAGGTGGTAGTAGTGGAAAAGGAGGAGTCAGCCTAGGAGAAGATGGAGGATGGAGTAGGAGGAAGAAAAGAAGAGGCAGGCCTGCATGCAATCTGTGGAGGTAACACCAAATCCACATGGCTGCCACGGGTTACATGCTTGATGGCCATCAGAAGGTTCACCCAGTGGGCAGTAAAAGTTATCTACCTTCCCTGCCCATGTTTGCTAGACCATGTGTCTCTTGTCAGATGTATCTTGGCACCGACACTGTGTGCAAGATATACATTCACTTGCCGCTGAACATGGCCATATAGCTCTGGGATGCCATTCTGGTAGAAATATTTCCTTACGGGGACCTGCTATTACGGTGTGCCAATGGCCACAAATTTTCTAAAGGCCTCCGAGTCCACCAGTTTATATGGCAGTAGTTGGCGGGATTATCCGGCATCATCAACTTTATATGTTCGAACATTTGGGCCACGTAAGCCTGCCTTTTGCCAGATGAACACGATGACAGCACGGTGGAAGGTGGAGTGGAGGACAAATGGGAGGAGAGAGGAGAAGAGGTAGGACGTGGAGCGCCGGGAGTGTGGCTTTGTGGGTTCTGACTGTGTTTCTCCCACTGGGCTCGGTGATGGGAGGCCAGGAGCCTTCTTAAGGCGGTCTTCCCTAGGTGAGTGTTGGGCTTACCGCGACTTATGCGTTGACAGTCCAGTGTGAAGATGGCAACACTATTGTCAGCAGCTGACACGTTAAAAAACGCCCACACTACGGAGCCATCTGCCGGCATCCTGGGAGCACCAGATGTGACCGTGCATGGTGGATGGCTCACTCCAGATACATTTGTAGTCTGATTTTTGCCCCCTGTGCACTAAGAGTTTTGCCTGCTGCTCCTCCTTCTCCTCCCTATCTGCTGCTCCGTCACTCCATCTGAACTCCCCTCCTCTTCCTCTCTTGTGGGCACCCACGTGACGTCCATTGACTCGTCATCATTGTCACCTTCACCAACACTGACATTAGAGATCTCGGAGTAGGCAGCAACAGAGGCTGATCTGGGTACTGTCGTCAGATCGCTGGGTGGCGGCTGTTGCTACCTCCTCTTCCTCATCCAATGCCAAGAATGGCTGTGCATGGTAAGGTCTGGAAATTGATGGGGAAATAATTCCTTTGACTCGAGTGGAGGGGCTATTGTGGTGGAGGTGTCTTTGGGGGTGCACACGCAGAGAGTGAGGAGGGTGCTGATACAGAGGATGAGGAGGGTGCAGAAGGCTAAGTGAGCCACTCAACCAACTCTGGTGCGTTCTTTGACGTAATCGCACGCACCTTCTCCAACTTCCAACTTAGGCTCCGGCCTGGTGCACCTGCCCGACTCCTACCACCCCTGCGGAATAGCCTGCCTCTTCCTCTGCCTGTCCTTTTCAAAATAACTCTGTGACTAAGTCCCTATAGAAGAGCAGTATTTGTGGAAGCAGGTATATAGAACCCCTTAATGAGTATATGCTGGAAGCAGGTATATCAAACCCCTTAATCATTTTTTTTTGGGGCAACAAAAGGTATATCACACCAGTTGCAATTAGTTGTTCCAATAGCGTTTGACCCTCTGTATAGCTGCGGTATCTTAGCAGAACCACACACAAATGCTGCACAATCCAAATGTACAATATAGAAATTATATTATAGGAATATTACACCACTGCCTCAATCAGTTTTTTGGGGGGGCAACTGGTATATCACACCAGTTGAAATTAGTTGTTCCAGTAGCGTTTGTCCCTCTGTACAGCTGCGGTATCTTAGCAGAACCACACTCAAATGCTGCACAATCCAAATGCACTATATATAAATCATATTATAGGTATATCACACCCCTGCCTCAATCAGTTTATTTTGTGGGCAACTGGTATATCACACCAGTTAAAATGAGTTGATCCAATAGCGTTTGTCCCTCTGTATAGCTGCAATATCTTAGCAGAACCGCACACAAATGCTGCACATCCACTATATATAAATTATATTATAGGTATATCACACCCCTGCCTCAATCAGTTTTTTGGGGGGGCAACTGGAATATCATTACAGTTGCAATTAGTTGTTCTAATAGCATTTGTCCCTCTGTATAGCTGCAGTATCACAGCAGAACTGCACACAACTGCTGAACAATACAAATGCACTATAATATACTTTCTATGTTAGAAACCATATTATAAGTATATAACACCCCTCTGTCACACCTATCGATAGCACACCTATACCAGTCCTTAAAAGGACTTTTGTGGCCCTATTAGCTAGTGTTTGGTCTCTCTAACAGTCTGTCCCTGATCCACACAGCAACCTCTCCCTACACTGGCAAAAGACTGAATGTAAAATAGTGGCCAGATTGGGTTTATTTATAGGGTAGGGGGTGTGTCCATGTGCTGAAACGTCTTAATTGGCTGTCCTGTACCACCTGATGGATGTGTCATGGGTCAAAATTCGGCACAATGCAAAAGAATATGGCGCTGGCGGACATCGCAATATGTTCGCCTGTTCGGCGAACCGCAAACTACTAAAGTTCGCCGCAAAACGACCGCCGGGTCGAACCGCAAGGCCATCTCTAGTCAACTGTCACAGCCAGACAGCTGAGAAGCGCTCACAGGAGCTTCTCAGATCCTCCTCCTTGAATTTCTTTGTTTTGGTTTAGTTTCTCATCTCGTTAGTCTATCTCAGCTGTCATGCAGTTGGACTGATTGCTACCCTTTAAGTTCCTCCCCATAATGCAGTAGTGTGCGGCTGATACAACTTCCTGGAGTGTGTGTGCATGCTGTTCCCAGTTCCCAGTTCCCAGTCCTCAGTCGTCAATCGTCTGCAAGATAAGTGCTGTTTATGTATTTATGATTTTGTCTTTTCTGGATCCAGGTGACCCTGACTCCCTCCGTGTCAGTGTAGGGAGCCGGTGGTCGTGTCCCCTCACTATTGTAGGGTCTTCAGGTAATAAATAGCCGAGGAATGTGGATATGCGCCCATCCACCTTTGGGGTGTTCGCATAGGCTGAGTAGTGAGGGAGAGCGGCAGGTCTATTGCAGGGGTCTCCCTTTGTTCCTTAGTTGTGGATCCAGAGAGACATTGTTTATATGGTATTGTCTTGTTTCCTGTACACCATCCGTGACATTATCAGCCGCCAAAACCGTCTCAAGCATGGATCCGGTTTCACTTTTGGCTGAACGCTTTCAGGGTCTTTCTTTGGAGGTAGCTGATCTCCGTAAGACTTTTTCTCAGTTTCAAGTGACCGGTTCAGCTTGCGTTCATGGAGTTTGTGCTAAGCCTAAGATCTCGCTCCCGGATACGTTCTCCGGGGGTAGTGAGAATTTTGTGCGTTTTAGAGAGGCTTGCAAACTCCATTTTCGCCTTCTTCCCCATTCTTCTGGTGATGAAGAACGGAGGGTGGGGATCATTATATCGCTGCTCAGGGGTAACGCTCAGTCCTGGGCCTTTTCGCTGCCGGAGGGGGCACGGCCCCTTCGTTCAGTGGATGAATTCTTTTTAGCCCTGGGTCAGATATATGATGATCCGGATCGTATTGCTCTGGCTGAGTCTAGACTACGTCTGTTATGCCAGGGTAAACAATCCGCAGAGATATACTGTTCAGAATTTCGGAGATGGGCAGCAGATACGGGTTGGAATGATGCTGCACTCCGAAGTCAATTTTGCTATGGTCTTTCAGAGGGATTGAAAGATGCATTTGCCTTTCATGAAAGACCTACCTCCTTGGATTCTGCTATGTCTCAGGCTGTTCGTATTGACAGGCGTCTTAGAGAGAGAGGAGAAATCTCTCCTTCCTGTCATACTCAGTCCCGGGACAGTGCAGCGGTCTGTGCACAGGGGTCTCAGTCGCTGTCAGCCCCTTCTGAGCAGGAGTCCATGCAGCTGGGGTTGATTGCCTCTGACAATAGAAGATTCAGCCCGCAGGGGAGGGTTTGTTTTTGTTGTGGAGGTATAAATCATCTGGCAAATGTTTGTCCCTCTAGGAGATTCAGGCAGTTTTCTGGGAGTAATAAAGAGACAAAAAGGAAAAAATCTTTTAAAAATGTTCCATCTGTTACTATTGGCAGGGTTGAGGCGGAAATTGAAGGTTTTCCGTTTGCTTGTAGTTCCCGTTTTGTCCTGCCTGCTAGGGTGGCGCTAGAGAGCAAGAGCATTTTTTGTGAGATTTTTGTGGATAGTGGAGCAGCTGTCAACCTCATTGATAATCAATTTGCAATAACTCATGGTTTCCAGGTATGCACTTTGGGAAAGGATATTCCTGTTTTTGCTATTGATTCAGCTCCACTTTCTCAGAAATCATTAAAGGGCATAGTTCACAATATCCGTTTAATTGTGAGTGATGCTCATGTTGAGGATGTGTCATGTTTCGTCCTTAGCGGTTTGCCTACTCCTCTAGTGTTGGGGCTACCCTGGCTCACTAAACATAACCCCACCATTGATTGGAAAGCTAGGCAAATAAATGGTTGGAGTAACTTTTGCAGAGAGAATTGCCTCATAACATCTGTTTCTGAGGTTTCTACTAAGACTCTACCACCTTTCCTCTCTGAATTTTTGGATGTCTTCTCTGAGAGTGGAGTTCAGGGTTTACCTCCGCACAGCGAGTATGATTGCCCTATTAATCTCATCCCAGGCGCCAAGCTGCCTAAATCTCGTTTATACAATGTCTCCCAACCTGAGAGGGTCGCTATGCGGGCTTATATCTCTGAGAGTCTGAGAAAAGGACACATACGACCCTCGAAGTCACCTGTTGCCGCTGGTTTTTTCTTTGTTAAGAAAAAAGATGGTTCTTTAAGACCTTGTCTGGATTTCAGGGAACTGAACAGTATCACTATTCGTGATCCTTATCCGCTTCCTCTGATCCCGGACCTGTTTAACCAGGTTGTTGGGGCTAAAGTCTTTTCCAAATTAGACCTAAGAGGGGCATACAACCTGGTTAGGGTCAGAGAAGGAGACGAATGGAAGACGGCTTTCAATACCCCTGAGGGCCATTTTGAGAATTTGGTTATGCCTTTTGGTTTGATGAATGCCCCAGCCGTTTTTCAGCATTTCGTCAACAGCATTTTTTATCATTTAATGGGAAAATTTGTATTAGTGTATTTGGATGACATTTTGATTTTTTCTCCTGATTTCAAGACTCATAAGGAACACTTACGTCAGGTCTTGCTCATCCTGCGGGAGAATAAATTATACGCGAAACTGGAAAAATGTGTGTTTGCTGTTCCAGAAATCCAATTTCTGGGGTTTCTTGTCTCCGCTTCTGGTTTTCGCATGGACCCCGAGAAGGTCCGCGCTGTGCTTGAGTGGGAGCTTCCTGAGAATCAGAAGGCGCTGATGCGTTTTTTGGGCTTTGCCAATTATTACAGGAAATTTATTTTAATTATTCCTCTGTTGTTAAACCACTCACTGATATGACCAGAAAGGGGGTAGATTTTTCTTCCTGGTCGGTAGAGGCGCGTAAGGCCTTTTCTAATATCAAGGAGAGTTTTGCTTCCGCTCCCATCCTAGTACAACCTGATATTTCGTTACCCTTCATAGTTGAGGTTGATGCTTCTGAGGTAGGGGTGGGTGCAGTCTTGTCTCAGGGTTCCTCTCCTGCCAAATGGCAACCGTGTGCCTTTTTCTCAAAGAAACTCTCCTCCGCAGAGAGAAATTATGATGTGGGAGATAGGGAATTGTTGGCCATCAAGTTGGCTTTTGAGGAATGGCGCCATTGGCTAGAGGGAGCCACACACCCTATTACCGTGTTTACTGACCATAAAAATCTGGCCTACTTGGAGTCAGCCAAGCGTCTGAACCCGAGACAGGCCAGATGGTCTTTGTTCTTTTCAAGGTTTAATTTTGTTGTTACGTTCCGCCCTGGGGTTAAGAATGTGAAGGCAGATGCCCTGTCACGTTGTTTTCCGGGAGGTGGGAATTTTGAAGACCCGGGTCCCATTTTGGCTGAAGGTGTGGTGGTCTCTGCTCTTTTTCCTGAATTGGAGGCAGAGGTGCAGGCAGCCCAGTCAGAAGCTCCTGATCTTTGTCCTCCTGGGAGGTTGTTTGTGCCTCTCGCTTTGAGACACAAGATTTTTAAAGAACACCATGACACGGTCCTTGCTGGGCACCCGGGGGCAAGAGCCACACTGGATCTCATCGCTCGGAGATTCTGGTGGCCTGCGCTTCGTAAGTCGGTTGAGGGTTTTGTGGCAGCTTGCGAGACTTGCGCTCGTGCCAAGGTCCCTCATTCACGGCCATCAGGTCCTCTCCTTCCTTTGCCCATTCCTTCCCGTCCTTGGACACATCTGTCCATGGACTTCATAACGGACTTGCCTCGTTCCTCGGAGAAGTCTGTGATTCTGGTGGTGGTGGACCGTTTTAGCAAAATGGTGCATTTTATCCCTTTTCCTGGTTTGCCCAATGCTAAGACGCTGGCACAGGCATTTATTGACCACATTGTCAAATTGCATGGGATTCCTTCAGACATAGTCTCTGATAGGGGCACGCAGTTTGTTTCCAGATTCTGGAAGGCTTTCTGTTCTCGCTTGGGGGTTCGGTTGTCATTCTCTTCTGCTTTCCATCCGCAGTCGAATGGCCAGACAGAGCGCGTCAATCAGAATCTGGAGACATATCTGCACTGTTTTGTGGCGGAGAATCAGGAGGATTGGTGTTCTTTTTTGTCCCTTGCTGAGTTTGCTTTAAATAACCGTCGTCAGGAGTCCTCTGATAAGTCACCATTTTTTGGTGCATATGGGTTCCATCCGCAGTTTGGGACTTTCTCGGGTGAGGGCTCTTCTGGTTTGCCTGATGAGGACAGATTCTCCTCGTCTTTGTCATCTATTTGGCAAAAGATTCAGGATAATCTAAAGAGCATGAGTGAGAGATATAAGCGTGTGGTGGATAAGAGACGTGTGCCTGGTCCGGACCTGAATGTTGGTGATCTGGTGTGGTTGTCTACCAAGAATATCAAATTGAAGGTTCCCTCCTGGAAGTTGGGTCCTAGGTTTATTGGGCCTTACAAGATCCTGTCTGTCATCAATCCTGTTGCCTACCGTCTTGATCTTCCTCAGACTTGGAAGATCCATAATGTTTTTCATAAGTCCTTATTGAAACCTTATGTTCAACCTATTGTACCCTCGCCTTTGCCTCCTCCTCCGATTATGGTTGATGGAAATCTTGAATTTCAGGTCTCTAGGATTGTGGATTCTCGTCTTGTCCGCGGTTCCCTCCAGTACCTCGTTCATTGGGAGGGTTATGGTCCTGAGGAGAGGATGTGGGTCCCAGTGACGGACATTAAGGCCTCTCGTCTCATCAGGGCTTTCCATAGGTCCCATCCTGAGAAGGTGGGCTCTGAGTGTCCGGAGTCCACTCCTAGAGGGAGGGCTACTGTCACAGTCAGACAGCTGAGAAGCGCTCACAGGAGCTTCTCAGATCCTCCTCCTTGAATTTCTTTGTTTTGGTTTAGTTTCTCATCTCATTAGTCTATCTCAGCTGTCATGCAGTTGGACTGATTGCTACCCTTTAAGTTCCTCCCCATAATGCAGTAGTGTGCGGCTGATACAACTTCCTGGAGTGTGTGTGCATGCTGTTCCCAGTTCCCAGTTCCCAGTCCTCAGTCGTCAGTCGTCTGCAAGATAAGTGCTGTTTATGTATTTATGATTTTGTCTTTTCTGGATCCAGGTGACCCTGACTCCCTCCGTGTCAGTGTAGGGAGCCGGTGGTCGTGTCCCCTCACTATTGTAGGGTCTTCAGGTAATAGATAGCCGAGGAACGTGGATATGCGCCCATCCACCTTTGGGGTGTTCGCATAGGTTGAGTAGTGAGGGAGAGCGGCAGGTCTATTGCAGGGGTCTCCCTTTGTTCCTTAGTTGTGGATCCAGAGAGACATTGTTTATATGGTATTGTCTTGTTTCCTGTACACCATCCGTGACATCAACATAGATCTAATCTTTATGTCAAACTTTACTCTGACTAAGGTAATGTGGCTAGTTGGCTCCCAATCTTCTAGATCCATCAAAAAGAAGGGGCAAGACAGAGCAGGATAACACATAAGTACACAAGGCTTGTTTGTAGTCTGTAACCACGGACACTTAGGTCTGCATAGGAGGTTCAAACAAAAAATCTAGGATATTGTGGCGAAATTAACCTCGCCACTGGGTTTTGGAGGGGCCTGGCTACTAGCCTCTTGCCCCAGGATTATGGGCCCTCTCATCAGCCAGGCCTCCGCTGTTCACAAAGGACTTGGACTAACTTGAACCCCTGGTCTAATTCGTGCCATTTTGGGATGTTAAATGTCTATGTGTATTGAAAAGGGTGGGATATTGTATACGTTGAGAAGGGAGGTCTGTTCCATTGTCTCTCTGTGTGTATTGGCGATGTCCTTTGTACTGAGAGATAATTCAATTACTTCTCGGTTGTCTCCAGGACAGAGGATATTGTGTATTTGCCTGCCTGTGATGATTGCATCAACCCAGTGTGAGGTAATTCTATCACGGGCAGAGGGGAGGATTTTGTGTGGGAGTGTCTGAGTGTATTGTACAGGGTTATTGGCTGTTTTTACAAAACCCTGTGGGTGGTAACCTTGTTGGAAGATGTGTATAAAATGCTTGTGTATTAAAATAAAGAGGCTGCTTTATACCTTCATGAAGTTTTGGCTCATGTTTGGGGAATGAGATAACTACACTCTTGGGGATTGCTATATCACAATACTCCCCTGAGTATAAGCTCTTGTAAGAGCTTGTTCATGGTTCCTGCTCTCTGGATGTAGGAGAGGTTCACCCACTTGAAGCTGAAGCCTGGTCTTGGGTACAGCGTGGGTGGAGGACGGTGAGACCCCAACCAAGCTGCGGCGGTTCGTGGGGTCTGCAGTGCGTACGGTGTCAAGTGGAGTGCTTGGAGTCCTCGGCAAGCACTAGGAGCATCTATCGACGGAGGTACCCGGTTGGGGTGCTAGGAGATCCATTACAGATATTGATCATTTAGTACTCTGAAAAATTGCTTTTTATATACATTGGGGAAATCAACGCTAGAAAAAGTATACACACTATTGTTATCAATAATATAGAAATTTAAGAGGAAACCTTTCAGTTTGTTTCATATTTAAAAGTCTCACAAAAAGGAAAATTAAATTCCATACAAGAATCATTCTTGTCCTGTCTTCTTTTACAGACCGTCTAAATTTTACAGAGCTCCAGTTCACCATGGACCTGATCACAGTTCTGCTCTCATTTGTTGTCATCCTTTTTTTAGCCATCGTTTTTAAGAATCAAGGAAAGTACAAAAATTTTCCACCTGGACCAAAGCCTTTACCGATCATTGGAAATGTTCTCATGCTGGACATGTCAAAACCTCATAAAACGTTCATGGAGGTAAAATTATCTCATACTAATATATCTTTCACCTTTTGCTCAAAATATCCCAAGATATGTGGCAGAGGATGACCAGCTTGAAAAAGAAAATTATTTTGTCATACTCTGTCACAAGATGTCTATTTATATTTGTCTATTTTTGGTCACCCTGTGGTTTTGTTGTGAATTACAGCCTGTCCTGGGCTTTGATAATATGTTGCAAATTATATTGAATTTTTAAATGAGAAACTGGAAGATGTTTGGTCCAGGATTAAGAAAACGTGGCTGCTTTCTTCTAGAAATTGTGTCACAGCTTTCCTTCTATTTTGTATAGCATTGTAGCTCAGCTTTTTTCAGTTTAATGGAGTTCAGCTGCAATGCCCAACACAACTAGGAATTAGTCATATTTTCTTAATCCTGGACAAATCCTTTTAATCAGTCCAGAATTTGTAGTCCATTTAGATAGAAAGGGTGGACATTCACTTAAAGGGATTCTGTCATGAGATTGGAGCCCTATAAGCTAAACATATGGCCAGGTCCGTACTAATAACATGAATCCTAAACTGCCCTTATTAAACCTGCTTGTGGCTTTATTAGCCCAAAAAACTGTTTTTTATAAGCTGTCACTCACCTACCTAAGGTGCCCAAGGGGTTTTCCGTTAACCCAGCGTGCCCGCCCGCACCCCTCGCCGCCTGGTGCCCAGCGCCGTCTTCCTCACCTCAGCCCCGCCTCCGCAATCCTCCCGTCCCTCTGCTAGATCTGGCGCCTGCGCACTAGGCTCAGCTGAGCCTGATGCGCCGTGGACTCCTGGCAGCGGCTTCATTGAGCGAAGTGCGCATGCGCATCAGGCCGGCGCATGCGCACTTCGCTCAACGAAGCCACTGCCAGGAGTCCGCTGCGCATCAGGCTGAGCCTAGTGCGCAGGCGCCGGATCTAGCAGAGGGACGGGAGGATTGCGGAGGTGGGGCTGAGGTGAGGAAGGCGGCGCTGGGCACCAGACGGCGAGGGGTGCGGGCGGGCACCCTGGGTTAATGTAAAACCCCTTGGGCACCTTAGGTAGGTGAGTGACAGCTTATAAAAACCAGTTTTTTGGGCTAATAGATACACAAGCAGGTTTAATAAGGGCAGTTTAGGATTCATGTTATTAGTACGGACCTGGCCATATGTTTAGCTTATAGGGCTCGAATCTCATGACAGAATCCCCTTAAGAAGTATTCCTGATTTATTATTGTTTGCTATATTTTTTTTAAAACTATATTAGCCAGTTAAGACTTCTGCATCCTCTTACAGCTTGGTAGAGCACTGTGAGCAGCAGCTATGAAGTTATCATTTAGTCACAAAGTCATCTAGGCTTAATAGAAATACACAGCCCCTGCTGTCTCCTGGCCCTACTTTCTGTGGTTACTTACAGAACACCCCCCAAACTAGAGTATTCAGTGTCTAGTGTAAGTGGTGCTGAGTCTAATTATGTAATTTTTAGCCTCACACTGACTTGCAATTTAATGGTGTGCTCCAGCAAACCAGCAGTAAAATGCATTGAGAGGACTCCCGAGCTCACTCACATAATGGAGAGGACTCCAAGAAGAGTTGCCTCAATGCATTTTATTGCTGGTTTGTGGAAGCACAGCGTTAAAACGCAAGTGAGTATGAAGCACCACTTTTACTATACACTACACTGGTTCCCACCCTGTGTACCTATAAATCGGCAGTGGAATACATTGTGAGGACTCATGAGTAGAGTTGAGCGAACCTGAACTATAAAGTTCGGGTTCGTACTGAACTTTTCGGTACATTGTAAGTCTAGACGGATCCGTTTGCCTCCGCACGGCCAGGTGGACACCCGAACGCTGCAAGCAGCGTTCGGGTGTCCGCCTGCTGAGCAGAGGACAAACGGTGCCAGACTAATGCATTCTGAGCGGATCCGCATCCACTCAGAATGCATTAGGGCTGGACGGATCCGTTCGGGGCCGCTTGTGAGAGCCTTCAAACGGAACTCACAAGCGGAGCCCCGAACGCTAGTGTGAAAGTAGCCTTAGTGACACCAAAATATATATTATGTGCTGTTCAGCGTTTCAGTTATATATTCTAAAGTATTATGTCGAGTGAAAAAGTGGAAAAAAATAAGGGCCTATTTGCCGTTCAGCGATGCAGTTATATGTGCTTCTGAGAGCGACGCCTGTCATGTGCATGTCATACTGACTCACAGTATTATTTCACTACCAGAGCAGACTCCATATGTGTGTTACTGCAAGGCACAGTGTTCTACACCACTATAAAGGCTCTCTGCAGCCATGAAATAGCAGTTTTTTATGCAACTTGCCGTGAATAAATTCGCATCGAACAGAACTTTTTCCAAAAATTCGGTGAATTGGCCGAATCAAATTTTTGAGAAATTCGTTCATCTCTAATAATTATGTAAAAGCAGAACACAATAAGCTTCTAAGGCCCTTTTAATGATAGCTGCAGGTAGCCAGAATTATGTGACGGGGGTTATTCCATGAAAAGTTTTACTATGCAATGAACAAAGCATTTCCAGTGAAGTATTATTGCAATAAACATACAATAAAAATACACACTACATTTTATTCTCTGGTAGGACCCCCTAGTGTTTCTCCTTTGGCCTAAATTCTGATCCACCCTCTTCTGCATTGAATGGAGGACTAACAGGCTCAGTGCTCACTAGCTTCCCTCCTCTCAGTGCAGCTGTAATGATCCCTTAGAGAAGCAGGTAAAGCGTCCAAGTCACCTTTCGGTCATTAATCCCTACTTCTAAAGAGGGAGGGAAGGAGCCAGGGCAGATTGCAATGTACTCTTTGGAGATGCAGGGGTTTGATGGTCATATGTGATAAGCTTCTGCCCGCCCACAGAAAGTGAAGAACTGCTGAAAGATGAATAATAGAAGCTTAACCCCTTCAGGACCTCGCAATTTTCTATTTTGCATTTGTTTTTAACTCCCTGCCTTCATAGAGTCATACCTTTTTATTTTTTTTTCCGTTTACATAGCCATATGAGGACTTGTTTTTTGTAGGACAAGTTATACTTTCTAAGGGCATCATCTGCTGTTGGATACGATGGAGGGGGTAGTTAGTAGTGTTGATCACGAATATTCGAATTTCAAATTTTTTGAATATAGTTATATATAGAATATAGTCATATATAGTCGAAATTTCGAATATTCGAATTTTTTTTTTTTTTTTTTTTTTTATCAGTACACATGATCCCTCACTGCTTCTAGCTTGTGGGCCAAAAGGAAGGCTGCAATATACTTGACTTTAGGAGTAGTAGTGTTTGTGAATTTTGCTCTATATTAATTTTTTTTGAATATTCGCTATATTGCAATATATTCTTGTTTTAGAATATTACGAATATTCGAAAAAACGAAGTTATAGCAATATAGAGAATATTCGAAAAAAATCGAATAGAGCAATTTAGCTAATATAGTGATATAATCTTCTTTGTCTAATAGTTGTAAGTTGAAAAATTCGCAATAAAAAATTTGAATCCGAAAATTCGAATTCCGAAAATTCGCATATTACACAATTATTTCCTTTCCGATTTTTTGAGTAAAAAAAAAATCGCGAATTTTTGCTAAATATTCTACAAAATATTCGCGAAATATCGCGAATTCGAATATGACCCCTGCCGCTCATCACTAGTAGTTAGAAAAGAAAAATTTCAAATTTGGAGGAATTGGGAAAAAAAACACAATTCAACCACAGTTTCAAAGGTTTTGTTTTTAGGGGCGTTCCCTCTGCAGTAAAACTGACCTGTTCCCTTTATTCTCTGGCTCAGTGCAATTACAACTATACCACATTGATATAGTTTTACTTCTATTTTCTTCTGTTGATCGATGATTACCATACCAGCTGGTGGAGTCTGAGGCCTTCAAAAAATTTGTCGCTATTGGGACACCACAGTGGAAGGTACCCGGACAATTTTTTTTTTAAATAAGGCAATCCCAAAAAGGAAGTCATGGCATCTCTGGCATACAGTGTTGGGGCAAGGGTCCATCTGACCACTGATACCTGGTCTGCAAAGCACGGTCAGGGCAGGTATATTACGTACACTGCGCATTGGGTCAACCTGCTGATGGCTGCCAAGCATGGAATGCGTGGCTCTGCAGCGGAGTTGGTGACACCGCCAAGACTTGCAGGCAGGCCTACTGCCACCTCCTCTACTCCTCCTACTCCATCCTCTTCGATAACCTCCTCGGGTGAGTCCTCTTCTGCTGCGGCCTCTGGCTGCACATCAACTGAATCCCCCCAGCTCCCCAGGGGCTATTCCACATCCCGGATACGACAGTATCACGCTGTCTTGGGGTTGACTTGCCTGAAAGCAGAGAGCCACACCAGCACTCCTGTCCACCCTGAACGCACAGGTGGATCAGTGGCTGACCCCGCACCAACTGGAGATCGGCAAAGTGGTGTGTGACAATGGAAGCAATTTGTTGGCGGCATTGAATTTGGGCAGGTTGTCACATGTGCCGTGCATGGCACATGTGTTGAATCTCATCGTACAACGCTTTGTGTCTAAGTACCCAGGCTTACAGGATGGCCTCAAGCAGGCCAGGAAGGTGTGTGGCCATTTCAGGCGTTCCTACACGGCCATGGCGCACTTTTCAGACATTCAGCGCCGAAGCAACATGCCAGTGAGGCGCTTGATTTGCGACAGCCCGACATGTTGGAATTCAACACTCCTAATGTTCGACCGCCTGCTCCAACAAGAAAAAGCCGTCAACGAGTATTTGTATGACCGGGGTGCTAGGACAGTCTCTGCGGAGCTGGGAATTTTTTTGCCACGTTACTGGACGCTCATGCCCAATGCCTGTAGGCTCATGCGTCCTTTTGAGGAGGTGACAAACCTAGTCAGTCGCACCGAAGGCACCATCAGCGACCTCATCCCATTTGTTTTCTTCCTGGAGCGTGCCCTGCGAAGAGTGCTGGATCAGGCTGTAGATGAGCGTGAAGAGGAAGAGTTGTGGTCACCATCACTAAAAGAAACAGCCTTGTCATCATCGCTTGCCGGACCTGCGGCATCGCTGGAAGAGGAGTATGAGGAATCGGAGTCAGAGGAGGAATGTGGCTTTGAGGAGGAGGAAGACCAACCACAGCAGGCATCCCAGGGTGCTCGTTGTTGTCACCTATCTGGGACACGTGGTGTTGTACGTGGCTGGGGGGGAAGTACAGACCGTCAATGACATCAGTGAGGACGAGGAACGGGAAATGAGTAGCTCGGCATCAAACCTTGTGCAAATGGGGTCTTTCATGCTGTCATGTCTGTTGAGGGACCCTCATATAAAAATGATGAAGAAGAACGACCTGTACTGGGTGGCCACGCTACTAGACCCCCGGTATAAGCAGAAAGTGGCGGAAATGTTACCAAATTATCGAAAGTCAGAAAGGATGCAGCAGTTCAAAACCAAACAAAAAAATATGCTTTACACAGCTTATAAGGGGGATGTCACAGCACAACGGGAATCTAACGGGGGAAGAGGTGAAAGTAATCCTCCTCCTACCACGACCACGGCGGCAAGGACAGGACGTTTTACAGATGTGTTGTTGATGGAGGACATGCAGAGCTTTTTCAGTCCTACACATCACCACAGCCCTTCGGGATCCAGCCTTAGAGAACGACTCGACCGACAGGTAGCAGACTACCTCGCCTTAACTGCAGATATCGACACTCTGAGGAGCGATGAACCCCTTGACTACTGGGTGTGCCCTGCCCCGCTTCAAGTGTCCTGTCAGAAAAGACCTTCAGTGCAGCAGGAGGCATTGTGACTGACAAAAAAAGTCGCCTCGGTCAAAAAAGTGTTGATTACCTCACCTTCACTAAGATGAATGAGGCATGGATCCCGAATGGACTGACAATGGGGGTTACGTTTGACTAACAAAAGGCCTGATGACATGCCTTGGCCTCAAAATTGTCCCCACGCTGCTGTATTTTATGTCTGCATACCGGATGACTTTCGTGAATTCTCCGCGACCAACTAGGGTTCAAGCCGCAATGTTTTAGTCACCTTTCTGCCTGGAAAACATAAATTTTTCCGGCCGCTGCTAAAACAGCGGCTGCAACAATACCATTATTTTTCAGGCATGTGTACATGCTTAATTTTTCTGGCCTCTGGTGCTGCACTGTGGCTGCAAAAAATAAAAATAAAAAGGCACATACAAGTGTCAATTCCCCTTTGTGATCGTTACCTTGTTGTGGTGAAGGGGCTTGCATATCACAATGAAGCGAACATCACCTCTATGAGTGTGTTGGCAATGTTGCCACACCGCAGACGATAAGGCCGTTGCTTCATTATGATCAGACCAAAAGCGATCAGCTGGATAATTTTTCATAGAAAAAACATTAATTTTCATTTTTTTTTTAAAGTTGTATGGGTTTTTAATACATAAAATAAAATAAATCATAATAAAGTCTCTTAATAGTTTAAAAAAATCCCCATCAATTCCAAAACAAAGCTAGTACAGAGCTCAGAACTAAATTATTTCAGGATGTCGTAATTCGACACACGTACCCGGATAGGGGAAGTAACAGGGATTAAACTGATAGGAATAGTACTAGTTAAGACACCACTCATATAGGGTGTCACAGCACATTGCTCCGAGCACGCGCAGTGCCCCAACTTGGGAGTAAGAGGACCGACCAAGCTGCTTTTTCCATCTCCCGGTTCCTAAAATCAATTCAGTTTGGTGTATCAGAGTTTGGTCTGTCACTGTAAAGGCAGTCGAAGGTACCCGGCCTAAATTTTTTTTCACAAAAGGCAATCCCACCCTGATATGGGACGTAAGAGGGATTAAACTGATGAGAATAGTACTACAGAAAATACCATTCATATCGGGTGTGACAGTAAATTGCACGGCGCAGACGCAGTGACCGTGGCGTGGATTAAAACAAAGGGGAGGGAGTCAGCATTTTTTTAACCATCTCCCCGTTTGAAAAATCTATTCAATAAATGGACCCCAGATTGGGGACGTAACAGGGATTAAACTGATGAGAATAGTACTACAGAAAATACCACTCATATCGGGTGTGACAGTAAATTGCACGGTGCAGACACAGTGACTGTGGATTAAAACAAAGGGGAGGGAGCCAGCGTTTTTTTAACCATCTCCCCGTTCGAAAAATCTATTCAATTCACCTTTCAGGGACCCTTGGTGTTGTACGTGGCTGGGTGGAGGAAGAAACCTTCAATGACATCAACGGGACATGGCTAGCTTGGTATCCAACCTTGTGCAAATGGGGAGTTTGCGGTTGGGCAAATGGACTGTTTGCGGTTGTTTGCGGTGCATTAAAAGGGGAGTTTGGTCTGTCAATGTCTGTGAAGCGGGCGTAACCCTTACACTACCTGATCGATACAACATCATACCTGATCGTATACACACACTGGATGTTTTAAACCACGTTGTTCAAAAAAATTTAGGATTCTTAGGTGATTTATGCCCTTTATGGATTAAAACCCAACTCTGTGTCAACTATGTCATTTTCCATGGGAGTTTTGCCATGGATCCCCCTCCGGCATGCCACAGTCCAGGTGTTAGTCCCCTTGAAACAACTTTTCCATCACTACTGTGGCTAGAAAGAGTCCCTGTGGGTTTTAAAATTCGCCTGCCTATTGAAGTCAATGGCCGTTTGCCCGAGTTGCCCGTTCGCAAACATTTGCAAAAATTTGCGTTCGCCAACGGACATCGACATCTCTACTCATAGACATAAGACAAGATGATAAATTAAAACGGTAGGACAACCACTTTAAGAAGCTGTAAGTTACAGATACAGTTGAAGTTAAACATAACATATTTTGTATTCACAGCTTTCTACAACATACGGCCCGGTCTTTAGTGTCCAGTTTGGCATGACAAAAACAGTTGTCCTATGTGGCTATGAAGTTGTTAAGGATGCGCTCATCAATTACGCCGATGCCTTTTCTGATAGACCTTATGCTCCGGTGACTGCAAAATTTGCAAAGAACAATGGTAACCATTTATTATAAATACTGACTTGTTCCCCCACTATCCCACCCTCTTTGTCAATCTGCTGTCGGACGGTGTTACTATTTGTCCAAGACTATTTTATTTTTCAGCTAGTCATGATGATGTTAATTTACAGAAGGTTTCTGCGTACCATAGGGGTTAGTTTAAGTCACTCTTATCTTTATGACCTGTTTGTGCATATGGACAGAGTCAGACCAGTATCAGAAGACCCTTCAGAGGGTTTAGGCTCTGACAAACAAAGATTCTAAAAGGTCCAACAAAAGTCTTCTGGTGGGCTCCTGGAATACCAGACTGACACTACATATAGGGAGTCCCATGCCAGAACAGAAAGCTTCTACAAGGAGGTCCCACTAACAGCTTCCTTCAACGGTAACTGCTGTCATTCAGTTCACCATTGGTGGGTCCTGTTCTCAAAGGTTTTTTTTCACACTGGACTTCACTAAGTCCCCATGTGTTATGGATGGGTGTAATATGTATTCATATTTTTAGGTGTTATTTTTTCCAATGGAGAGAACTGGAAAGTGATGAGAAGATTCACACTCTCCACACTACGAGATTATGGAATGGGCAAGAAGACCATAGAAAATAAGATCACTGAAGAGGCTGAGTGTTTAGTACAGAAGTTGAAATCATATGAAGGTGAGTTATATTTTATACTGTACACTGCATACTCACTTTTCTTGCGCATTAGACTAATATCACAGTATAGTACAGCCTCAGGGAATTTTCCCAGTGTCTCGTGCACAGCTCAACTGAAATGTCCATAACATCATGCCCAAGGCATATTACTCCTACAGAGTGATACGAGATGCTATTGCAGGCTGTTTATAACCTATGTGCAACACATCCCATATTACATATCCATCATGTCGTAATATAATTATGCAGTGTTTAAATAGTTCAACACTTCAACTAGGTGGAGGGACAACTGCAACAGGGTCACATATTAAGTCATGGCAATGGTACCAAACGTATAGGATATGCTTTTCAGGTGTACTTGATTTCAACCCTCTTACAGGTGGATACCATTTTCAGTAGTGAAGCAGAAGCCTCTTAAGGGGTTGTCCCATCTGAGACAATTGGGGCATATCGCTAGGATATGCCTATTGTCTGATAGGTGCAGGTCACAGCGGCTATATTGAGAAATGAGCGGGCCAAAGTGGTGGCTGGAGGACTCCAGTCAGGCCACCACCAAGCACTTTCCACATAGAAGTGAATGGCAGTGCAACGTGCATGAGCAGGCACCACTCCTATTCACTTCTATGGGCCTGATGAAACTAGCCAACTCAGTTCTCAGGTATTTTCGTTGGCCCCATAGAAATGAATGGAGGGCAGCTGCACATGCGTAGTGCACCCTCCACCACTTTTGGGGCTCTGTTTAGGAGATAGGTACCAGTCCCAGCGCTGGGACCCACACCTATCAGACAATTATCAGATGAAATAACCCCTTTAACTCTCTGTAGGATTAGCTGCAGTTTAAAACACCCCCTCCTGGAGATTTGGTCATAGCTGTCTAAAAGTCGCAGGCAGCAGTTCCATGAATAAATATTCTATAAATGACTGGTGTGAGATGGTGCAGGCTGGTGCCAGAAAATATGGCAGTCATATACTATATTTTGGGGCAAATTAGAGTATGAGGTCAAGTCATAAGGCTGTACTCAGGGTTAGATAGGTCCGACTAATTGCCATTGATTTTGCCAAGGGAATCCTTGATCAGTGAGGCATTTGCCCTTCAGCTGCCTAATTGAATATTACTTCCAGGTTAGGCAGATTATAGCTGATGATGTTACATGGAAAACTCAACTGCAGTTGTGTCCCCAAAATGACAACCATGTTCCCAACCAAACAATGCTGAAGTGAAAAGCATTGTAGGATAAGGCTGGAATCACACAGATTGTGTCCTTTTTTGAACCAAAGCATGCTCAGCCGAACACCAGAAACTTTACAGATCCAAAAGTCCTTCTAAGGACTATTGTGTGTGGCAGTAATATCTATTTTTAGCTCATCCTGCGCTAAATAGCGTACAATAGTTAGGCCATGGGTCAGCAGCATGGGAGACAAAATACAAACCAAGAGAAGGACAGGACAAACACATCCAAGAAGAGCTGACCCAGAACTAAGGGAAAATCAGCCTTATATACAGATTCCGTGAGTGTACTGTAGCAGAGAGGCCACACTCATTGACCAGACAGAAAAGATTAACTCCTAATAGGCACACAGGGGAGTTAACCCATAAAGAACCACAAACAACACACCGGAACGGAGCTGCAGCGAGAGCATAGACAGAAGGTCACAGCCAGAGGTAACGACTGTGACACACCGGCTGTTGTGTGACGTGAGCACGCGCTGGAACTCCGCGTACCACATGTTGGCCAGGCTTTGTGAGCAGCAGAGGGCAGTAGTGGAATACCAGCTACAGCATGGTCGTCGCCTTTCCAGTGAGCTTCCGCTATTCACAAGCGAGGAGTGGGCATGGATGTCGGACTTCTGGGAGGTTTTAAGAAACTTTGAGGAATCAACACAGATGGTGAGCGGCAATAACGCTATTATGAGCTTTCCCATCCCACTTCTGTGTCTACTCAAACACTTGCTGCTCACAATTAAGGACAACGCTTTGCATGTGGAAGAGGTGGAAATGGGGGAAGAGATTGCACACGGTCATAGCCAGACCACCCTCAGTTCGTCTTTTAAGCGTGAATTGGACGATGAAGATGAGGAGGAGCAGGAGACGGTTGCCTCCACTACAGAGGGTAGTACCCATGAAAGTTTAATTCCATCTGTTCTGTGTGGGTGGGCAGAAGAGGAGGAAGAGGATGAGGAGGATGAGGAGGATGAGGAGATTGAGAGTCATCCTCCTGATGGCAACAGCAAAGTCTTGCCTGTTGGTACTCTGGCACACATGGCTGACTTCATGTTAGGCTGCCTTTCCCGCGACACCCTGCCAACACCCTCATCCTGATGCGTGGCCCAATGTGACAAGGAGGGAAACATTTTGGAAGATGTTAAAGGAGTACATAGCAGACCGTGTCAGCGTCCTCAATTCAGTGCCTTACAACTACTGGGTGTCCAAGCTGGACACGTAGCATGAACTGACGCTCTACGCCTTGGAGGTGCTTGCCTGCCCTGCCACCAGCGTTTTGTCTGAGCGGGTATTTAGTGCTGCTGGTGGATTTATAACAGATAAGCGTATCCACCTGTCAACTGAAAATGCTGACAGGTTGACTCTTATAAAAATGAACAAGGCCTGGATTGACCATGACTTCTTGACTCTACCAGAGGAAAGCGGCTGAAGGCACTTTAAATGTGTTGTTTATAATGTACTGAAAACACTGTATTCCCATGCACTCCTTCCACCACAAAAAAAGGGTATATACTTAAATCTTCCTTTTCTCATCCTCCTCCATCATATCATCATGCTTATTTGCCGCATATAATGCTGTCGCATATATGTTAGGCTGCCTTTCGTGTTTTACGCATTTTAGACAGCTCACCTGCAGGCCCTTGCATATAATGTTTTACAGGGTCAGCTCACCTGCAGGCCCTCGCATATAATGTTTTACAGGGTCAGCTCACCTGCAGGCCCTCACATATAATTTTTTAGAGGGTCAGCTCAGCTGCAGTCCCTCGCATATAATTTTTTAGAGGGTCAGCTCACCAGCAGGCCCCCACCTACAATCTTTTACAGGGTCAGCTCACCTGAAGGCCCTCGCATATAATTTTTTCGAGGGTCAGCTAACCTGCAGGCCCTCGCATATAATGTTTTTCAGGGTCAGCTCACCAGCAGAACCACACCTAAAATCTTTTACAGGGTCAGCTCGCCAGCAGGCCTGCTTGCACCTAGAATCTTTTACAGGGTCAGCTCACCTACAGGCCCTCACATATAATGTTTTACAGGGTCAACTCACCAGCAGGCCTGCACCTAAAATATTTTACAGTGTCCGCTCACCTGCAGGCCCTCGCATATAATTTTTTAGAGGGTCAGCTCACCAGCAGGCACTCACCCCGAATGTTTGAGAGAGTAAGTTCTGCAGCAGACCATCACCCCTAATGTTTTAGGTGGTCAGCTCAGTAGCAGGCACTCGCCTGTAATGTTTTAGAGGGTCACTAGCAGGCCCTTGCTCCTAATGTTTTTGAGGGTCACCAGCAGGCCATCAATCATAATTTTTCAAGTGTGTATGATGCCCTCCTTTTATGTGTAATAAAAGGTGTATTGGAGCGCCGGTTCCTTGTAATTTTTCACAGCCCTTTCACTTAGTGCATAGGCTTTATGAGTGTAGGAGTCCCACTACCTAAACAATTGTACCACAATGTGAATGAGGCCCTCCTTTATATGATATATAGGTTGTATCAGAGTGCCTCTTCCTTGTAATTTTTGGCAGCACTTTCACTTTATATACAATTAAATATATAGGAAAGAATGTTTCCTAACAATGTTTTCTCCTTTTAAAATCAATATTATTGTCAGTCTGCAAAAGTGGCATACTATTCGGACAACATGGTTCCCACCAGCGACCTGGGAGTCCAAGATGAATCCAGACATCCACCCCATGCTGTTCCCGAACCATTTTGGTGGTGTTTTCATCAATTTAGGAATTTTTTGTATGAGTCAGACACCCTCCCCACTTCAGAGCGGGGGTTGCCTGGTTTAATGCTCGGGTTCTCCCATTGACTTCCATTGTGCTCAGGTGCTTGGTAGAGCACCCGAGCATCCCGAAGTGTTCGGCCCAAGCCCCTGAGCACCCGAGCACTATGGTGCTCGATCAACACTAATGAAAAATTGAATTACTGGTACTTCTCTCTTTTTTATCCACTGCTAAGTTTGTCTCAAAAACAACATCAAAAATACTTGTGTGATTCCAGCCTATGGGTGATTTCCTATGTGCCATTTTGATGTAGTTTTTAAATCCAAAACTAGAGTAGGATTTAAAAAAGTAGAGTTTATCATATACAATTTCCTTGCCTTGCCATTGAAAATCATGGGGGTGCCTTGCTAAAAAACTGGGAGAAACTGGAGAGGTTTATGCCATTGAATATGCTGCATTTTTATTTTTATTTTTTTATTTTATTTTTACAAAATCTGCCATGTGAACTAGTCCTGAGAAAACAGAAACATGTATTTAGGACATTAAAAATGGTTTTACTTTGATGAAAATGCAAATTGAATGAGTTGTTCCAGGTATCTAAAATAAGTTTCTGGGATTAAAAGCAAAAAGAAAATTTTTACATACCGGTACATTTTTTAAAAAAAATTTTATGATACAAAACATGCTTTTTGTTTAAAATAATATTTTATTTATATTTTTTAGGAAAGCCATTTGATAATCTGACCAGTATTAATGCTGCAGTAGCCAACATAATTGTGGCCATACTGCTCAGTCACAGATTTGACTATGAGGATCCGACCATACTGAAACTTATGGCTGTAATTAATGAAAATGTACGACTCTTCGGAAGCCCATGGGTCAGGGTAAGTCATAAATATCTTGGATTTTATGACCACTGGAGGCCTTGATAAAGTAGAATTGTAAGGCCTCTTTCACACGGCCGTTGCGGAAACATGTGCGGGTGCGTTGCGGGAACACCCGCGATTTTTCCGCTCGAGTGCAAAACATTGTCATGCGTTTTGCACTCGCGTGAGAAAAATCGCGCATGTTTGGGACCCAAACCCGAACTTCTTCACAGAAGTTCAGGCTTGGGATCAGTGTTCTGTAGATTGTATTATTTCCCCTTATAAAATGGTTATAAGGGAAAATAATAGCATTCTGAATACAGAATGCATAGTTAAATAGCGCTGGAGGGGTTAAAAAAATAAATCAAAATTTAACTCACCTTAGTCCACTTGCTCGCATAGCCGGCATCTCCTTCTGTCTTCATCTTAGCTTTGTGTAGCAACAAGGACCTTTGGTGACGTCACAGTAATCACATGATCCATCACCATGGTAAAAGATCATGTGATGGATCATGTGATGACTGTGAGGTCACCAAAGGTCCTTGTTACTGCACACAGCTAAGATGAAGACAGAAGGAGATGCCGGTCTGCGCAAGCAAGTGGACTAAGGTGAGTTAAATTATTTTTTATTTTTTATTAACCCCTCCAGCGCTATTTAACTATGCATTCTGTATTCAGAATGCTATTATTTTCCCTTATAACCATGTTATAAGGGAAAATAATAATGATTCGGTCTCCATCCCGATCGTCTCCTAGCAACCGTGCGTGAAAATCGCACCGCATCCGCACTTGCTTGTGGATGCTTGCGATTTTCACGCAACCCCATTCATTTCTATGGGGCCTGCGTTACGTGAAAAACGCAGAATATAGAGCATGCTGCTATTTTCACACAACGCACAAGTGATGCGTGAAAATCACCGCTCATGTGAACAGCCCCATAGAAATGAATGGGTCAGTATTCAGTGCGGGTGCAATGCGTTCACCTCCCGCATCGCATCCGCGCGGAATACTCGCCCGTGTGAAAGGGGCCTAAGGCTGGCTATACACATCAGATGGCTGTTGGCTAAAAGCTAATTTGGCCAACTAATTTTTCTTTTCACCTTCTAAATGCAAGCTTGAGCCACTTTCTAAAAAGTGCTCATTAAACATTTCCTAAAATCTATTTCCTAAAATCTATTACTGTAAAGCCTATGTCACTCTTGTACATAGCTGGCTGCTTCAGACACAGAGTTGACCGTACACTGCTCTTGGCTCTTATAGTAGTCTAATGTTAGAAATACCAAGAGGAAGGGGAGTAAAATGCACACAGCAGATTAGAATGTAGGTAAGGATGAAATCATCCAAGTCTTCATGGAAGGTGAATATCTGTGTAGCATGAGAGAGAGAGAAAAAAAAAAGAGAGAGAAGAGAGCACCCATGGCAGAACATGCAGGAGTAAGGAGAGGGAAATCAAACATTCCTCAGCATTATTGAATGTCAGAAGAAGGGAGAAGATATCACTTCTGAGCAGTAGAAGGAGAAATGAGTCCAGGAATTAAGCTGTGGTACTACATGAAAGCTAATGAAGTCAGGTGCATTCTGAACAAACAGATCTAGCAACCAACATTCATTACTGAGAGGGACCTGTCCACTTGAATATATTCTGAAACTAGGAGCAGGAAACAGTAAAAACTGATTTTTGGACCGCTTCTGATTGTCCTGAAGAAGAGGGCTTTCCACCCTCGAAACGCGTTGATTATCCTGCTAATAAAACTATCTACTTCACCCTACCAGTGATCCTCCTGGTGAATATTTCCTACAGACAAGCGGTCCAAAAATCCTTTTTTACTGTTTCCTGCAATTTTCCCTGTGCATACCTCACCGTTTGAGGCCCCACATAGTGAACGCGGCTGCAGTCTGGAATATGCCGTTGTGCTGGTCGGCAAAGAATCACCAGCAGGGCTCTTAACAGTGGTTGTGACTCATCACAACCTGGGACGGTAAGCATACAATAACCTATTTAATTCCCTTTTATTTACACTAATCCTACACATGTGCCGCTGCCTCCTGTTCTTCTTTTTATCAGAGGGTCTGGAAATGAATAAAGGAATGACGACTGCAGCCTAAAATGTAGTGCAACATTTTTAATTCAAGAACCACTAACAGAAGTAAAAAAATAGAATGTATATATGTATTGTGACAGCATGGATATGTTTGTTGCTATATAGATACAGCAGTGCCCCCTTGTTATTAAAGGCTATGTACACCTTTGGGCAATTTTTTTAAATTTTTTATTATTCCATTGTACTCTTTTTGAAAATACTTTTTCTTTAATTTGCCAACAGGCGGTGTAATATATAGTAGGGTTTTTCTAGTATATGTGCTACGTCATTCATACTTTTATCTGTTACATTACCGATTCAGTTATTGTACACTATGGCCAACAGACAGTTGCCTGAACCCTTAACAATTTTTGCTGTAGCCGGCAAAATTAGCGGAGGTGGTGGTGGCAGCAGCCGTAGTAACAGGCCAGAGCTGCCAATGACATCTAGTGGTCGTGTTTTCACCAACAGCCCAGGATTGGTTGAATCTTTCTTCAACATAATCTCAGGTGACAACAGATACACACAGCCAGGAATCGGTGGGTTCCTCTGACACCACACTTAGTTGGCATGGCCCAGGAACAACCTATGAGTCCTCACCTGTCCTGCAACTGCCTCTTTCTTTTGCTGCTTCTTATTCTCGGGAAGTAATGCTTAATGCTAGCTCTGCTCCGCTTTTGATTGAGGGCAAGCTTAGTGAGGACAGTCAGCAGCTACAGGCCAGCACAGACTAGGAGGAGAGGTCTACTGCATACTCCCTTAGGCTTGCAACTAGCGATGATGACAGTTGGGTGGGAGCACGTGTTATGAGTGTTCAGGGACGTGGACATGAGACTAGTGAGGGTGACATAAGTGACAAACAGATATTAATGGATGATTATGTAGCCAATCGCACATGGGGGCCAGGTAAAGAGGAGGCATCTTCATCAGGGGGTTAGGGTGGCGGAAGGCCTGTGACAGTAGCAGGGTGCAAGCGTGCCGATGAGCCAGCAAGGTGGAAGCAGTGGGAGATCTGGAGCCAAATGCACCAGGTGATGGACCCTCTGCTACTCAGGAGCCTATCTGCCAGGAAACAACTAGCGATGCTTGAGTTCATAAAGGCAGCGGCAGGCAGTCAGCACGGGGTATTGGCCCAGCACTGTTGGGTAAAATGTCATACTCGGCAGTGTGGGAATTTTTTATTAAGTCCCTTGAGGAAGTTGGTGTTGAGGTATACAGGATATGTGGGCAGAAGGTGAAGCGTGGCCAGGGGGCTAATGTTGGCACTATGGCCCTGTGTCAACATATGGAACAAAATGTGGCACTAATGTAGTGGAACAGCCTGATGCAGCAACTGCTGCATCTCTCAGCAGCCTGCACGCCTACTCCAGCAGTCTGATGCTCCTCCTCAACACATGTTTCGCCGGCAATCGATTGCAAAAAGACAACAGTATGTGTGCACTTATCCAACGGCACAGAAGCTGAATGTGCTCCTGGGCAAGTTTCTGGTAGTACATTCCCTCCCTTTCAATATTTTGGACTCTGAACATTTCAGTGAACTGTTGGCTTGTGCCCACCCAAGGTGGAGAGTCCCAAGCTGTCTTCTCTAAAAAGGCTGTGCCAGCCCTGCACATGTATGTTGAGCAGAAGGTGGGGCAGTCCTTGAGCCTGTTGGCATCTAGTACAGTTCATGCTAGCACTGACGTGTGGAGCTGTAACTTTGGTCAAGGACAATAAATGTCCTTTACAGCCCACTGTTTCCCCATCCCTCTAATTGAATACCTGGACAATCAACTCCCCTTGCCCTTTTTCCTGGTGATTGTTTTTTCAAATCATTTAAATAATTGATTTATCCTTTACATTAAAAAGTGCCAATCGCAACTGAAAATATCTGAACCAGGACAAATTATCCAAAGTCTCTCTTTGTGCTAACTCTGAAAACTACACTATATCTCTATTCTTCACCACCTGTGTAAGATATAGAATATTATTTTTTGCCAAAACTGATCTTTGGCAATTCCATCTAGAGCCTGTAGATGGAAATTATACCAAAGAGGAGTGTATTGGAGCGATTTTTTTATCCCGATCCATGATCTAATAGTCTACCAGGAGTTGGATAACAACTTTCTAGCCTCTCTATAGTCCTGTTCCACATTGCCCATATTCTAATAAAGTACATATATTGTTGTATGAAGACCTCCTCACCAGAGTCGTACACAATGCACTTTTCTCCCATTCATGATACAACCATAACTGCCCAGCTATAAAATAGCCCTTAAAGTAGGGAAGATTCAAACCCCCTTGCTCCATCGGATTATATAGATATTCCAATTTAAAGGGAACCTGTCACCAGTTTTATGGTGTCCTAACTAAGGGCAACATAAATAAGTGACTGATTCTCTTCGCAAAATGCTGGGTCACTTTCTTTAATTGACCCAGTCAATCTGCCAACATCTTATATTGAAAAGCTCGAGCTGATAATGATGAGTCATGAATATTCATGAGCTCCTGACTCTCCCCGCCTACCTGCTGCTGAATGACAATGTTTTTCCATATGAATCAGCAGCAGGTGGGCAGGGGAGTGGCTATAGCTCTGAATTAAATATACGCTGGACTCAATGACATCACGCTGGACTCAAACCAGCTCATTAGCATGCAGCATCTTTGTGTGTATATTATGAGGTAACCATCTGTCACACCAGTAAGTGGATACATCTAAGGTACTTTTTAGTAGTTAATGATTGTATATAATTTGTTAGATTATAATCAAATATCCACATGACAGGTTCCCTTTAAGCCTTACCCGCTTTCTTCCCCACAAAAAATAATTAATTATTCTCTCCATAAGTTTGAAAAACGTGTCCTCTATCCATATGGGTGAGTTCCTAAGGATATAGAGGAGTTGGGGTAGGATCACCATCTTAACCAGGGATACTCGGTCAGCTCTAGATAAGAGTCGCAGCCAAACCCTGATTTTTAATCTCAATTTAGTCAACAATGGGATCAGGTTAAGCTGTAAAAAATCTTCAATCTTGGGGGATATAATCATACCTAAATATTGAAAGGAATCGGCAACATTCAACTTACTCAAAAGTCCCTCATTGGAGGGTACAAAGCTATCAACTGGCATTAGAGTAGTTTTTTACTTTGCCCAAGGAATTAACTATTCGAATGAGTCTTGGAAGAGTTGTATCAGTATGCTCTATAAAGAATAAGACATCATCCACGTATAAAGAAATATGATCCTCTATCCATAAGATTCCAAACCCTTCAATTTTAGTATCCTGCCTAACAGCCAAGGCTAAGGGTTCAATATAAATAACAATGGGGATAATGGGCAACCTTGGCGAGTACCCCTATTCAAAGTAAAGCTAGATGTCAAACTCCTATTATTGTTCAGTCTCGCCAAGGGGGATCTATATAACAATTTAATCATATCTATAAATCTATCTCCAAATCTCATCCTACCCAAAATCTTCCAGAGGAATCTCAATTCCACCCTGTCGAAGGCCTTAAAGGCATCCAAAGACAGAATGGAATGAGAGACACCCATTCTGCTCTGGGCGTATAATTGAATGGATAACCCTAGAGAACCTTGTAGTCAGAATCCTTGAGAGTAGCTTCACATCCATATTCAATAACATTATAGGTCTATATGACCCCAAATCTAGGGGGTCCTTGCTTTTTTTCAAAATTACTATTATTACAGCTTCTGTGATTGACTCCGGTAGACTCCCATCCTCCAATGACTCATCAAATACCTTCAAAAGCCTGGGTAAAATAACTTCCCTATATTTACAGTAAAATTCATATGGAAACCCATCTGATCCAGGGGAGGAGTTACCAGAGCATGCCTTAATTTCTGCTTCCAATTCCTGTATAGAAAAATCCACCTCAGTAATGGATGTCAGTAATGGTTGGGAAGAAAATGGCATCCAAATAGGAGTCCATCATTTCATCCGTAATATTGCTATCTGGTTTGTATAGGTCTGAAAAATGGTTCAGAAAAGTTCCTTTTATAAGATCCTGATCATTGACTATTTTACCATCTATTAAATGGATGTTAAATATCTGTTTTTTATTATCCTGATTAGAAATCATTCTCAACAACAATTTTCCCGGATGCCCTGTTTCAGTAAACTATTTTTGACCCTTGAAGAATAGCCTCTGTTGAGCCTTCTCCAACAAAAAGTCAGAATAGACTCGGCTTGCCTTCTGCATATTTTTTCTATTTTCTTCTGTCTTATTCCTAAAAAAGGAATGTGTAGCTAATATTGATGCTTCATTTAAGGTCTTCTCCTTAATACTATATCCTTTCCCTAGATTAGGAATATTACTAGCAAAAATCCCTCTCATGAATGTCTTGCCCTTAAACACATCCCAGACTACGTGAGTTTTGGCTGAATTATAATTAGTATCCCAAAAACACACAATCTACTGTTGTATTAATTCATGATTCTCCATTACTGACATCCAATAAGGATTTAGTCTAAATGGGGGTGTACCATATCTTCATATTGGGCCATACAAAACTTAAGAGACAAAGGTACATGGTCCGAAAGAGACCTTGCCTCATATTTCATCCGCTTTACATAACTCATATTTTTTATTTATTAAGGCAATTCCTATCCTAGACATAGATTTTCTAGATTTACTTATACAGGAGTAAACGCTTTTCCCATGTCCTAACCATCCCCAAATGTCCCCAAAACCAGCTTCCTGACAAAAACTTGCCAAAGGAGACCCTAGGGCAAAGGTAGATCCCCCTTCCCTATGGAGATCCTGTGTATTGCAGGATTGATTAAAGTCCCCAATGACTAACGAGGGACATTCAGGCCATTGTTTCATAAAAGTTAACAAAGAGTTAAGCACATTTAAGGAGAAAGAGGGTGGGATATAAACAAAAGCTAAAATACATAGTTTGCCTGCAAGTTTGCAATACAAAAAAAAATCTCCCCTGCTTATCAACAGAGGATGCCGCGCAGAAAAAGTAAACTGCCATATGAATAAAGACTGTCACTCCTCTCGAGTAACTAGTAAAGGTAGAATGATACGTCTGCGCAGCCCATCCCCTGCAAAACCGCAGGGAGGTCTCCTGGGTAAAATTAGTTTCAACCAAACAATCGCTGGTAAATGTCTCTGGACAAGATCAAAAACCGCCTGTCTCATTAATTTATCACCCAGACTCCGCACATTTCAGGTCAAAAGTCTAACTCACATTAAGTCGGTCACCGAAACTCCCTAACTGTATTTTCAATGATCCTATCCCCCCTCCGCCATCCTATGAGAAGCTTTAAAACCCTCCCCAAAAACAAATTTACCCCCTAAACCACATCTGCCACAGATCTCTCAACTAAGACCATCCCTCTCCCTCTCAGCACCACATAACCCCACCACTGTTACCAATCGAGAAAAGGAAAATAAAACTAATCAATATTATTCTAGTCAAGCCAATTCATGGCAAGATCAGCAGTATCAAAAAAATAGGTTCCAACATTATCCAAAGTTTAGCTGGATAAACAAATTAATACTTAATATCCTTTTCTTGTAAATGTTTTTTAACCGCAGTAAAAGTACGTCTCTTTTCTTGAATCTCCTTGGAGAAATCGGGTAAAAACACCAATTTATTCCCGTTGTATAGAATAGGAGAACACTCCCTTGCCCTTCTCAATAGCATATCTCTGTTTTGCGAGACTAATATCTTCACCAGGAGTGTCCGTGTATCAATTGAGCTTTTTTTTTTTTTCCACAGCGTCCTCAGGTAACCCCAGGATTATCACGTTACATCTCCCCTAAGTTGATGGGGTGGAGAGAGTGGAGAAAGGAGAACTATCCACTGTTGAATCTTGCCCTTTAAAAGAGATACTGCTGGCAGTCAAGAAAATGGGGATGGTCTCACCAATCTCCTTGTCGACGATCAATAAGATAGAGCAGCTTAGGGAGACGCAGCACACAGAGCAGGCAGGAGGAACCAGCAGAAGAATCCACATGGGAGAGATGAAGGGATAGCGGAACCGCAAACGGAATGCAGGGAGTGATATGATATATAAGGTCTGGGAGTTATGAATTGATAGAGGGTGGGAGACATGAGGGGGACCCAGAGGAACAAGGGAGAAGGAAACTTGACGGACTTCAAGTTCAGATGGGGTTCTGTCAGCCAGGTCAGGAGGAATCTTCATACGAGGAGGGAGACTGGGAGTAGAAAAACCAAACAAGTGACCTCCATAGTGAGGGTCAGCTCAGACATCCACCAAAGCGAAACAGCAGCTCAATCTAGGGCTCAGGCTCAGAAGGATCCACAAATGCCGGGCAACACGAGAGACGAATGACGCGGTGGCGCTTGGCAGGAGGAGAGGAGGAGGGCGTGACCTACTTCATCACATCCATTACAGTTTATTTTTCCGTTCTTCTGACTGATCAGAAGAACAGTGAAATAAAAAAAAATGTGTCCTGTCGTTTGAGCGTCCTGAAGGACTCTATCACACGGTCAGTATTTTGCATCAGGATTTGATCATGACTTGGAAGTCCAAAACACAGAAGACATGTAAATATATTTCCATCACATGTTATTTCTGTTTTGGAACCACTACTGTTTTTGCCTTACCAATACTGATCAAATACTGATGTCAAAAACTGAGCAATTTTTTTTGCTTTACTGAAGGATGGATTATTTGTTTAGTTTTGTTTTTTGTTTAGCTAAGGCTACACGCACACGATAGTATGTGTTTTTCAGTCCAAAAATTGCTAATTGTTTTTGCGGAACCATTGTAATAAGGCCTATCCTTGTCAGCAAAACGGACAAGAATAGGAAATGCTCTATTTTTTTCCTACGGGGCTACAGAACAAACATACGGATGCGGATAGTACACAGTGTGTTGTCAACATTTTTTTAAATTAATGGGTCCGTATCCTATCTGCAAAAAAAAACAGGACAGACACGGAAGCAAATTACGTTCGTGTACATGTAGCCTAAGGGTTAGCTAGGAATGCTGGTGGCCTGTACAATGATGTGCGTGGCCAATCATGTGACCTGTCCATCATTCAGATGCACTGTAACTGTTTCGTTACAAGAAAGGATTAGCTATGCATGTTGCTGTACTGCACACCAGGACCAGAATAGATTCTCCCTAAAGTTTAACTACAGGCCGGGGTAGACTTGATTTAACGTGCTTCATGACAAATTAATTCTGATTGAAGCAAATTTTAAAAAAAGTTGCACAGCGACCAAATGGCGAAACAAAGAACATTTTTATCTTTTCAAAGGTTTTCATTTTTTTTGTAATAAAGCAAAATAAACACGATACAAACGTGTGTATCACCGCAATCAGACTGACCCATAGAATAAGGACATCACATCATTTTTAGTGCACAGTGAACACCATAATACCAAAACAAAACAAAAATCCTTGGCAGAATTATGTGTTCTTAAGTTTGACCCAACAAATATATTTTTCATATTTTCCCAATAGAACATACAGTAAAATAAATGGTGCAATTAAAAAATAAAACTTGGAAGTTAGGGCTTTTGGAATGTGAGGAGAAAAAAAATCCAAAATGCAAAAACAAAAATAGCCCAGTCCATAAGGGGTTGAAAATAGCAAGAAAAAAACAGTTACAAATAAATCATGAAAATTCCTTATATTTGTGTTTGTGTGATCTTTAGCTGTATAACAGTTTTCCATTACTGATGGACTGGCTACCTGGAGCTCACAGAACTATTTTTGGGAACATCAAGGAGTTTCAAAAATTTATAAGAGCGACCTTTACGAAACAGAAGACAGAACTAGATGTCAATGACCAGAGGAACCTTATTGATGCTTTCCTAGCCAAGCAACAAGAGGTATGAGAAAAATAAAAATTTGTTTCAGTGGTGTACATTACCCAGGATCCCACAATCCAGCTCACAGTCCTGGCTACAAATTTTTGCTCCCTTGTGGCCAGTAGCAACAGAGATGGCTGTACATGAACATTACTTGAATGTGAGTGAGAAATCTTAATGTCCATAAGTGCACAGACATCTGGAGTTGTCACCCAGGAGCCGTACCTTTTACTCCTAAGCAAAGGGGGGAGGTGAAATTATTCATTGGGACACTTACTGATGAATGGAGGCTGTACAGAGGCACAAGGGTTTCTATCATATATCTCCCAACTTATAAAAAGTCCAAGAATAGACAATAGCAGCGGCATGCCAAGCAAACCATGGCAATTTTTATTTTACTAACCTATACCACTAAATTCACCCAGTGCCTCTCTACAGACTTTAAGTCCCTCACAGTCCCCCTAGTGCCCAATAGTAGTTATGCCCCCTTGGTACCATCACACAGTAGTTATGCCCCCCTAGTGCTCGACACAGTAGAATATCCCTTTAGTGCTCCCTCACAATAAGAATGCTCTAATAGTGCCACCATACAGTAGTTATGCCCCCCTAGTGCCCCCCTTCACAGTAATAATGCCTGCCTAATGTCCCCACACAGTAGCTATTTTCCCTTCTTTTCCCTTAACTACTGCTCTCACACAGTATGTTTGCCCCATTTGTGTCTCCACACAGTAGTCATGCCCCCTTAGTGCCCATGCACAGTAGTTATACACCCATAGTGCTCCCACAGAGTAGTTATTCCACCATAGTACCCCCACACAGAACTTATAATTCATTAGTGTCCCTAAACAGTACTTATACCCTTTTAGTGTCCTCACACGGTAGATATGCCCACAAAGCACATCCACACAGTAGTTGTACTCCCTTTGTGCGCCCACAACAGAAGAAAATATATAGAAACTGATGGCTTGATGTACCCATAGACTATAATTGGGCAAACATAGTTCAAAAGTGCACTCTTTTGATTCAGTTTGTCATTGTTTCCGTTTCTGCATTTTTTTTTTTTTTTTGCAGGATTGAATAGCGAAGCATACCACACGTTTCTGCAAAAAAAAAAAAAAAAAACGTATAGAAACATACAGTATACCTTACACAAATGTATTTTAGTTAAATGGGTTTTCTAGCTCTGTACATACAAAAGAAGAGAAAGGAGCTGATATCTGTGGTGCTGGGGCTGTTAGTACATCCAGTAATATACTCAATTGGCATACTGTAGATATGGTCCAAGATAAGTTAAATAAGGTAAATGTGAACAAGTCTCCAGGTCCAGGTGGATTACACCCAAGAGTGCTTAAAGAGCTCTTGCTCCCTTGTTTATAATTTTTAAAGATTCTCTAGGTACTGGTACAGTGCCAAGTGATTGGCGCAAGGCAAACGTGGTGCCCATATTCAAAAAAGTATCAAGGTCATTCACAGGTAATTATAGACCTATAGGCTTGGAAAGTATAGTTTCTAATTGGATTGAAAACTGGCTGAAGGCCCGTGTCCAGAGAGTTGTGGTCAATGATTCCTATTCAGAATGGTCCCAGGTTCTAAGTGGTGACCCCAAGGTTCAGTGCTGGGCCCTCTATTATTTATTTATTTATTTATTTATTAATGATATCGAGGACAGGATTAATAGCACCATTTTAGATGACACTAAGCTATGTAGAACTGTACAGTCTATGGAGGATGTCCATAAACTACAAGCTGACTTGAACACTCTGAGTGATTGGGCATCAACTTGGCAAATGAGGTTCAATGTGGATAAATGTAAAGTTATGCATCTTGGTAGTAATAATCTCCATGCTTCATATGTCCTAGGGGATGTAACACTGGGAGAGTCACTTATAGAGAAGGATTTGGGTGTCCTTGTGAATGGTAGATTATGGTAGATACAATGTCAATCAGCTGCTTCTAAGGCCACCAGGATATTGTCATGCATTAAACGAGGCATGGACCCGCGGGGCAGGGATGTAATACTACCACTTTACAAAGCTTTGGTGCGGACTCATCTGGAATATGCAGTTCAGTTCTGGGCACCAGTCCATAGAAAGGACGCACTGCAGCTGGAAAAAGTACAGAGCAGAGCGACTAAACTGATAAGGGGCATGGAGGATCATAGTTATGAAGAAAGATTAAAATAATTTAATTTATTTAGTCTTGATAAGAGACGTCTAAGGGGGGGCATGATTAAACTGTACAAGTACAGTACTGATCAAAAGTTTAAGACCACTTGAAAAACGGCAAAAAAATCATATCTTACATTGTTGGATCTTAAACCATTAAACCATTAAACTGAAACAGGCTGTTTTTCAGCTGATCCAAATTTTAGGACCACATGCCTTTAAAAGGCCAAATCTGTGCAAAGATGTGAATTCATTGTCATTTTCTGTCAGGTAGCCACACGTTGTGATGGCAAAGGCAAAAAAACTCTCCCTTTTTAAAAGTGGTTGGGTTGGGGGCGGAGCTAGCGCCGTACTGAGATGGTCGCATAGTTCACTGCTCTCTCAGGAGATTCGGCTTTAGCACCAGCATACAGCAGCACTTTTGGACAAGAATGGTGAAAATTGGCAACCAGAAACAAGGCGACCACCCCACCAATCCTAAGGGACAGATTCCTCCAGGCGACATGGAGAAATTCGTTAAAAAAGCTGCAGCAACGGTCGCGGCGAGGGAAACTAAGATGGCGCCGGCAGCACATTCTAAAGCGCCGAAGCGGGCCCCTACCATCTCGGATGACGAAAGTGAAGCAGAGGACATGCAGGTCAGCTCTGATTTACCTCTTACGAGGAAATACCTAGATCGTGCCCTGAGCAGGGTTATGGAACCCATCCTCTCCGAAATTTCAGCCTTTAGGCAGGAGGTGCGGCATATAGGGGACAGGGTAGAGACCCTAGAGCTACATCAAGCAGCGTCCCTGAATCACCACACAGAAGTATCGAACGCCCTACGCCGCTGCTCAAACTACCTAAATGAGATGCACAATGCTATTGAAGACCAGGAGAACAGAGGGCGCCGGAATAACCTAAGGTTTCGTGGGATTCCAGAGGCGATTTGACCCGGAGATGTACCAGCGGCTGTCCTTGCTATCTGTAGCTCGCTACTAGGCCCAGATTTCCCGCAAGAAGTGGTCATAGAACGGGCCCATAGAGCCCTTCGCCCGAAACCCAAGCCCTCCGATCCACCCAGGGATGTCATCTGCAAATTCCTAAGCTTCCCGATAAAATCCGCCATCTTGGAAGCTGCCCGCAACAATACTGACCTGTCTTACGAAGACTCCAGGGTAGAAATTTTTCAAGACTTGGCACCTTCCACTTTAAAAAAGCGTAGAGCACTCAAACCCCTGACCGACTGGCTCCGTTCCAAAAAAATACCATACCGCTGGTCCTACCCTTTTGGTCTTGCTTTCTCCTCTGCTGGGAATAAGTTCTTTATCAAGTCCTTCACAGATCTTCATGCCACCTACGAGCTTCTGAAAATGGACCCTTTACCGATCGAAAACTGGGAACTTTTCCAGGACCTGCGTGATCTTCCGGATCTCCCCAAGATGGTTCCATTTGAAGTCCTTCGTACCCCGAAGTCATCCAGATCCAAGAAAAGGAATATGCAGCTCACTCCTAGAAGCCTTTCCCAGGAACATTAAGCAACATTAAGTAAAATTACAGGAACTCTTACCCTCACATTGTCACCAATGTCTAACCTCTAACCTGAACAAGATTACTAACCTCATGCGACTAACCTGGTATAATGTTTGATTGACATCAGTACTAATATATTGGTTGCTATATTTAGGTAGATCCATTCTCTCTAAAAATTCACTAGCCTCATTAGAGGTGCTACCCGATCTCCTTACTGGTCTCCAGACCACCCACTCCCCCCACATGTATTCAGCATACCCACCTATGCTGATCTACTGTTTGTTTATACCCTCATGTTATGTTCTATGTTCTTACCCTGTTCTTTATTCAAGGTATACCACACTCAAGTTGACTGCAAGAGACTCCTACAGCATCCTGACTAAGATTACATGCCTGGAGATAAGACCACATACCACCTATTTTCTCTCTTGGAGGGGGCACCCCCGGCTTAAAGGTAACCTCAATTACACCTCACCAAATGGCTGACCTACATATTGCTTCTTACAATGTTAAGGGCTTTCACTCCCCATCAAAAAGGAGCCAAGTCTTTGCCATTCTAAGAAAAGCCGGAGCTGGGGTTGTGTTCCTCCAAGAGACACACTTCCGCTTCAATCACTACCCTAATATGCAGTTTTCCTACTACTCAGAATGGTTCCACTGTGGAGGCAACTCGTCTGCATCATGTGGGGTCAGTATAGGGTTTCATAAAAAAGTCCCATTCAAACTCATTGATCAAAAGCTAGACCCAGACGGAAGGTTCATCTTCATAAAAGGCTCAATTGGCCAGCAAATATATACCTTCGCAAATGTGTACGCCCCTAACTCTAACCAACCCCAATGGCTGTCCAATATAATCCCAATTATTACCCCTTTCAAAGAGGGTATTGTGATATTAGGAGGCGACCTGAACGCTGCACTTTACCCACAGTTAGATGTTTCATCCCACAAATCATCCTTATCTAACAAAGCTCTCAAATCCATTAGAAATAATATTTGGAGCTTAAACCTGGTCGACCCTTGGCGCTCCCACCACCCCGACACTCTGGATTACACATTCTACTCTGCCACCCACGCCACCTATCACAGGTTAGACTACTTATTTATATCTAAGGAACACCTTCACTTGTGCAGCACATCCAAGATAGGTTCTATCCACTTATCTGACCATTCCCCCATTTTTATCCAGATACTAGCCCCCACAAAAAATCCCTCTTGTTTTAGTTGGCGCCTAAACGAGTCCTTACTAGGTTCCCAAGAATCGATAGATCAGATATCCAAACACTTAACAGATTACTTCTCTCATAACAAAAGCCCAGAAATTTCCGCTAACACCCTATGGGACGCCCACAAGCCGGTCGTCAGAGGTCATTTTATAAGTATCGGTACCTATAAAAAGAAACTCCAAGAAAAAGACATAGACGAAACCCTCAAAAAAATCCAGAACCTGGAAACTCGCCACAAATCTTCCACCTCTGACCCCCATTTAAAAGAATTATCAGAAAATAGGGCGAAACTAAAATCCCTCCTCTCATCCAAAGCGGCCAAATACTACATGAGTACTAGACATAAGTTTTTTGCTCATGGCGATAAGGCCACCAAATTCCTGATGAGCAGGATCAAAGGGAGAAGGTCCTCCAACTTTATTCACCAACTATCTTCACCAGATGGCAAACCTATTTTCTCCCTTTCCCAGATAACTGAACAATTCCGGATCTTTTACTACAACCTCTACAATCTCCCCCCTTCTGAGACGCCCGTGCAAAGAGCATCCGCCATAGTGAATTTCCTAGACTCCTCCAAAATACCTCATCTTTCCCCCGATCAAAAACGAAATCTGGAAGCCCCATTCACCATTATAGAACTTAAAAACGCCCTGTCGCAAACTCCATCAGGAAAGAGCCCAGGCCCAGACGGCCTTCCTCTTTCGTACTACAAAACCTTCCAGGGGCCACTTCTCCCCTACCTCCTGGAAGTCTGCAACCAGTCACTGTTAGGTCACCCTCTCTCTAGAGATATGACCACAGCACACATCTCCCTTATACCAAAAGAAGGGAAGGACCCCAAGCAATGCCCCAGCTACAGACCCATATCCCTCCTAAACACAGACCTCAAACTCCTGGCTAAAATGTTGGCTAACAGACTAGCTATCCTTCTCCCCTCCCTCGTACACGGGGATCAGGTTGGCTTCATCCGCAACAGAGAGGGTAAAGATAACACAGCCAGGGTAATCAACATCCTATGTCACGCCAAAAGAACTTCCTCCCCATTGCTTCTCCTTAGTACGAATGCGGAGAAAGCATTCGATAGGGTCAACTGGCAATACCTAAAACACACTCTGGTGAGGTTTGGCCTTCCTGATCCCTTCGTACAAGCCACTTTTGCCATGTATGAGCAGGCATCAGCAAGGGTACAAGTCAATGGGAACCTATCTGCCCCATTCCCAATAAACAATGGGACTAGACAAGGCTGCCCCCTCTCACCCCTCCTCTTCATTTTAGCACTAGAACCACTACTCGCAAACATAAGATTGGATGGGGAGATTTCAGGTCTGTGTTTGGGAGGCAGGGAACAGAAAGTTGCAGCATTTGCCGACGATGTCCTAATGATGACAACTAACCCCAAAACCTCCTTGCCTAGGATCCAAAATTACCTCAATAGCTTTAGCTTAGCCTCCGACTTCAAAATAAACGCTGGCAAATCCCTAGTACTCTGTATAGGTGTTCCTGACCTCACAAGAAAACTCCTTATGATAGATTCGCCATTCAACTGGTCCTCGACAACAATTACCTATTTAGGAGTCAAATTGAGCCCAAACATACATGACCTCTTCTCTCTCAACTATATTCCCCTCAGGGACTCCATCTTTGTGGCTATTGACAACCTAGCCAGATCTAATCCAACCCTTTCCTGGTTTGGACGCAAGAATCTTCTTACCTCTCTGGTCCTCCCTCGCCTAACTTACCTACAACAAGTACTGCCTGTTCCTGTCCCCAAACAATATTATGATCAAATCTTTAAAAAATTCAGGACATTTATCTGGAACGGCAAGAGAGCGAGACTCCCGTTCTCTTTACTCACCAAGCCTAGATATGCGGGGGGGATCGGGCTACCTAACCCCGAAATATATGGCAGAGCTATCCTCCTGACCCGAGCAGTAGCTTGGTTAAGACCCTCAACGCCCTCCCTCTTAGTGGAAATGGAGTTAGATATCTTGAAGAAGTCACCTAAAGCACTATTGCTTGGCAATCAAACAGTCTTCCCAGGACAATTCTCCCACTACCCAATTATTAAAGCTACACTAGAAGCCTGGAAATGGTTCTCCTCCTCGCACTGTGCTATACCATACCCCTCTCCCCTTCTGACGATAGGAGATATAATTGATACAGCTCCATCGCCATTAAAATCCGCAACCTCCCAGGCCCTTAAGTCCTCACCCATACACATAAACACTCTAGCTCTCCCCTCTGGAGAATGGTTAGACACTCAAGCATTAAACTCCATCTTAAACCCACATCCATGTGATATCTTTACCATAACGTACTTAAGAGCTTACCTGAAACAACACATTAGCATAGGAGACTTGACACGACCCATGGTCTGGTTCGAATCAATATTCTCACTTCAATCAACACCTAGGAAACTAATTTCACTAATTTATAGTAAATTACGTCTACCACCCACACTTGCCAAACCTTCATTTGTGAGCAGCTGGGAGAGAGACCTCAACATAGTCCTCTCGTTTGATAACCTACCTAGTCTCCTTGGCTACCCCCACAGTGCTTCACGCTGCGTTCGAATTCAGGAAAACTGTTATAAGATTCTTACCAGATGGTATAATACGCCTGACAAAACAGCACTTTACTCAGAATCTGCCTCGGACGCGTGCTGGAGGCGCTGTGGGGAAAAAGGAACCTTCTTACACATCTGGTGGACCTGCCCCAGCATACACAGATGGTGGATAGAGATTTTCGCATCAGCCAATAAGATCTGCAGATCCTCTATACCACCCTCTCCGCAGCTTGCTCTTTTATCCCTACAACCTGCAGATCAGAAGATAAAACCACCATACATCTTTATGCAAATGTTGATTGCTGCCCGCCTGTTACTTCCCACCCACTGGCTTCAAACACAAGTTCCAACTTTGGAGGACTGGATCCAAAAAATGGACCAACTCCACAGGTTCGAAGAACTCTCCTCCTGGGAAATGCGATCTCACGAGATATTCCTCAAAAAATGGTCCCCCTGGTCGAACTTCAGAAACCCAGCCTAGAGAGATGTAAGCATGACCGCTTGTTTTCTCCTGGTCCCCATTCTACAGATCCCCTTACCTAGCGAAATCCACTCCCTCTCTAATGCTTGTAAGTTTTCATATTATGGTCCCTCACTCTTATGTGTCGCTCAGAGGATGTGTCAAAATGTCCAGAATGTATAATTTAGACCCTTGCTGCTTCATCTATACAATGCATCATAACTGTCTCTTCACTGTCATTAATTGCAAAGGCTTGCATGCCTATATCTTGAAACCTTGTAACCCCATGTTTCATGTTGAAAAACAATAAAAACTTTAAATCATAAAAAAAAAAAAAAGTGGTTGGGTTGTTGAACTGCATAAGCAGGGTCTCTCACAGCGCGCCATCGCTGCTGAGGTGGGACACAGTAAGACAGTCATTTGGAATTTATTAAATGATCCTGAGGGTTAGGGAACAAAAAATTCCAGTGGAAGACCCAAAAAAAATGTCATCATCACTGAGCCGGAGGATCCAATTGGCTGTCCATCAAGACACTGGACGATCCTCGACCCAAATTAAAGCCCTTACTGGTGCTGACTGCAGCCCCAAAACCATCAGATGGCATCTGAGACTGAAGGGCTTCAAAAACAAAAAAAAGTCTTCAAAGACCTCGTCTCCCTGAACGCCACAGAACTGCTCGTTTGTACTTTGCAAGAGAGAACCAAACAAGGCGCATTTAAAGGTTGAAGAAAGTTTTATTCTCTGATGAGAAAAAATGTAACCTTGATGGTCCTGATGGTTTCCAACGTTACTGGCATGACAAACAGATCCCACCTGAGATATTTTCTACGTGCCAAAGTGGAGGGGGCGCCATAATGGTCTGAGGTGCTTTTTCCTTCAGTGGAACAATGGAGCTTCAGGAAGTGCAGGGGTGTCAAATGGCCGCTGGCTATGTCCAGATGTTGCAGAGAGCATTCCTCATGACTGAGGGCCCTCGTCTGTGTGGTAACGACTGGGTTTTTCAACAGGACAACGCTACAGCACACAATGCCCGGGGGACAAGGGACTTTTTCCAGGAGAATAACATCTCTTTTGGCCCATCCTGTGTGTTCCCCTGATCTAAATCCAATTGAGAACATTTGGGGATGGATGGCAAGGGAAGTTTACAAAAATGGACAACAGTTCCAGACAGTAGATGGCCTTTGTGCGGCCGTCTTCACCACTTGGAGAATTGTTCTCACTCACCTCATGGAAACGCTTGCATCAAGCATGCCGAAACAAATTTTTGAATTGATAAACAATAACGGTGAAGCTACTCATTACTGAGTTAATGTTTGGAAGTTGGATTTCTGTTTTGGGAGGGTTTAGAGATTTTTTTAAGGGGTGGTCCTAAACTTTTGATCAGCTGAAAAACAGCCTGTTTCAGTTTATTCGTTGTTTTCATTAAATTTAATGCTCAAAAAATGTTTTGTCTCACTCCCATTTCTTCTTATTGCATGTTGAAGCTCTACTTGGAACCTTGTTAAGATCCAGCCATGCTAAATATGATTTTTTTGCAATTTTTCAAGTGGTCTTAAACTTTTGATCAGGACTGTATATAAATGGGCCATACAAAAAATACGGTGAAAAACTGTTCCATGTAAAATGAGCTCAAAGGACAAGGGGCCACTGCCTCTGATTGGAGAGGAAAAAGTTCAGTCTTCGGAAGCGTCAAAGCTTCTTTACTGTAAGAACTGTGAATCTGTGGAATAGACTTCCTCAGGACGTGGTCACAGCAGGGACAGTGGACAGTTTTAAAAAGGGTTTAGACGAATTCTTAAAAGTAAACAACATTAATGCTTATAAAAAATGTGTAGAAATCTGAGTCTCAATTCCTTCTGGGATTTGAATCCCCACCTATCCCTATCCCTTGGTTGAACTTGATGGACTTATGTGTTTTTTCAACCGTATTAACTATGTGACTATGTATTAAAACCTATGCACATCAGGTCAAAAGTAAACGTTAAAAGAAGGGATAAATCACTACAAAACTGCATACATTTGTATATTTTTTTTTTACTGTATATCTAAACGTATCCACATGATGTACAACAAAAACGGGATGTGAACAGGTCCTGAACCTCACAGAGCACATCCTGCTCTTTCTATCAGAAGGCTCTAAAAGGTTACATCATTGTGCCTGCTGAGCCGAGCAGGAGAGTACACAGGCAATTCCCTCAGCCAGGGAATGATCCGAGAACTTTGAGCTTTCCCCCATAGTTTAGTAGTTGTCTTGACATTGCCGTATTACTTGCCACTGATCAAAATTGCTTGTAATCCATATGCAAAAGATCAGTTAAGTGCATCGAGGGTCCAAGCCACCCTGTGTACACTTGCTCCTCCTTCCTCTGCCAGCCCATACCTCTTTACTGATGGGATCGAGTTCCTGGATAGTCATCTCGCTTGGACCTGTCAATCAGGAAACTGAGGGAGAAGCTAGTAGAAGAAGCAGGAGGAGCAAGGGTGCACTTAATTGCTCATTTACGTATGGATTAGGCCGAATGCACACAGCCGTGGAACACGGACATGAGCGGTCCTTGGTATCCTGGCCTGGCATCCTGCTGACAGCAGGAGCGCATGGCGTCATTGGTTGCTATGATGCCGTGCGCTTCATGCTGACGCTGCACTACAGTAATACACTCGTATGATCTATACGAGTGTATTACTGTAGTGTAGCGGCGGCATGACGTGCACGGCGTCATATCAAACAATGACGCCGTGCGCTCCTGATGTCAGCAGGATGCCAGGCCAGGATACCACGAACCGCTCACGTCCGTGTGCATTCGGCCTTAAAAGTACTTTTTCTCCAGAATAACGCAATGGTTTAATTACATTCCGCTGAGCTATCCATACAAGCCATTGGACCTGGTTGAATAGTAAATTTCCTGGTGACAGATTCCTGGTAAAACATCATCCAGTATTCAATATGATTTTATTCTTTTGTGTTTTTTCAGGGAAAGCCTGAATCTACTGAGTATTTCCACAATGAAAACTTAACTATTTTGGTTGGAAACCTTTTCGCAGCTGGAATGGAGACCACATCGACCACATTGAGATGGGGACTTCTACTCATGATGAAATACCCAGAAATTCAACGTATGAATCATATTTATGACACCAAGTAAAAGTTTTACAATATCAAAAGATTAAAGAGAATATATGGCTGAAAAATTATGCACAGGTTACTAGTACATGGCATGTTTTACGTTGTATTGTCATTCTAATTTTATTTTCTATACTTTTGGTTTACTTCTTGGAGACGTTCCCTCTATCACACAGCAGTAATCCTATTCTGAAATATTCGTCTGGATTGCTTATTTGATGACCTTACGTGAATATTAAGTGGCATTTTATCCCTTTCCTGGCAGAAAAAGTCCATAATGAAATTGAAAGAGTGATTGGATCGGCACAACCTCAAATGGAGCATAGGAAACAAATGCCGTATACAGACGCCGTCATTCATGAAATCCAACGCTTTGGTGATATTGTACCGAATAATGTCCCACATGCAACTTCTGAAGATGTGACATTCAGAGGGTATTTTATACCAAAGGTAAGAAACAATGGTCAGCTTTAGGCCTCATGCACGCAAATGCATTTTCTTTCCTTGTCCGTTACGGTTTTTTTGCAGATCGTATACGGAGCCATTCATTTCAATGGGTCCGCAAAAAAAAACTGAAGTTACTCCGTCTGCATTCTGTTTCCATATGTCCATATTTCTGTTCCGCAAGAAAATAGAACATGTTCTATTATTGTCCGCATAATGGACAAGGAAGAATACTGTTCTTTTAGGGGCTAGCTGTTCCGTTCCGCAAAATACGGAATGCACACGGACGTCATCCGTATTTTTTCCAGATGCATTTTTGCGGACCGCAAAATGCATACGGTCATGTGCATGAGGCCTTATATTGGAGACGTCCAAGCTGGCATAGCCAGAGAGGAATGCTAGTGGATCATATGCCCTGTAGTTAAGTGCAACTAGAGGAACCATTAAGCCCCTCTCCTTTGGTTACATAATTTAGATACAGGGCTAGGGTGGCAAACCTCATTTTTAGCCCCAGTGAAGTAAAGCCTAGCTCCAATGCTATCACTAAAATTACTTTACTTAGTTGGTTTTTAACTTGAAGCTCCTGAAGCTTTTATGTTATTCCTACAGAAAATGTAGAAATAAATAACCAAATGAGTGTTACCATTCTCCTTGCCAAATGGCTATGTCCCTACACAGTCTAAGATCTCATTCATAACGTATTTTGAGTTTGCATCCAAGCCACAGATTTTATGCGGGCCCATACATTTCAATGGGGCCACAAAAACTGCAAATAGCAAACCGTGTTTTTCCGCATCCGTATGTCTGTTCCGAGGACAAGAATAGGCATTGTTACTAGTGTTGCACAAAGCGAAGCATCCAAAGCGGAATTCAGTCCAAAGTTTCTCGAAAAACTTCTATCTGAAACAAATCTGAATGTCCTCGCACTTCTTGGTAACAAATCAGTTTTTATAAAATGGCGGCTGCACGTGTTAAAAAGCGAAACTAAGAGTAGAGGAGACAAGCCCGGGAGCGCAATATTACCCATAATGCCGTGCAGCCAGCCAATCCACAGATAATCATCCCCTGTGATGTCACAGCCCTATAAAACCCTCATTCCGCGCGGTCTCCTCCATTGTCCTGTGAGCTGAGCATAGGCAGGGACGTGGCAAGCGCTCATGCGCTAGGAACAGTGTGGCTGAAAATGATTAATAGAAGAACATTGGAGAGGGAGGGTGCAGGGTGTGACGGTGCGGTTTACTGTGATAGTTGGACTGGCCCACAGGGGTACAGGTGAATCCCCTGGTGGGCCCCTAGTCTCCCACCTCTGTACAAGTGGCATATAACACAGTAGACTTACTGCACTACATGTATACAGTATATAGTCAATATGCAGCACTTCAACCAGCCTATGTGCATATAAAAAACTTGATAGATTATTAAATAAACTACCCAGTTTATTATTATAGACACGATCAGATAGCTGAGATGACTTCTAAAGCAAAACTCTGGCAGCACTACATCCAACTGGAACAAAAAAGGGTGTATGCCTCAAGGGACTAAACTGTTGCCCAATACACAAAGTAGCAAAAAGGCAGCACTCCAAAATCAGTAAAAAAAAAAAAAGAAAATGCTTTTATTCACCCATGTGGAGTGCTGTCTTTTTGATACTTTGAGATGACTTCTAGTTATAGAAGAAAGCAAGCGAGTATCTGTCACGCTCCTGTGTGGGAGGAAAACACCACACCGAGCATGGGAGGGAAAGGTGATACCGGAATAAGGCCTGGAAACTAGGGAAGGAAGATGGACACCAACTAGAGATAACCCTAACTCCAGTTCTGATAGACTACCAGTGTGAACAGGCTCCAAAGGTAGGCAAGTTCATACACCAAATACCTAGAATCCTATCTCACCCTATAGGACCCTGAAACTAATGTCAGGACTGAGTCTACCTGTTCCTCCAAAGGGATGGACGAATAGGAGTCTCCCTCAGGCCTAATGGCAAACAACAGGGAAAGGAAACACACACATATACCATATTTTTCACCCTATAAGACGCATCTGCCCATAAGACGCACCTAGGTTTTTGAGGAGGAAAATAAGAAAAAAAAATGTTTAACAAAAGGTGTGCTTTTAGTGTGTTTTGAACTAATGGTGGTCTGTGGATGACACTATTATGCGGGGATCTGTGGATGATGCACTGTTATGGGGATATGTGGATGATACACTGTTATGGGGGATCTGTGGGTGACACTGTTATGGGGGATATGTGGATGGCACTATTATGGGGGGATCTGTGGATGGCACTGTTATGGGGGGATCTGTGGATGGCACTGTTATGGGGGGATCCGTGGAAGGCACTATTGGGGGGATTTGTGGAAGGCACTGTTATGGGGGCATCTTTGGATGGCACTGTTATGGGGGCATCTGTGGATGGCACTGTTATGGAGGTAATCTGTGGATGATACATACCATATATGTCATACACAGATATCCCCCATAACAGTGTCCCTGTGTACGGTAAATAGTGACCCCAATACAGGGGGTGGAGGCTGGCAACTGGTGTTGAAATCACGGTGGGGCCCGGTGCAGTCACTGTACTCTATTACACCGGGCCCCGCACACACCAGTATTCATATTTAAACTGTAGGCAATCAATATGTAAACTGCAGGCGTTTCATAGTGAGTACTACATGGATTGCGCTACCTTGCAGTTTACATATGGATTGCCTACAGTTTATACAGTATATGAATACTGGTGTGTGTGGGGCCCGGTGTATTAGAGTACAGAGACTGCACCAGGCCCCGCCGCGAGTTGCCGGCCTCCAGCCCCTCCTCCCTATTGCAGCTGGCGATGTATCAAGAGGAGTAAAATTGGCAGCATTCGCCCCATAAGACACAGGGGCATTTCCCCCCCATTTTTGGTGGGAAAAAAGTGCGTCTTATGGGGTGAAAAATACGGTAAATAAACAAAATACAAAAGGGAAAGGAAACACTTATCTTCAATGAAGCTTAGGTAACACCAGGAACTCAGCCGAGAACCAAACACAAGCTAACCACAAGTCCAACAGATACTATAAACTGCAAAGCATAGTGGGAAAAACAACAATAAATAGAGAAGGTAAAATGACCACAATAGCCACACCTGGGGAGAGTAGGTATGGCAAGCACCAGAAACAATGCATACATCAATTGATCCAAAACAAAAACATGTCACACAGTCTCTCAGATCTCCAGCCACCTGTCATGGTAACGTCTGTATGTCTCGGTACGTCCGTGACTGTATCTTCCTTTTCCCAGGACCTACCTTCTCAAGGTTGCTTTAGGGACCCCCATATTCAATTATTTGGTAGCATCTTGCTGCTGTGTGAGCAGGTAATATTTGAATGTATCTGTACTGTGTGCCCCCAAAATATATTTTACTGGTGGGCCCTAGGCACCCCAGTCCGACACTGCTTGCTGGGTGTAGCCTCTTGCTTCTGACCCAGGGGGTTTTGCCATCTGCCCTTCTGTGTGGTGTTGCCTGGTATTGCAGTGTTGTTGTTGTATCCTTGTCCATGCCTTGCCTGATCTTCTGTACCTCCTCTGTGTCTTAATCCTTTCTGTTCCATGTAAAGGCTGGCTTCTGATCCAGCCTGTTTCATGTATAGTCTGGCAGTGCTCCACTGCTTCTGATCCAGCCTGTTTCATGTATAGCCTGTCAGTGCTCCACTGCTTCTGATCCGGTCTGTTTCATGTATAGTCTGGCAGTGCTCCACTGCTTCTGATCCAGCCTGTTTCATGTATAGTCTGGCAGTGCTCCACTGCTTCTGATCCAGCCTGTTTCATGTATAGTCTGGCAGTGCTCCACTGCTTCTGATCCAGCCTGTTTCATGTATAGTCTGGCAGTGCTCCACTGCTTCTGATCTGGTCTGTTTCATGTATAGTCTGGCAGTGCTCCACAGCTTCTGATCCTGTCTGTTTCATGTATAGCCTGGCAGTGCTCCACTGTTTCTGATCCAGCCTGTTTCATGTATAGCCTGTCAGTGCTCCACTGCTTCTGATCCTGTCTGTTTCATGTATAGTCTGGCAGTGCTCCACTGCTTCTGATCCTGTCTGTTTCATGTATAGTCTGGCAGTGCTCCACTGCTTCTGATCCAGTCTGTTTCATGTACAGCCTGGCAGTGCTCCACTGCTTCTGATCCTGTCTATTTCATGTATAGCCTGGTTGTGCTTTCTGCTTCTGTTCTTGCCCTGTGTATATCCTGCCTTCGTAAGAGGGTTCCTGGGTTCTCTGGAGGGTGGACATCTAGTCTGTCTGCAGCCCTGCCTGTGACCGCCATGCTTCCGTTCCACATGGGGTCCAGGCATCTGCTTGTGTGCTGGTTCCTGTTTGTCTTGTCTGAGCCATGTCCTGAGTTTGTTTGGGTTTCAGTCCTTCTGTTGTGTATCGGGACCATCCTGGAGGTGTGACCAGTAATCCCTCAGCCAAGGTTATCCCTACCACCAGGGGCTCTGTGAAAAATGGAGCCTATTGGTGCAATTTGTTCATTAGTACTGCTACCACTATTGCCTAACCTGCTTTGCCTTTACTGTCATGTCCATTTATTACATGTTTCCGAAAGAATTATGTTCGTTCCTTGCAGGGGCGGGCTGGAACGGGGGCCAGGGAGGCAATTGCCCCCCAGGCCGCCCCAAAAAAACGGCCGCTGGGCCGTCTTTAACAAATAAAACATTTTTTTGTTTTTAATTCCTCAGGGCCGCACCGCCGATCACCACAGGTGGCGCGGCCCTGGATGTAATTGCGGTGGTGGAGGCGGCGGGCAGTAGGAGATAAGCGCTTCCATTGTGGAAGCGCTCATTTCCATATTCATCTGTATCCTGTATCGCGATACAGATGGCTGTGCTGTGGGGCAGGGGAGGGAGAGGCGTGTCCCTCCCCTGTTCTTCTGATAGGCCGCAGGCACTAATGCCTGCAGCCTATCAGAAGCTGGCTCAGGTGGCGCGATGACGTCATTATCATCACGCCGCCTGAGCCGGGCAGCACACAGCAGTGTGTTTTTTTTTTCTTTGCGGGGGGAGCTGGCACTATGGGGGGGGGGGCTGGCACTATGGGGGGACCTGGCACTATGGGGGGGAGATGGCACCATGGGAGGGAGCTGGCACTATGGGGGGAGCTGGCACTATGGGGGAGCTGGCACTTTGGGGGGAAGCTGGCACTATGGGGGGGAGCTGGCACTATGGGGGGAGCTGGCACTATGGGGGGCTGGCACTATGGAGGGGGGACTAGCACTATATGGGGAGCTGGCATTTATTACAACTCTATTTTTTTGCGGGTGGCATTCCGGGGGCATCTATTTCTTGCCCATTTTGGGGAGGGCACTATGGGGGCATTTCTTACTGGCACATTATGGGGGGGGCACCATGGGGGAGAGGAGCACTATGGCGGTATCTGGGGGCTCTAAAGGGGCTTTTTTTTTATTGGCACATTATGAAGAGCACTAAAGGGGAGAGTGGCACTATGGGGCATCTGGTGTCACCATAGGGGCATTAGTTGGGGGCACTATGGGAAAGTGGGGGCTCTAAAGGGGCCTTTTTTATTGACACATTATGGGGTCACTATGGCATCTGGTGGTACTAAGGGGGCATTTTTTACTGGCACATTATAGGAGGCACAATAGGGGAGAGTGGCACTATGGTGCATTATTTGGGGGCATTATGGGGGAGTGGAGCACTATTGGGGCATATGGTGGCACTAAGAAGGGGCATCTTTTACTGTCACATTATGGGGGAGAGGAGCACTTTAGAGACATTTGCTGGGGGCACTAAGAAGGGTCATTTTTTTACTGGCATATTATGGGGGACACTATGGGGAAGGGAGAGAGGAGCACTGTGAGGGCATTTACTGGGGCACTATATAGGGGTATTTTATACTGGCATACATTATGGGGACATTAGCTCAACTGCGGGCACTAAGCGGGGGTATTTCATGTACTGTCATATTATAGGGAGAATTATTACTACTTGGGGGTATTATGCTGAGCTTTACTACTAATGGTGGGCTATGAGGAACATGATTCCTAGTATGGGCACTATAGGGGTATTATTACTACTAAGTGTGTTTTGGCAGAGAATTATTTCTATTGGTTGGATTTTGGGGAGGACTGTTACCTTGGGGGGCACCCCGGCACAGTATCAGATTAGCACAATTATTTTTTGGAGACATTATATTTATACTATTAGCGCTATGTAGGAGAGGATATGCTCCGGCTCCACCCCCTTCAATTTGCAAAAGGAGGATTCAGAGCTGGGTGAGGACGGTCAAGGGGGGCAGCAGGCCACGGGCGGGTTGCAGATGGTGGGGGGAACCACAGGCCTTGAGCAGGATCTGGGGAGGGAGGAGAGCGGAGGAGCTTCCTGGCTGTAGCTTGTTGTATAAGCAGGCAGTGCAGCCAGGACAGACCTCCCCTCTCTGTATGATGTGTAGAGACAGGCCTCAACTATAGAATGTCAGCTGTACAGTGTTTGTTGGGAGTGGCCTATTATATGTAGGAGGGGCTTTTAATAATGGGCGGGGCTAAAAAATTGCCCACTTGACTGGATTTGCCCGTAGGACTAAGGCTGCCAGCCCTCCCCTGGTTCCTTGTCTGTAATCTGCTTGTGTCCTGTTTGCGATACATTCTGGAGGTCTGCCAGGCTCCCTGATTGTGACACAGGGAAAGTGCAGGAACACTAAGGGTCCATTCACACGTCCGCAAAATGGGTCTGCATCCATTCCGCAATTTTGTGGAACAGGTGCGGACCCATTCATTTTCAATGGGGCAGGAATGTGCTGTCCGCATCAGCATTTGCGGATCCGCATTTGCGGATCCGCACTTCCGTTCCGCAAAAAAATAGAACATGTCCTATTCATAGTCAGCAATTGCAGGCAAGAAAAGGCATTGCCGGCGATGTGCGGTCCGCAAAATTCAGAAAGCACATTGCAGGTGTCCTTGTTTTGCAGATCCGCAAAACACAAACGGACGTGTGAATGGACCCTTATTCTGCGTCAGTTTTGTTTATTTTTTCCTACATTTATTTATTACGACATCAGCCATAAACTATGATATATAATTAAAAAACAATAAGATGGAAGCCTTCATTATTCCAACTCCAACATGCAAACCAATATCATCAAGTCTGCACCCCTGAGGTATCAGTCGGAACCAAAGCTGAGTTCAGTTCAAAGTCTTAAAGTGGTTTTCCACTTTAAAAATCACTCGATCGACTTTGCAAATAAATGACTTCGACTCATCTGAACCCGTACATTGTAATGCTTTACAGAAATGGTTTACTATCAAATAACTTGCAGGAGATTGCAGGCAAGAACAGCAATAATATGCTTATTGTTCCCCACCTAACCAGCCAAACTCCATACCAGCAACAGGCCCTGATTAAAGGTGCATTAAAGGGGCAGAAATTAGCAATAAAGAAGGATTATACAGTATAGTCTAGATTATTAAAGGAGAGCCGCCAGATCCTCTATACTACACCACAAAGGAGAGCTGAAAGATCCCCTATACTACACCACACAGGAGAGCTGACAGATCCTCTATACTACACCACACAGGAGAGCCAACAGATCCTCTATACTACACCACACAGGAGAGCTGACAGATCCTCTATACTACACCACATAGGAGAGCTGACAGATCCCCTATACTACACCACACAGGAGAGCTGACAGATCCCCTATACTACACCACACAGGAGAGCTGACAGATCCTCTATACTACACCACACAGGAGAGCTGACAGATCCTCTATACTACACCACACAGGAGAGCCGACAGATCCTCTATACTACACCACACAGGAGAGCTGACAGATCCTCTATACTACACCACACAGGAGAGCTGACAGATCCTCTATACTACACCACACAAGAGAGCTGACAGATCCTCTATACTACACCACACAGGAGAGCTGACAGATCCTCTATACTACACCACACAGGAGAGGTGACAGATCCTCTATACTACACCACACAGGAGAGCTGACAGATCCTCTATACTACACCACACAGGAGAGCTGACAGATCCTCTATACTACACCACACAGGATAGCCAACAGATCCTTAATACTAAACGACACAGAAGAGATGACAAATCCTCTATTCTACACCACACAGGAGAGATGACAGATCCTCTATACTACACCACACAGGAGAGCTGACAGATCCTGTATACCACACCACACAGGAGAGCTGACAGATCCTCTATACTACACCACACAGGAGAGCTGACAGATCCTCTATACTACACTGCACAGGAGAGCTGACAGATCCTCTATACTACACCACACAGGAGAGCTGACAGATCCTCTATACTACACCACACAGGAGAGCTGACAGATCCTCTATACTACACCACACAGGAGAGCTGACAGATCCTCTATACTACACCACACAGCAGAGCTGACAGATCCTCTATACTACACCGCACAGGAGAGCTGACAGATCCTCTATACTACACCACACAGGAGAGCTGACAGATCCTCTATACTACACCACACAGGAGAGCTGACAGATCCTCTATACTACACCACACAGGAGAGGTGACAGATCCTCTATACTACACCACACAGGAGAGCTGACAGATCCTCTATACTACACCACACAGGAGAGCTGACAGATCCTCTATACTACACCACACAGGAGAGCTGACAGATCCTCCATACTACACCACACAGGAGAGCTGACAGATCCCCTATACTACACCACACAGGAGAGCTGACAGATCCTCTATACTACACCACACAGGAGAGCTGACAGATCCCCTATACTACACCACACAGGAGAGCTGACAGATCCTCTTTACTACACCACACAGGAGAGCTGATAGATCCTCTATACTACACCACACAGGAGAGCTGACAGATCCCCTATACTACACCACACAGGAGAGCTGACAGATCCGCTATACTACACCACACAGGAGAGCTGACAGATCCTCTATACTACACCACACAGGAGAGCTGACAGATCCTCTATACCACATCACACAGGAGAGCTGACAGATCCTCCATACTACACCACACAGGAGAGCTGACAGATCCTCTATACTACACCACACAGGAGAGCCAACAGATCCTCTATACTACACCACACAGGAGAGATGACAGATCCTCTATACTACACCACACAGGAGAGCTGACAGATCCTCTATACTACACCACACAGGAGAGCTGACAGATTCTCTATACTACACCACACAGGAGAGCTGACAGATCCTCTATACTACACCACACAGGAGAGCTGACAGATCCTCTATACTACACCACATAGGAGAGCTGACAGATCCTCTATACTACACCACACAGGAGAGCTGACAGATCCTCTATACTACACCACATAGGAGAGCTGACAGATCCTCTATACCACACCACACAGGAGAGCCGACAGATCCTCTATACTACACCACACAGGAGAGCTGATATATCCTCTATACTACACCACACAGGAGAGCTGACAGATCCTCTATACTACACCACACAGGAGAGCTGACAGATCCTCTATACTACACCACACAGGAGAGCTGACAGATCCTCTATACTACACCACATAGGAGAGCTGACAGATCCTCTATACTACACTACACAGGAGAGCTGACAGATCCTCTATACTACACCACACAGGAGAGCTGACAGATCCTCTATACTACACCACACAGGAGAGCTGACAGATCCTCTATACTACACCACATAGGAGAGCTGACAGATCCTCTATACTACACCACACAGGAGAGCTGACAGATCCTCTATACTACACCACATAGGAGAGCTGACAGATCCTCTATACTACACTACACAGGAGTACTGACAGATCCACTATACCACACATGCTTGTGGGAAAGAGGCCTTACAGAAACTAAGGCTACTTTCACACTTGCGTTCGGGGTTCCACTTGTGAGTTCCGTTTGAAGGGGCTCACAAGTGGCCCCGAACGCAACCGTCCAGCCCTAATGCATTCTCAGTGGACGCGGATCCGCTGAGAATGCATCAGTCTGCCAGCGTTCAGCCTCCACTCCGCTCAGCGAGCGGACACCTGAACGCTGCTTGCAGCGTTCGGGTGTCCGCCTGGCCGTGCAGAGGCAAGCGGAGCCGTCCAGACTTACAATGTAAGTCAATGGGGACGGATCCGCTTGAAGATGACACAATATGGCTCAATCTTCAAACGGATCCATCCCCCATTGACTTTCAATGTAAAGGGAATGTAAACATAAAGGGAATCAACTCGGTAAAGGAAGAGAGCATATTTAAAAGAAGAAAAACTACCACAAGAGGACACAGTTTTAAATTAGAGGGGCAAAGGTTTAAAAGTAATATAAGGAAGTATTACTTTACTGAGAGAGTAGAGGATGCATGGAATAGCCTTCCTGCAGAAGTGGTAGCTGCAAATACAGTGAAGGGGTTTAAGCATGCATGGGATAGGCATAAGGCCATCCTTTATATAAGATAGGGCGGGGGCTATCCATAGTATTCAGATATATTGGGCAGACTAGATGGGCCAAATGGTTCTTATCTGCCGACACATTCTATGTTTCTATGTTTCTATGTAAGTCTGGACGGATCCGTTCAGGCTACTTTCAGACTTAGTTTTTTTTTCAAACTATAATGCAGACGGATCCGTTCTGAACGGATACAAACGTCTGCATTATAGGAGCGGATCCGTCTGAGCAGACATCAGACGGACCCGCTCTGAACGCTAGTGTGAAAGTAGCCTTAGCCTACATTTACAAGCAAATGTATTTGGAGACTGCAGAGACTTTCAATTAAATACTAGTTAATTGTATTAGTAAACTGGCCTATCACAGCGTTCCACTTGGCAGGGGACTTTTTGCCAGAGTGTGCCCAGTGGCAGTTTGCTCACCCCTACTTCAGAGAGCGATGAAGCAGGATCCCCACCATCATGAGCGCCAGACTACTGCTTCCATCCTCTCCACCTCATTCCTCCCATGCAGGTCACTGCATAACCTTATGTGCCGTTGTATCATGGAAGTTGTTTTACTTGCAGATTTTGTTGATTGTTTTCATTATATATTTTTTCTATAACATTTACAGGGAGTGCAGAATTATTAGGCAAGTTGTATTTTTGAGGATTAATTTTATTATTGAACAACAACCATGTTCTCAATGAACCCAAAAAACTCATTAATATCAAAGCTGAATATTTTTGGAAGTAGTTTTTAGTTTGTTTCTAGTTTTAGATATTTTAGGGGGATATCTGTGTGTGCAGGTGACTATTACTGTGCATAATTATTAGGCAACTTAACAAAAAACAAATATATACCCATTTCAATTATTTATTTTTACCAGTGAAACCAATATAACATCTCAACATTCACAAATATACATTTCTGACATTCAAAAACAAAACAAAAACAAATCAGTGACCAATATAGCCACCTTTCTTTGCAAGGACACTCAAAAGCCTGCCATCCATGGATTCTGTCAGTGTTTTGATCTGTTCACCATCAACATTGCGTGCAGCAGCAACCACAGCCTCCCAGACACTGTTCAGAGAGGTGTACTGTTTTCCCTCCTTGTAAATCTCACATTTGATGATGGACCACAGGTTCTCAATGGGGTTCAGATCAGGTGAACAAGGAGGCCGTGTCATTAGATTTTCTTCTTTTATACCCTTTTTTGCCAGCCACGCTGTGGAGTACTTGGACACGTGTGATGGAGCATTGTCCTGCATGAAAATCATGTTTTTCTTGAAGGATGCAGACTTCTTCCTGTACCACTGCTTGAAGAAGGTGTCTTCCAGAAACTGGCAGTAGGACTGGGAGTTGAGCTTGACTCCATCCTCAACCCGAAAAGGCCCCACAAGCTCATCTTTGATGATACCAGCCCAAACCAGTACTCCACCTCCACCTTGCTGGCGTCTGAGTCGGGCTGGAGCTCTCTGCCCTTTACCAATCCAGCCACGGGCCCATCCATCTGGCCCATCAAGACTCACTCTCATTTCATCAGTCCATAAAACCTTAGAAAAATCAGTCTTGAGATATTTCTTGGCCCAGTCTTGACGTTTCAGCTTGTGTGTCTTGTTCAGTGGTGGTCGTCTTTCAGCCTTTCTTACCTTGGCCATGTCTCTGAGTATTGCACACCTTGTGCTTTTGGGCACTCCAGTGATGTTGTAGCTCTGAAATATGGCCAAACTGGTGGCAAGTGGCATCTTGGCAGCTGCACGCTTGCCTTTCTCAGTTCATGGGCAGTTATTTTGCGCCTTGGTTTTTCCACACGCTTCTTGTGACCCTGTTGACTATTTTGAATGAAACGCTTGATTGTTCGATGATCACGCTTCAGAAGCTTTGCAATTTTAAGAGTGCTGCATCCCTCTGCAAGATATCTCACTATTTTTGACTTTTCTGAGCCTGTCAAGTCCTTCTTTTGACCCATTTTGCCAAAGGAAAGGAAGTTGCCTAATATTTATGCACACCTAATATAGGGTGTTGATGTCATTAGACCACACCCCTTCTCATTACAGAGATGCACATCACCTAATATGCTTAATTGGTAGTAGGCTTTCGAGCCTATACAGCTTGGAGTAAGACAACATGCATAAAGAGGATGATGTGGTCAAAATACTAATTTGCCTAATAATTCTGCACGCAGTGTATATGTCATAACTGTTTTTTTCTCATCCAGGGCACTGCTGTTATCCCATTGCTGCATTCTGTACTCAGAGAAAAAACTTACTTTGAGAAACCCAATGAGTTTTATCCAGAACACTTTCTTGACCCTAAAGGAAATTTCACAAAGAATGAGGCCTTCATACCCTTCTCAATAGGTAATGTTTATATGGGAGCAACCACATCATGAAAGTCCAGATGACCACATCTCATTCAGCTTACAGTATCATTATTAAAAGGGTTTAAAATTTTGCATTGTATGGTTTCAACATTAACGTATAACAACTAGTGGCTGTTTAGTCCAACACGCATTTTCAATTTCCAGTATATACCATATTAGTGTCAGACTCCAAAGTTTTTTTGGTACTCTAAAGCAGTGTTTCTCAACCAGTGTGCCTCCAGCTGTTGCAAAACTACAACTCCCAGCATGCCCGCACAGCCAAAGGTGTTTTGCAACAGCTGGAGGCACACTGGTTGGGAAACACTGCTCTAAAGCAATATCAAGGTTCTCTAAAGCAACTATGACCAGATTAGATACTACTCTACAATTCTATCAATTTAGTATTGGCCAAAATTACTGTAGTCTCAATGAAAAATTTTAAAGAAATTGTGTAATGGTCTGACAATCAGCCTGGAGATTTCAATAGAACTTGGATGGACCTTATTTCCAAAATGTTTCCTAGTTGTCATCTTTTATCCAAAAAATACCAGTTTAGGTAGAAGTGGTGCGGTTTAGATTGCGTGACTTCAAACAAAAGTGTGATTTAGGAATTATTTTGTGCTTGTTGAGACTGTTTAAACAGATTGTCAGATGTGACATCACAGAATATGTCAGGGATAAATATCAATATGCAGCCCCAAATTCTTTCGTTGATCTACGTGTAGACTATTATTGCCATAACTTTTAGACTTGCAGGAAGAAGTAGCGACACTCCCTTTAATAGTGTTTGTGAATGGATTGGGCACAGCTGGTGATGTCCCTCACCATCTTTTGTCTACTGATGGTACTTAGTTTAGATTTTGGGAGCCAGAAGATGAGTCAAAGGTAAATGGACTAGAATTAAAGAGTGGCACACTGGAACACTGCAGTACCACAAGTTCCTGCATAGCCTAAACCTGAATAAATGAATACACATTCAAATACAGAGGTATTATAGGAGGAGGCTTCCTGCTGGAGAACGATGAGATGAGGCTCTACAGAGGCTGTGTCTGTGGTATAAACAATCGAACAATCCCTTAGGGGGACTAAAAATAAAAAAGGGTAAAAAAATATATATATATAAAAACCCCAAATGTATTAAAAATTTTAATGGCCTCTTTCTTAGTTTTACCTAAAAAAAATTTAATGAACAATAAAATAATTTAAACGGGTTGCCAAAGATGAAAACAGACCTGCAGACCCCCAGTAGGGATGATAGTTACCTGGTCACCACCACTGGATTCGATCTATGTGGCTCCTGGAACAGCACTTTTTCTCCACTCTGTGTCGTTATCAACATTAGTTAACAGGGAAGGGGCAGTGACGTGTCCCCCCCTCGTTGATGGATGTTGATGTTGGCGCACAGGGGAGCAGAAGTGCTGTTTGAGGAGCCACGCAGACTGTATCCAGTGCGAGGGTGACAACATGAGTATCATCAGCACTGCAGGTCTGCCATGTCTGGAGGTATTTTTTCATGTTGGCTACCCTTTTAAGTATTAAAATATAACAGACAAGAAATACAGTACTCAGAAACCATAAAATCTCTAAACTTAGTAAAGGAAAACACGTTCATGTCCCTTAGCCCATATAGCCAGCCTACATGTTTAGGACTTGCGTCCTTCCTAGTGATATGTGTTAAGCAAAGAAGTTTGCTGAATTTGTGGGAGGGGAGGGTCATTACAAGGCTACTTACATGCACCTGTGAGCCCAGGCTGGCTGATTACTAGGCTATTTATAGGCACCTGTGGGTCAAGACTGACGCCGATTCAGCTGATTTCACTACCTCTGGCTCAGCTCTAGGATACAGCAGCATGGGTGGAGGCTCCTTACGGCTGGGCGACGGCGGAATGTCTCAGAAGGGCGCTGGTATTCATGGTAGGATCGGAGGTGTTTGTACGGGACCCACGCTGCGGCCTGCGATATGTTAGCGCTCTGGGATACAGCAGAGTATGGGCGCTAAATGGTCAAACCATGGTTGTTTGTCTGGCTGTTCAGAGGCCTGGTGAGGCCATTGCATACAGTTATTGGGGTAGCATGTGCTTAGAGGGGGCATGGTTGTATGTTTTCTGATACCTGGTTTACATGCGGGACGCGTGTCTGCAGTTGGTTCAAGCTACGCGTGCTGGGTTTAAGTGATGGTAAATGTGGATCAATGGTCGCTGATTTAAAAAAAAAAAAAAAAACACCTGCAGCATCATGTGGAGGTTCAGTTGCGCCTGGGCAATGGCAGAAGGTGCCAGGCAAGTGCTGGCATTCACGGTAGGATTGGACTTGGTTACACGGTCCGTGACTTGTAGCGCTCTGGGGCAAAGGGGGTTGGGCTTCAATGGTCAAATGATCGTGGTTAGGATTGTTACCTTCAAAGCTACGTCCGTGTGTCTGCATTTACATTTTTGTCCTATACACCGTTCACTACTAGAGCTGCGTTCATACGTCCGCTGTTGCATTACATTAATACTCTGCTCACTTTCAGATTGCATTCATATGGCTGCTCTATACCATGCTCCTCATATTCATACACAGAGCTGTGCCCATAACATGTTTTTAGGCACCACTCACATCCAGAGCTGCATTCACCCACTTGTTCTTACATCAGGTGTTATACTCTGCTTCCACTTAAAGCTGCATTTCTTTTCATTGCTACATAATGGTTACTCAGTATTCTTACTAGGGCTATCAGCACACTGCTCTGATACTGCTCTTCCGATAAAGATAGCCGCTTTCTTTTCAGGCTTACGTTTTGATATCTGCTTAAAAAAAAAAAAAAAAAAAAGTGTGGGGTTTCTGTTACCTGTTTTACATGTGGGGGCACATCCGCAGTTAACGCCAGACATGCTAGGTGTGGGGGTTTGTATATCAGTGGTCTGTATATGGGTACTCAAGCAGATCGGTCTAGGTGCCTGTATTTGAGTTCTGATGCTCTTGTAGGGAAGTGTGTTTAATCTATAAACCGTATGTTATGGGCACGCATGTGTCAGCGGTTTTGTGCTAGGTCATAGGTGCACTATATGTTGATTAATTGGCGTTGCATCAGGGTTTACGTTCAAAACGCATTTATGTTTTCTTGGGTGATGGTGATGTCCATTTAAAAAAAAAAAAAAAAAAACCTACAGCATTATGTGGAGGTTTCATTCGCACCTGGGTAATGGCAGAAGGTGCCAGGCGAGTACTCGCATTCACAGTAGGATTGGACTTGGATACACCATGGGGGACTTGTAGCGCTCTGGGGCGAGGGGGGTGGGGCGCTAATGGTCGAATGATCATGGTTAGGTTCGTTACCTTCAAAAGCCACGTCCATGTGTCTGCATTAACAATGTTATACTCCATTTACTACTAGAGCTGCGTTTATGAGTTGCTGTTGCATCACATCAATACCCTGTCACTTCAGGTTGCATTCATACAGCTGCGTTATACCTTGCTCTTCATGCTCAGAGCTGGGCCCATACCATGTTTTTAGGCACTACTCACATCCAGAGCTGCGTTCACCCACCTGTTCTTACATCAGTTGCTGCATATTCGGCTTCCACTTAAAGCTGCATTTTTTTCGTTGCTACATCATGGTTACTGAGTATTTTCTCTAGGGCAGTCAGTGCACCGCTCTGATACCGTTCTCCCGATAAACATAGCTGCTTTCTTTCAGGTTTACGTTTCTTTCCTCACTGGTGGTTATGTTATAGGCCTACTTTTTCTGTTTCACGTCAGCAGAAAAAAAAAAAAAAAAGTGTCCTGTTCTTTAGTCCTGGTTCGCATTCACTCAGACTGGTCTCCTTTTACTTCTGGTTCGCATTCACTCAGACTGGTCTCCTTTTACTTCTGGTTCGCATTCACTCAGACTGGTCTCCTTTACTTCTGGTCCGCATTCACTCGGATTGGCCTCCTGCCCCAGTTCACCATGCAGTCCTCAGCGGTTAGTGGGCTAATAGGAGTAAGATTCCTACTATGTTTCACAAGTAGTTCATTTGTTTTCACGATAAGGGTCTTCTCTTAGCGAACTGTAATGCCTCTGGCGCTTTTCTCTCATCTGTTTATTCACGGTTGGTTTAATGTATTATTTAGGCACCTGGTTCGGTTCACTAACGTCGATGCATATCCCATCAGGTCTAGCTCACATTTTAATTACTTATCGTCACTGCAATGTCATCGAGTGCAGTCTTGGCTTCGGGAGCCTGATGATCTCTTCAGCCTCATGGCTCTGTGGGGCTTATGACCGATCTTCATGTTGTTAGGGGTACGATATGGTTATAAGCTTGTTAGTGTCCTAGGTTTATTGTCGAAGGGGGTCATGGTTATGCAAGTCCCCAAGTCATACTGGTGCTGCATAAGTGGATAAAAAAAAAAAAAAATATATATATATATATATATATATATATATATATATATATATATATATATTAAAAATAAATAATAATAATAAATCGCCATTTGTTTCGCATTCATGGCTACGCCATTAGAGTCTCTGACGCATTGCTTCTCCGTTTAAGTTTGACGCGCATGGCCCCGCCATTAGTGTCTCTTGCGCATGGCCCCGCCATTAGTGTCTCTTGCGCATGGCCCCGCCATTAGTGTCTCTTGCGCATGGCCCCGCCATTAGTGTCTCTTGCGCATGGCCCCGCCATTAGTGTCTCTTGCGCATGGCCCCGCCATTAGTGTCTCTTGCGCATGGCCCCGCCATTAGTGTCTTTTGCGCATGGCCCCGCCATTAGTGTCTTTTGCGCATGGCCCCGCCATTAGTGTCTTTTGCGCATGGCCCCGCCATTAGTGTCCCTTGCGCATGGCCCCTTTCGCGCTTGGTTCCACCATTAGTGTCTTTAGTCCCTCTAGCGCTTGGTTCCACCATTAGTGTCTTTAGTCCCTCTAGCGCTTGGTTCCACCATTAGTGTCTTTAGTCCCTCTAGCGCTTGGTTCCACCATTAGTGTCTTTAGTCCCTCTAGCGCTTGGTTCCGCCATTAGTCTCTCACGCATGTCTTCAGTTTACATTTTACTCACACAACTCCGCCATTCGAGGTTGGCTGCGTGGTCCCGCCACAGTATGTTCATGCCTTTTCTGCATTCAGGCCGCTCGCATGCCTCGGTCAGCTGTGGCTCGCGTTACAATTCTTCTCATGGTGGCTCGTAGGCGCGGCTTTGCCATTAGAACCTCACTCACATTATTGTTGTAGGTCGTTGGGTCTTCATTGTTTCTTTTCAAGCAGTCATCCCAAGCCTTCCTTTCGGACATCAACTTCTCCCGGGTTCGCATTTTCTCACATTTAATCTCTCGAGGTTCTTGAATTATAGACCTATTCTCCCAGGGAGATGACCCTGGGGTCTCACAATTCCGCTTCTCAAGGGGTTGTTAAAAAAAAAAAAAAAAAAAAGGGAAACAACTATACTATGGCATCAGGTTCGTCCACAGGGAGTCCGGTCACCACTACAGGTGATTACGAAGTCTGTCACGACTACAGACTAATAAGTCCTGTCACGACTACAGGCGATTTACGCAGTCTGTCACGACTACAGACTAATAAGTCCTGTCACGACTACAGGCGATTTACGCAGTCTGTCACGACTACAGACTAATAAGTCCTGTCACGACTACAAGCGATTTACGAAGTCTGTCACGTTTACTGACACGATAAGTCCTAGCACGACTACAGGCGCAGCATAGGTAGTCTATCATGACCTTAAGCTCGTCCTGTCATAGCAGTAGGCATTGTGTGTACATTATGTCTTCATTATAGGCACGCTTACTTCATCTTCAAACTCAGGCTGAGGGTGTTGGTGTTGCACCTTGTACCGGTCCATCTTCAAGTGAGAGGTACAACAATAAGGCGCAATATATATAGTCTGTCACGTCTACGGACACAAGTCCTATCACTATCACAGGCGCAGCATACATAGTTATCATGACTTTAAGCTTATTTCCTGTCACAACTGCTAGTATAGTGGGTATGTTTTTTCCTCAGTGCAGGCAACATTAGCTCGTTAATTTCAACCAGCCATGTATTCGTGCTTATGGTTCCCCAGGCCTGGTGAGTCTACACATTTCACTTGATCCATTACTAGAGTTAAACGGCATACGCCATCTTCTAACTTTTGGGTCCTTTATAAAATAATAATAATTAAAGCGGTCGCCTGGGGAATAAGTATAGGTGAAGTATTTGCCACCAGTAACAGTTGGTGTCCAAGCAGGACCCTTAGCGAATGGTTGGACTTCATTTAAGCCCTTCCATCAGATTCACCATTGTTGTTTCAGTCCGCAGCTCTCGGGATTCAGACCTCCTCGTAATATGTTCATATGTTTGTCAACATAGGAGTAAATCGTTCCTGATTACCGACCACTCTTTCAAAAGCATCAACTTTAGCTACCTTCAAGAACAATGTGCCGTCGCACGTGACAAAGAGGTAACGTATATAGAAGTCTCTGATATGTACGGTATTTTCCGCACCTTCATCGTGTAGTGTCTTTTGAGTGCAAAGCGGGTGTCGTAATGGTATGTATATGTTTTACTCTAAACTAAGGTCTACGCTTTTTGGCCACTTTAGGCTGCCCTACCGCAGCAGTTATGGCACAATTCTACTGCTTGTTGTAGATGGGTGTACCCATCCTATCTAACCCGTTCTGATAGCCGATCCGACCACAAGTGTTAAGCAAAGAAGTTTGCTGAATTTGTGGGAGGGGAGGGTCATTACAAGGCTACTTACATGCACCTGTGAGCCCAGGCTGGCTGGTTACTAGGCTATTTATAGGCACCTGTGGGTCAAGACTGACGCCGATTCAGCTGATTTCACCCACCCACCCACTCCATCTTACAGTCACTTCATACTAGGGTGGCCCACTTTAGGCTGCCCTACCGCAGCAGTTATGGCACAATTCTACTGCTTGTTGTAGATGGGTGTACCCATCCTATCTAACCCGTTCTGATAGCCGATCCGACCACAAATGTTTTTTATTTAGATAAATGTTGGGAGTTTTTATGGTTACTGCTACTGTTGAGCTATTTGCCATGAATCAGAATTTCCTCGCGCTTCGTGGTAACAAATAGTTATTTTCCTAAAATGTGTTACAAAGTGAAAGTAAGAAGCCCAGGAATGCGATATGACTTATAATGCAATGCAGCCAGACAATCAGCAGATAGCCATCCCCTGTGATGTCACAGCTCTATAAAAGTCTCTGCCATTTTATTGTGACCTGAGCATAGTGACAGACATGCCAAATGCTAGGGACAGTGGTTTATAAAGCTTTTAATTGTAGAATAATGGATAGTGGACAGTGCAGGGACAGTGTAGGGAGATCATAGGTAGAGTTTTTACACGCTGTGGTAAGAGCATAGGGAGACTGCAGGGACAGTGTAGGCTTTGTGTAATCTCTCTGTGCATCTTGTTCATCTGTTGCGCCATTCATTCTTAATCTGTTAGGTCAGACTTAGTCTCAACAGGTGGTCTAATATATCAGAATAACTCCCTGGATCAACAACCCATCTCTAGTAACTATAACCTATAATATTATTACACTCCAGAAATAGATCTAGACCCCTCTTTAACTCTTTTAGTGAATTCACCATCACCACCTCCTCAGGCAGAGAGTTCCATAGTATCACTGCTCTTTCTGTAAAGAATACTCTTCTATGTTTGTGTACAAACCTTCTTTCCTCTAAACGCAGAGGATGTCCCCTCGTCACAGTCCTGGGTATAAATAGATGATGGGAGAGATCTCTGTACTGACATATTTATACATAGTTATTAAATCTCCCCACAGTCGTCTTTTTTTAAGTGAATAACCCTATTTTTTTTATAATCTTTCTGGGTATTGTAGTCTACCCATTCCAGTTATTACTTTAGTTGCCCTTCTCTGAAGCCTCTCCAGCCCTACTACTGTATGTCTTCTATTGCTATTGCATTTAAAGTGAAAGTAATTTATTTCTGCATTTCTCAATATTGCATTTAAAATGTAAGGTCCTTTAATATTCAAAATTATAGTTATTGATTGTTATAGCATTTAAAGTAAAATGTCTGAGCCTAGTATTACCATGCCGCTGTTCGAGGATACAAAGATAGATAGAGTAGAAGTTGAAGAGCAAGGGAAACTGTCTGAGGTAGAAGAGTCTGATGCAGCATTAGTCTTGCCTCAAATAAATATAGCCCAAGCAGATGAACTAAGACGTTCATCACATGTCAGAAAACCGACCCCAAAGATGCTGGAAAATTTGGAGCAAGAAGCAGCACTGAAAGGAAAAAAGTTCGCCAGAATGTATGATAAGTGGAAATTATACGTTAAAGAAATTCGTAAAAAGCTGAAGCAAGAAAGTATAAAAGGGAACTTGAGTGATATAGTAGAGAAGGTAGAAGAATCTGAATCTTCTTTTACTACTGGGATCATTAGAGAGACACAACTGACAAATCTTCAGACTACCTTCAAATGTATGTTCAGTGGAGAGGATAACCACTCCATACACAAGTTAACACAACCAAAAAACTAGTGCATAACACACCACTATAGAGTAGTAAAAAATCAAGTTTTATTAATGTATCAATAAAAGATAGACATGATTTACAACATATGTCAATGAAAAAGCAGGGACTGAACACAGTCATATACCACCCTGCTATCAGCCCTATCACAGTGAAGATAATGAATATACCCCTAATGATCAATACAAGATAGAACCTATATCCTAATAGAGGTGATCAATCAGAGCAGTGTTGAAGTAATTATACAGTTTACAAATACAAGCGTGCCCCCTATAACTCCTCCTGAGGAAGCGAACTATACGCGAAACGCGCGTCGAGGAGCACCGCCGCCCTGGTGTCAGCCCCTTCCAATACTGGTATGTTGCCCTACCTATTAGTGCACCTCTTGGCTGTTAGACCTGTCTGTTTTGAGCCTTGGCAGTGTTGCCGTCATTTATAGAGGGCACGCTTGTATTTGTAAACTGTATAATTACTTCAACACTGCTCTGATTGATCACCTCTATTAGGATATAGGTTCCAATAACTTCCCCATACTTCCTATAAATCTCATATGGAAAACCTTCTGAACCGGGAGAGGAGTTCCTTGAACACACCCTAAGGGCATCCTCTAACTCCCGAAGGGAGATATCACTGTCAAGGGCCATCTTCTGTTCATCTTCTCTTTGACAATGTTATTATCGGATTGATAAATCTCTGAAAAATACTTCAGAAAATATAGCTTAATTTATTCCGGGTTCTGAATAATTAATCCCTGTGGTGTCTGGATCTTCAGTATTTATTTTTTTGGAAGCTGATATTATCGTTACTAACTATTTACCTGGTCATCCTGCTTTGGAAAAGTATTTTTGTCCCCTAAAAAAAAAAGTCTGCTGGGCCTTATTCAATAAAAAATCTGAGTTGCTTTTTGCATAGCCCATCTATTTTCCTTAGGCCTCATGCACACGGCCGTTGTGCAGCCGTTCCGTGCATTGGGGATGACAATTGCGGTCCCCAATGCACGGGCAACATCTGTGCAGCGGGCCGGACCCATTCAACTTCAATGGGTCCGTGGTATGTCCGCACTGCGAAAAAATATGACATGTCATATTTTTTGGTGGTGCGGAACCCCGGAAAGAAACACCATGGAAGCACTCTGTAGTGCTTCCGGTGTTCCGTTTCGTGACTCCGTTCCGCATCTCCGGAATTGCGGACCCATTCAATTCCGTGGATTGCCGACCCGGCTTTGGGAGCCGCAATACGTGCATAAGGCCTTAGACTACATCCACACAAACGTTGTTTGTTTCCGTGTCCGTTGCATTTTTTTTTGCGGATAGGATGTGGACCCATTCATTTCAATGGGTCCGCAAAAAATGCAGACAGCACACCGTGTGCTCTCCGCATCAGTATGTCAGTTCTGTAGCCCCACAAAAAAAAAATAGAACGTCTCCTATTCTTGTCCGTTTTAGGCATTTTTACAATGGATGTCATCCGTTTCTTTTTTTGCGGATCCGCAATTTGTTACTCCATTGAAAATTATACGCAATTTGGATGGGTACAAAAAGGAATACTTAAAGAGGTTGTCCGGTCCCAAAATCAAAAAAAAATTATGTGCTCCTAACACCCCTCACCATATATACATATGCCCCCAATATCTGTTTTTCATGAGCTTTCCTACACTCCTGGAAGACATCACATTATCCTGGCAGACCTCTTTACTTTCTTCCCTTCTTGTTTTGTTGAATACATAACTTTATTGATACACAAGCCAGGCTGCACTGCACAGTGATGAGTCACAGGCTGGCCACGCCCCCCACTCTGCTTTGCCTGCAGCAGCTACTCCATCTATAACTCCTGTGTTCATCTTTCTACATCCAGACATGAATCTACTAGGGTTGAGCGAACCCGAACTGTAAAATTCAGGTTCGTACCGATCTTTAGGATTTTTTGACCCCGAACCCAAACCCGAACATTTCTGTAAAAGTTCAGGTTCGGATTCAGTGTTCGGCGATTTCTTAGCGCTTTTTGAAAGGCTGCAGAGCAGCCAATCAACAAGCTTTTAACGTTATGCCCCTAGAAGCCATCATAGCCATGCCTACTAATGGCTTTGCGATTGGTCAGTGCAGCATGTGACCCAGCCTCTATATAAGCTGGAGTCATGTAGCGCTGCACGTCACTCTGATCTTACTAGTGTAGGGAGAGGATGCTGCAGCTGTGAGGAAGAGAATAGGAGAAAATCTTTAATCAGAACTCCAATTGAACTCGATCTACATAGACTTAGTTTTGTGGATGCAGTGCACAATCTTTATACCCTGCCCTGAGCCCAGTGACACAGAAAAATAACTTTTATCCATCTGTTAGTTAGGTGGGCGGTGGCGGCCATTTTATGCAAGCTCAGTGCACCAGCACTGCATCTGTGCTTTTGTGACATTCAAATCTAAGCTTGAAATACTGCAATAATAATCAGTTGTTGTTTTTTAAAACACCCTTTTTTGGCAATATCCTACATCTGGTGCCTTTGCAGCATTAGTCAGTGTGCAATTTAAGCTAGAAATACAGCTATAATTTTCTGGGTTTTAAAAAACACCCTTTTTGGGCAAAGAACACAATTTTACAGCCCTTGCTGCATCTGAATGTGTGAAATTCAAGCATTATATACTGCTGTCATATTCTGTTAGTAAAAAAAAACGCCCTTCTTGAGCAAAATACTTAAAATTGCAGCCTTTGCTGCATCTGTCATTTTAAGATGCACCCTTTACATACTGTTGTTCTATTCTGCTATAAAAAAAAACACCCATTTGGGCAAAAAAATAAATTTTTCAGCCTTTGCTGCATATGTCATTGTGAGATACACCCTTTAGATACGATGGTTCTATTCTGCTATTGCTGTTGTAGGGAGAGGACGTGGTCGATCTGTGCCAGCTACACGCACAAGTGAAACCCCTTTCAAAGGTACGAGTAGGCGACAGAACCTGCAGCGGTATTTGGTCGGGCCGAATGCGTCTCTACGAATGGTGAGGCCTGAACAAGTACAGGCGATAGTAGATTGGGTTGCTAACAGTGGATCCAGTTCCTTCACATTATCTCCCACCTAGTCTCCTGCTAAAAGACCACAGTTGGCACCTGCAGCCGATGTCCATCAGTCTTTCACCTCACCCCCTTGCAAATCAGCCAAGCAGTCTGAGCCCCAAGTCATGCAGCAGTCTCTTCTGCTTTTTGATGACTCTGTTAGCAGGGTTTCCCAGGGCCATCCACCTAGTCCTGCCCGAGAAGTGGAAGAGATTGAGTTCACCGATGCCCAACCACATATGTTTCAAGATGACTACATGAAAGGACCATCGCAGCACGTCTCGGATGATGACGAAACACAGGTGCCAACTGCTGTGGCTTTCGAAAGTGTGCAGACCGACAAGGAGGGCAGGGGTGAAGACTGGGTGGAAGATGATGTGGAGGACGATGAGGTCCTCGACCCCACATGGAATCAAGGTCATGCGAGTGACCTGTGTAGTTCTTAGGAAGAGGCGGTGGTTGCACAGAGACACCAGCAGAGCAGAAGAGGGAGCAGGGTGCAAAAGCGGAGCTGCTGTCCCCCTAGACATTACGCCTGCTACTGCCCACCGCAGCAAGAAACAGAGCACACCAAAGCCAGCTCCAAGGAGTTCCCTGGCGTGGCAGTTCTTCAGACAATGTGATCACAACAAGACACGAGTGGTTTGCGCGCTGTGCAATCAGAGCCCGAAGCGAGGCATAAACATTCTCAACCTGAGCACAACCTGCATGACCAGGCATTTAAGTACAAAGCACCTGCTGCAGTGGAGTAGACACCTCAAAAACCAAGAAAGGTCTCTGGCTTCTCCTGCTTCCTCTTCTGCTGCAGTCTTGGCCTATTCATCCACCTCTGGAGTGACAGTGCGACCTGCCACACCACAAACAGAGGATCTGACAGCAACAATGGTCTGCCCCCTTCAACTTCTGGGTCTCCAAATTGGGCACATGGCCTGAGCTTGCCCTTTACGCCTTGAAGGTGCTGGCCTGCCCTTCAGCCAGTGTATTATCTGAACGTGTGTTTAGCATGGCAGGGGGCATTATCACAGACAAGCGCAGCCGCCTGTCCACAGCCAATGTGGGCAAGATCACGTTCAATAAAATGAACCAGGCATGGATCCCACGGGACTTGTCTGTACCTTGAGCACAATAGACATGTATACCGGCATTACCCAGCCATTGTTATACTACAGCGCAATTGTTCATTGTTGTATTTTTGATATTTCCCACTCTTTTGTGGTGTACCCTAATAAATAAAAAAAATATTAAAACCAAAAACCAGTGTTGGCTACCTCGTCCTCCTCCACCGCCGCTTTCACCTTCACCCCTACGTCCACCGCTTCCTCAAACTCCTACTCCATATGGACCTCCACTTCATAAATCAAGTTTTTATTTTTTATTTGTATGTATTTTATTTTATTTTATGTCACTTCACTAATTGGTCTGTTACATTTTAGGGTGAAATTCAGCAATTTTTGGGTGTGATATACCACTGCTATACCATCTTGGATTGCAAGATGAAAAACAACATGGGTTTACTTCAGGGAGATCATGTCAAACAAATCTTATAGACTTTTTTGACTGGGTGAATAAAATAATAGACGGTGGAGGTGCAGTAGACATCGCATATCTAGATTTTAGTAAGGCTTTTGACACTGTCCCACATAGAAGACTTATCAATAAACTGCAGTCATTGAGCATGGACTCCCATATTGTTGAGTGGATTAGGCAGTGGCTGAGTGACAGACAACAGAGGGTTGTAGTCAATGGAGAACATTCAAAACAAGGTAATGTTACCAGTGGGGTTCCACAGGGATCTGTACTGGGACCGATTTTGTTTAATATCTTCATAAGTGATATTGCAAAAGGCCTCGCTGGTAAGGTTTGTATTTTTGCTGATGACACAAAGATATGTAACAGGGTTGATGTTCCTGGAGGGAAACGCCAAATGGAAAAGGATTTAGGAAAACTAGAAGAATGGTCAGAACTCTGGAAACTGAAATTTAATGTGGATAGGTGCAAGATAATGCACCTGGGGCGTAAAAACCCAAGGGCAGAATATAGAATATTTGACACAGTCCTGACCTCAGTATCTGAGGAAAGGGATTTAGGAGTAATTATTTCAGAAGACTTAAAGGTGGGAAGACAATGTAATAGAGCAGCACGAAATGCCAGCAGAATGCTTGGATGTATAGGGAGAGGTATAAGCAGTAGAAAGAGTGAAGTGCTTATGCCGCTGTACAGAACACTGGTGAGACCTCACTTGGAGTATTGTGCGCAGTACTGGAGGCCATATCTCCAGAAGGATATAGATACTCTAGAGAGAGTTCAGAGAAGAGCTACTAAACTAGTACATGGATTGCAGGATAAAACTTACCAGGAAAGGTTAAAGGACCTTAATATGTATAGCTTGGAAGAAAGAAGAGACAGAGGGGATATGATAGAAACTTTTAAATACATAAAGGGAATCAACTCGGTAAAGGAAGAGAGCATATTTAAAAGAAGAAAAACTACCACAAGAGGACACAGTTTTAAATTAGAGGGGCAAAGGTTTAAAAGTAATATAAGGAAGTATTACTTTACTGAGAGAGTAGTGGATGCATGGAATAGCCTTCCTGCAGAAGTGGTAGCTGCAAATACAGTGAAGGGGTTTAAGCATGCATGGGATAGGCATAAGGCCATCCTTCATATAAGATAGGGCCAGGGGCTATTCATAGGATTCAGATATATTGGGCAGACTAGATGGGCCAAATGGTTCTTATCTGCCGACACATTCTATGTTTCTATGTTAGTAGACAGGTTAAAAAATGCACTAATTTGTCTGTTAAATTTTCAGATGAAATTCACCAATTTTTGGGTGTGATATACCACTGTTATACCTAGTAGATAGGTAAAAAAAAAAAACAACACTAATTTGTCTGTTACATTTTAGGGTGAAATTTAGCAATTTTTGGCTGTGATATACCACTCCTATTCTTAGTAGACAGGTAAAAAAAAATTACTAATTTGTCTGTTACATTTTCGGGTCAAATTCACAAATTTTTGGGTGTGATATACCACTGCTATACCTAGTAGACAGGTAAAAAAAATCACTAATTTGTCTGTTACATTTTTGGGTGAAATTAACCAATTTTTGGCTGTGATAGACCCCTGCTCTACCTAGTAAACAGGTTAATAAATTTCACTATTTTTTCTGTTACATTCTTGAGTTGACATTTTACAATTTTTGCCGTGAATAAACCTCTGCTCTGCATAGGTGACATGGACCGAAATTTTCTAAAATAATCTGTTCCATTGGTGGGTGACAATAACCCATTTCTGGCAATGAAAAACCCCCGTTCTGCATAGGTGACAGGGACTTAAATTTCTAAAATTCGTCTTTAATTGGCCCTTTTATTCGATCCTTCTGCTTTAATAATTTGTCCCACATTTCCGCTTCATCACATTGCAGCCATTGACCTCCCTTGGATGAGGTCTCCCTTTCTCAAGCTCCCTCTTCGGTGTTGAACCCTGATCAACATGGTAGGTTCAGAAAAGAACATCGAAAGTTGATAGAGAAGATATTCAAATGGAAGGTGGACGTCACAGGAACGTGCAACCAGGCAGAAGTTATCTAGAAACAACAAAGCGGCACCAGGGCCTTTCCTGTCTAACGTTTCCAAATCCTAAATACCCCAGTGACATTACCTATAATTTTTTATTAATCATTCCAATAACAGGGCATCTTAAGAGTCCTGTATTGGTATTTATCGTCACTACCTCCCTAAGTCGGGAGTGGGTAATTGCCGCGCGCCCTCTCCTTAATTTGGAAGCTTATGCTTCAATACTTTGTTCCACATTTCCGCTCGATTACATTTAATTTCATCCATTGACCTCCCTTAGATGTGGTATCCCTTTCTCAGGCTCCCTCTCCGGCCTGGAACCCTGATTCCCCGCCACCCGTGATCACCATGGTAGGCGCAGAAAAGAACATCGAAAGTTGGATCGTGGACATCACGGGGACGTGCGACATGGTGGGGCAGTATGTTTGCACACGCCTACACGAACTGACTGATGGTTCTGCCCCTGCAACTTCTAGGTACATCGCACCCCTGCCTCAATCAGATTTTTGGGGGGGCAACTGGTATATCACACCAGTTGCAATTAGTTGTTCCAATGGTGTTTGTCTGTCTGTATAGCTGCGGTATCTCAGCAGAACCGCACACAAATGCTGCACAATACAAATGCACTATATAGAAATTATATTATAGGTATATCACACCCCTGCCTCAATCAGATTTTTTGGGGGGCAACTGGTATATCACACTAGTTTCAATTAGTTGTTTCAATAGCGTTTGTCCCTCTGTATAGCTGCAGTATCGCAGCAGAAACGGACACAACTGCTGCACAATACAATTGCACTATAATATACTTTCTATGTTAGAAATTATTATAAGTATATTACACCCATCAGTATGTCACACCTATCAATAGCACACCTATACCAGTCTTTAAAAGGACTTTTGTGGCCCTATTAGCTAGCGTTTAGTGTCTCTATACTCTCTCACAGTCTGTCTCTGCTCAACCCAGCAACCTCTCCCTACACTGGCAAAAAACAGAATGTAAAATGGCGGCCAGATCGGGTTTATTTATAGGGTAGGGGGTGTGTCCATGTGCTGAAACATCTCAATTGGCTTTCCTGCCCCACCTGATGGATGTGTCATGGGTCAAAGTTTGGCACAATGCAAAGAATATAGCGCCGGCGGACATCGCCGTATGTTTGCCTATTCGGCGAACAGCGAACGAGCAAAGTTCCCCGCGAAACGACCGCTTGGCGAACCGCAAGGCCATCCCTAGTGACCAGTCTCTTGATGATGCAGAGAGACATGACTACTATCTCGTGTAACCTTGATGTTAGACAGTGGCAGCTCATGCGTGACACCTGCCGTTTGCTCAGGCCCTTTGAGGATGCTACTTTATTTGTCAGTTTCCAGGACTACAGGATGAATGACATCATTCCACTCCTTCACATCCTAGAGGCGATGCTGATAAATCTGACTGGCAAGGGAACATAAGACGTGGTGCCTACATCTCACGGCCACCTGAGCACTATGGAGGCTGATCTGGCACAAGAGAAGGATGAGGAGGAAGACCTAAACATCCAGGAATTCTATACAGAACTAGGTAGTTTATCTGACCAAGCGACAGGAGAGGAGCATGAGGAGCTAGAGGGCAATTACGAAGAAGATGCAGATGACCCCGACAGACCATGGTAGTATGCAGTGGAGATAGAGACACGGAGTCCCTCCAAGTCCTTGCGCAAATGGCCAGATGCATGCTGAGTTGCTTGAGTAGTGACAGCCTCATTATCACCATTTGGCAGAGGGATGACAACTGCCTCTCCACAATGTTATACCCTTTCTACCGGTCCAAAATGGGGGCCTTTTTTTACACTTTCACCAGTCTGTTGCAGGGCCACTAGCAGGAGTGGGTCCAAAACACAGAAGACATGCAAATATTTTCATCACATGTTATCTCTGTTTTGGATCCATTCCATGTTTTTGCCTTACCAATACTGAGCAAATACTGATGCAAAAAACTGACCAAATACAGACCGTGTGATAGAGGCCATTAAAGTCCTGCATACAGGACTTCTTTTCCATCTGAATTTAGCTGATTTCAGAGGCAAATGGCCAAAACTTCGGCAAATTGAGCATGAGGCCTCTATCACACGGTCAGTATTTTGCACCAGGATTTGATCATGATTAGGAAGCCAAAAGCAGGAGTGGATCCAAAACAGAAGACTTGGAAATATTACCATCACTTATATCTCTGTTTTGGACACACTCCTGTTTCTGCCTTACCAATACTGATTAAATGCTGACCAAATACTGACGGTTTGAAGGCGGATGCTCAAACTATAGGATCTGCTTTGGGGGACCTTTTTTTCTGACGGATCAGAAGAATGGAAAAATAAATAGTGATATAAACACAGCCTTACTGCTAACACCCTCCCCACTGTCATGGGGCCACTAGTTGAATCTTGGGCCACTGCACAGTTAAGTCCATGCCGATAAATTAGAGCTGATGCTAACATTGATATGTAAGGCTGAGTTCACACTTCCGTTATTTGGTCAATTATTCCCATTACATATTTGGAGCAAATTTAGGAGCAAAGCCTATTCACTGATTAGGTATGATAAATAGATCTGCACCTGCTCATTGGGTTTGACCCGCACCTGCTTTGGGCTGACAATAACTCATGAGATTAACTGACCAAATAATTGAAGTGTGAACTTTGCCTAATAGTGACACACAGTCATTCTGCAGCTAACAGAAGGGATTCAAAAGCATGTGTTTGCACTGCTACAACATGGATTAAAAGAACCCTTTCTCCACTACTTTATTGGCGTTGCCTCCATGTCCTTATATTGTTCCACTAAAGAGTCATTGGGACACCTTCAGGGGTGCACAGTTTTTTGTTTTGTTTTGCTTCACTGAAGAATGCTGTATGTTTTTTTTTTAGCTAGGGGTTATCTAGGAATGTTGGTGGCCTTTATGATAATGTGCACGTCCATATCTGTGACCTGCCTGTCATTCTGATGCACAGTGACTGTTTCGCTACCTCAAAGGACAAGCTATGCATGTTGCTGCACTGCACAGTGATGTTCACCATGATTCATTCTCCCTAAAGTTTAACTGCAGGCTAGGATAGACCTGATTTAACGTGCTTTGTGATGAATGAATTCGTAACGATTCTAACGAATCAAATTTTTGTGAAAAATTCGTCAAAGTCACCGAATTCAATTTTTGAAAACTTTGCTCATCTCTAGTTGCTGCCAAAATCTCATTTAGTTGTTCCTTGCCTATTGAATGACCCAAAAGTGTTTACAGCCTGCTGTCACCATCCATTTATGATCCGGTACAATGTTGAGTCATTGCAATGAGAGTGTGTAAATTTAAGCTCCTGGGTCCCAATGCTAAATCTGTAACAGAGCACCATATCTTATTTTCGCCAAATTTTATTCTCAAATTTTTAATCTTTCATGCTTTTTTTTCGTTCCTTCTAGGTAAACGTAGCTGTGCTGGGGAAACCTTGGCTAAAATGGAGCTCTTCCTGTTCTTCACAACACTATTACAAAATTTCACTTTCCATGCACCGCCTGGAGCCAAATTGGACCTTGAACCTGCACTGGGGTTTACAAGTGGCCCCCAAACCTATGAGATCTGTGCCATATCTCGCACATAGACAACATTGCCATGAGATATGTTGTATGTCATCATAATTCTTTGCTTTATCTATATTGTCTACATGTGGCATGAATTTAAGTGGAATCTATTGCTCTGTCATTTCTGGCTGGAGAAAGGCTAACTACTATGTAATTGGATTACTAAGAGATTTCTGTCATAAAGCTCTAACCCTGGGTTCACACCTGAGCGTTTCTAAGCGTTTTTTATGCGCATTTTTTTGCATTGGTAAACGCGCGTTTGACGCACGTTTGTTTGATTGACAGCCGTGTCCTATAACCACAAACGCGCGACAAAACGCCCCAAAGAAGCTCAAGTACTTGTTTGAGCGTCGGGCGTTTTACAGCGCGATCGTACGCGCTGTAAAACGCCCAGGTGTGAACCATTCCCATAGGGAAGCATTGGTTTCTCCTTGTTGTGCGTTTTACAACGCGTAGGAACGCGCTGTAAAACGCTCAGGTGTGAACTGAGGGTTAATCTCCTGCCTAGATAAAGAGTCAAATGATAATATTTTGTCTATTGTGAGCTTACTGCATTCTGGGGTATTGCTGAGTTCAATGTATAAATTGTATACAAGAACCTCCTAAGCTCCCCCTAGTGGTGGCTTCAGACAGATAGCACTTTATAACTTTACTATATTTCAATAGTTACAGAATGATAATACTTCTTACCATTATAAGGATATATTAATGTAGATTTTTAGACCTACAGTGTGTCCACCCTTAAATTTTCTTACGTTTTGTTAATGACTCCAATATAGCACAACACAAATTCAATACAGTATCACAATATATTTCCAAAATTCTCAACAGGTTAAAACTCACAGCCCAACCCCTGCATAGTGTAATACTGTGTGGTAAAGTACTGGAGGAGGTGTATATCTCATCCAGAATGCTCAGGTGGGTAAGGTAGAAAGAATCCAGAAAGCTGCTGTGTTGTTTCAGCAAAGCATAGTTTACGGTGGCACTACAATCCAGAACTGTGTTACATAGCATCATAAATCAATATAACTCTGTGCAATCCCGGCACTGCTGGGAGGTCAGGACGGGAGCTGCTTCATACTCACACTGTGAGTCCAGAGTGTGGAACTCGCTCATTTGAAAGGGGCCTAAGCCTCATCTACCAAGTTACTAAGAACATGAGTGAGGAAACCTGATGTATAACTAAGGTCCAGGTAGGCAGTTTTTTTTTTTGCCATGGATTCACTAAACCTGAATGACTCTATCTTGTCTTATAGAAAATAAAGCATTATTTGGGCTTTAAAACTGTTGAATTCAGTGAAATCTGTCATTGCAGACCCACCTACAAGTACAGGTCACTACAGTGGCTACCCAGATAACAGACATCTCCAGAGTGTGACAAAATCTTCTTTTTTTTTTTTCAAGGCTGGTTCTCTGACACCGTACATCTTGGGATATGTTGAGCCAAGAACATAATAGAAGGAAGGACACATCTGTATTTAGATAAAGATTCACGCCTAATAAATGTAATGGCACCAGAGAGGCACAGCTTTCTTTTCTTTTTTGGAAAAAGAGAAAATGTACTTTTTTTTTTCCCAAAGGAGCACTGCCTGGCCTCTCCATGGGGAGAAATAAAATATTTGATGCAGGCAAGGAATTGCACCACTATGGACATATGGTCAAAAGTCCAAATGATGGGAATTGCTCACACAGAGCTAGAGGCAGCCGAGCTTCGCTAGCATGGCACATTTTGAGCCTGCGCCCCCAGAATCAGCGGACTCGCCAGTTTCAAAGCTAACCACCATAGAAGCAGATCTGGCCCTACCAGTTTTTTGGGAAGTTTTGGCTATAAGTTGCCTCTGCTTTTTACTGCCGCCACTGCTACCCCCTCCTCTGATGTTACCTCTTCAGAAGCACCCTAATCCGGCTCCCAGGTCCTGGCCAGGGGCGGACTGGGAACTTAAAAGTGGCCCTGGAAAAAATACTAAAAGTGGCCCCATTTTGTAGGCGGGTCCAAATTGATCAAAGGCTTGGCAAGCAATACCATATTGTGGCACATTATACCACCTCAACAGAGCCAAACACCACAGTCCATCACAAAATACTAACCCCATTAGCACAAAATACATCCCCACAACTTTCACTGGCTGGCTGTGAGGATGACTCAGGCAGCCCTTTGGGCATCGGCCCACAGGGAAATTTCCCTGTAAGGTCTATTGCCAATGCGCCCATCGTACTGGCCAACACACAATCATAATCATAGTCCTCACCCTCTCCACCACTTCTATGACTGTTATGTCATTGTGTGCTCTTTGTCCCCCTCCTGATTCCCTTGCATTTGCTACAAGTGCCATTTTTGCTACCACTGCCCCTACCGCCTCCGTCATAGCTGCAGGTGCCACTACTACTACTACTGGCCTAATGGTTGGTGCTGCTTCTGCTGCTACTACCCTCATTCTTAATTTGGGAGGACAAGGAATGGGTCTTTCGTTTTCCACTTTTAATTTTTTGTATACCATTTATTATGAGGCCTAGATAGGAAAAATCATGGTTTTGATATGCAGGTTAATAAACAGTGCTAGCAAAATTGCAAGTGTTTTATATTTTTTCATAATTTAAATACAGAGGTACAATTAACTGTCCGCTACCTTTTACAAACACATTGCACAATGGTATTAGCAATTTACTTTGGTAATAATTAGGGTTGAGCGAACCCGAACTGTAAAGTTTGGGATCGTACTGAACTTTAGGATTTTTGGACCCCGGACCCGAACATTTCCGTAAAAGTTGGGTGGGTGGCGGCGGCGGCCATTTTATGAATGCTCAGTGCACCAGCACTGCATCTGAGCTTTTGTGACATTGCAAATCACCATTTTTTTTGGGCAAACTACAACATCTGGATTAGTCAGTGTGCAATTTAAGGTAGAAATACACCCATCATTTTCTGGGGTTTTAAAAACACACAATTTTTTTTTTAAAAACTGTATTTTCCAGATCTGCAAATGTTAAATTCAAGTTTAATATATACAGTTTTCATATTCTGTTAGCAAAAAAAAAGACTTTTTTGGCAATCTACAACATCTGTATTAGTCAGTGTGCAATTTAAGGTAGAAATACACCCATCATTTTCTGGGGTTTGAAAAACACACTCTTTTGACAAAAAAACACTATTTTCAGGCCTTGCAGAATCAGCACGTGTGAAATTACAGGCTTATATACTGCTGTCAAATTCAGTTGTTAAACATACACTCGTTTGGATTAGTTGGCAGTCTTTGATGCAGATGTTATTGTGAGATACACCCTTAATACATTTGGGTTACATTCAGAGATTTTAAATACCGCCATTTGGTGCACCAATATTGAATTCAGGCCTACACTGGTTCAGGCACTGTGAGATACCCCCTCTACATACAGGGGTTTGAATTAGGCATTTGAAATACAGCCATTTGAAATATAGCCATTTTGTGCAAAGATATATTTACTGCAGGCCTACAGAGGTTCAGGCCATCTGAGATACTACCTCTACATACAGGGGTTTGAATTAGGCATTTGAAATACAGCCATTTTGGGCAAAAACATATTTTATTGAGGCCTAGTCTGGTTCAGGCCGTGTGAGATACACAGTTTACATACAGTCGTTCTATTCTACTATTAATTAAACACCCATTTAGGGCAAGATCCTAAATTTAAAAAATATTAGGAGAGCGTCAAATACGGGACGTGGCCCAGGTCGTGGTGCTGCTGGTGGAGCTCCTGTTGCAGGGAGAGGACGTGGTCAATCTGTGCCAGCTACACGAACATATGAAACCCCTTCCTCAGGTGCGAGTAGGCGACAAAACCTACAGCGGTATTTGGTCGGGCCTAATGCTGCTCTATAAGTGGTGAGGCCTGAACAAGTACAGGCGATAGTAGATTGGGTTGCTGACAGTGGATCCAGTTCCTTCACATTGTCTCCCACCCAGTCTCCTGCTGAAAGACCACAGTTGGCACCTGCAGCCGATGTCCATCAGTCTTTCACCTCACCCCCTTGCAAATCAGCCAAGCAGTCTAAGCCCTAAGTCATGCAGCAGTCTCTTCTGCCTTTTGATGACTCTGTTAGCAGGGTTTCCCAGGGACATCCACCTAGCCCTGCCCCAGAAGTGGAAGAGATTGAGTGCACCGATGCTCAACCAGTTATCTTTCAAGATGAGTACATGGGAGGACCATCGCAGCACGTCTCGGATGATGACGAAACACAGGTGCCAACTGCTGGGGCTTTCGAAAATGTGCAGACCGACAAGGAAGGCAGGGGTGAAGACTGAGTGGAAGATGATGTGGAGGACAATGAGGTCCTCGACCCCACATGGAATCAAGGTCATGCGAGTGACCTATGTAGTTCGGAGGAAGAGGCTGTGGTCGCACAGAGCCACCAGCACAGCAGAAGAGGCAGCAGGGTGCAAAAGCGGAGCGGCCGTCCTCTAGACAGTACGCCTCCTACTGCCCACCGCAGCAAGGGACCGAGCACACCAAGCTCCAAGGAGTTCCCTGGCGTGGCAGTTCTTCAGACAATGTGCTGACGACAAGACACAAGTGGTTTGCAAGCTGTGCAATCAGAGCCTGAAGCGAGGCATAAATGTTCACAACCTGCATGACCAGGCATTTAAGTGCAAAGCACGAGCTGCAGTGAAGTAGACACCTCAAAAACCAAAAAAGGTCTCTGGATCCTCCTGCTTCCTCTTCTGCTGCAGTCGTGGCCTCTTCATCCACCTCTGGAGTGACAGTGCCACCTGGCACCCAGCAATCAGAGGATCTGCCAGCAACACCAACACCTGGGTCACCAAGCATCTCCACAATGTCCCACGCAAGCGTTCAGCTCTCCATATCCCAAACGCTGGAGAGGAAGAGGAAGTACCCCCCTACCCACCCGTGATCCCTAGCCCTGAATGCCAGCATTCTTAAATTACTGGCATTTGAAATGCTGTCATTCCGTCTGGTGGAGACGGATAGTTTTAAAGGCCTTATGGCGGTGGCTGTCCCACAGTACTCGTGCCCAGCCGCCACTACTTTTCAAGGCGAGCCATCCCTTCCCTGCACAACCAAGTAGGGGACAAAATCAGGTGTGCACTGCGCAACGCCATCTGTGGCAAGGTGCACCTGACTACGGATACGTGGACCAGTAAGCACGGTCAGGGCCATTATATCTCCATAACAGCACACTGGGTAAAAGCAGTGGCGGCTGGGCCTGAGGCGGATAGCAGTTTGGCGCATGTCCTTCCACCACCGAGGATTGCAGGGCGCTTCAGTTTTCCTCCTGTTGCTTCCTCCTCCTACTCTGCTTCCTCATCCTCTACCAGCTCCTCATCCGGTCAGCATAACACCTTCACCACCAACTTCAGCACAGCCAGGGGTAAAAGACAGCAGGCAGTTTTAAAACTTTTCTGTTTGGGGGACAAACCGCGCAGGAGCTGTGGACGGGCCATGAACAACAGACCGATGAGTGGTTTGTGCCAGTCAGCCTCAAGCCTGGCCTGGTGGTGTGCTATAATGGGCGAAATCTCGTAGCAGCTCTGGGACTAGCCGGTTTGACGCACATCCCTTGCCTGGCGCATGTGCTGAATTTGGTGGTGCAGAGATTCCTTAAAAATTACCCCGACATGTCAGAGCTGCTGCATAAAGTGTGGGCCGTCTGTGCGCGCTTTAGGCGTTTTCACCCTGCTGCTGTTCGCCTGTCAGCGCTGCAGCGTAACTTCGGCCTTCCCGCGCACCGCCTCATATGCGACGTGCCCACAAGGTGGAACTCCACCTCGCACATGCTGGCCAGACTAAGTGAGCAGCAGCAGGCAACAGTGGAGTTTCAGCTGCAGCACGCACGGGTGAGTCGCTAGGCAGAACAGCACCACTTCACCACCAATGACTGGGCCTCCATGCGAGACCTGTGTTCCTTGTTGCGCTGTTTCGAGTACTCCACCAACATGGCCAGTGCCGATAACGCCGTTCTCAGCGTTACTATCCCACTTCTATGTCTCCTTGAAAAAACACTTAGGGCGATGATGGAAGAGGATGTGGCACAGGAGGAGGAGGAGGAAGAGGGATCATTTCGTAGGGTTTCCGGCCAGTCGTTCCCAAGTGGCTCCGAGGGTGGGTTCCTGCACCCACAAACCCAAGGTACACAATTGTCCAGCCAGGGCAGCGATGGACTGGCCATCGGGAGTACCGGGAGAATCCCGGTGGGCCGATCGAATTATGGGCCGGCCAGGGCCGCCATCAGGGGGGTAAAGCCGATACCCCAGTAAGGGGCCCGGACCCCGGGAAGGCCCGGCCGGTCCCGAGCCATTTTAATTTTTTTGCTGTCAGTGTGTTAACTTTAAAATCAGCGCTCATCTCTTTACTATCTTACACTGACTCAGCTCCAGTAACAGCAGGCAGTGTGGGGGCGGCGCTCACTCACTGACGTCACACGCCTGCTCCTCCCACTAGGCGGCGCAGGCGCGTGACGTCAGTGAGTGAGCGCTGCCGCCCGCACTTGTTACTGGAGGCTGGAGGGAGCTGAATGTAAGGTAGTAAAGAGATGAGCGCTGTGTTAAAATTAAAGTTACTGTCTGCAGCCTGCAGGATACCGATTTATTAATGTATACTACTGTGAGTGGCGGGGAGGGGGATCTATGGATGACGGCACTGTTATAGGGAGGGGGATCCGTGGATGGCACTGTTATGGGGGGGGGGTCTGTCATGTGGATGACACTTATGGGGGGGGGGTCTGTGGATGACACTTATGGGGGGGATCTGTGGATGGCACCATTATGGAGGGGGATCTGTGGATGACACTGTTATGGAGGGGGATCTGTGGATGACACTTATGGAGGGGGATCTGTGGATGACACTGTTATGGAGGGGGATCTGTGGATGGCACCGTTATGGAAGGGGATCTGTGGATGGCACCGTTATGGAGGGGGATCTGTGGATGGCACCGTTATGGGGAATCTGTGGATGATACATACCGTATATAACATCTTATGCTATATGTGTCATCCACAGATCCACCCCATGACAATGTCATCCACAGATCCCCTTCCATAACAGTGTTCTGTGGATGACACTATTATGGGGGGGATCTGTGGATGACACTATTATGGGGGGGGATCTGTGGATGACACTGTTATGGGGGGGATCTGTGGATGACACTGTTATGGGGGGATCTGTGGATGACACTGTTATGGGGGATCTGTGGATGACACTGTTATGGAGGGGATCTGTGGATGACACTGTTATGGGGGGATCTGTGGATGACACTATTATGGGGGGATCTGTGGATGACTGTTATGGGGGGGATCTGTGGATGGCACTGTTATGGAGGGTATCTGTGAATGGCACTGTTATGGAGGGGTATCTGTGGATGACACATAGCATAAGATGCTATATACGGTATGTGTCATCCACAGATACCCCTCTATAACAGTGCCATCCACAGATCCCCCCATAACAGTGCCATCCACAGATCCCCTCCATAACAGTGCCATCCACAGATCCTCTCCATAACAGTGCCATCCACAGATCCCCTCCATAACAGTGCCATCCACAGATCCCCTCCATAACAGTGCCATCCACAGATCCCCTCCATAACAGTGCCATCCACAGATCCCCTCCATAAAAGTGCCATTCACAGATCCCCTCCATAACAGTGCCATTCACAGATCCCCTCCATAACAGCGCCATTCACATGTTTTTTTTTGAGTGTGTTTGGGAAAAATAAAGTGGGCCGGTCTGGCTGAAGTCCAGGGCCACTTTATTGTCCCAGTCCATCCCTGAGCCAGGGCACAGTTCTGGAGGATGAGGAGGTGGAGGATGAGGAGGAGGAGATGGAGGAGGAACTATGTTCACAGCAGGGTGGCACCCAGACCAGCTCATAGCCAACACTGGGGCGTGGATGGGGGATACAGAGGACACAGACGATACACCTCACACAGAGGACAGCTTTTCGTTGCCTCTGGGCTGCCTGACACACATGAGCGATTACATGCTGCAGTGTCTCCGCAACGACCGCCGAGTTGCCCACATTCTAACTTGTGCTGATTACTGGGTGGCCACGCTGCTGGATCCCCGTTACAAGGACAACGTACCGTCCTTAATTCCCTCACTGGAGCGTGATCGTAAGATGCGCGAGTACAAGCGCACGCTGGTAGACGCGCTGCTGGTGGCATTCCCACCTGACAGCGGGGGCACAGTGAAAGCACAAGGCGAAGGCAGAGGACGAGGAAGAGGTCGCCAACGCAGCTGGGGCACGGCCAGCACCTCAGAAGGCAGGGTTAGCATGGCAGACATGTGGAAAAGCTTTGTCAGCACAACACAACAACCAGCACCACCAGCTGATATGGAACGTCTTAGCATGAGGCAGCATTTCACCAACATGGTGGAGCAGTATGTGTGCACACGCCTACACGTACTGAATGACGGGTCTGCCCCTTCAACTTCTGGGTCTCCATATTGGGCACATGGCCTGAGCTTGCGCTTTACGCCTTGGAGGTGCTGGCCTGCCCTGCAGCCAGTGTATTATCTGAACGTGTGTTTAGCACAGCAGTGGCGTCATCACAGACAAGCGCAGCCGCCTGTCCACAGCCAATGTGGACAAGCTCACGTTCACTAAAATGAACCAGGCATGGATCCCTCAGGACTTGTCCGTACCTTGTGCAGAATAGACATATATACCGGCACTAAGCAGCCATTGTTATACTGCAGCGAAATTCCTCATGTTTGTATTTTGGATATTTCACACTCTTTTGTAGTGTACCTTAATTTTACAAAATAAATTAAAACCAAAAACCTGTGTTGGCTATCTTGTCCTCCTCCACCGCCGCTTCCACCTACTCCGCTACGCCCACCGCCTCCTCAAACTCCTACTCCATATGGGACTCGACCTCATAAATCCATTTTTTTTATTTTATATAATTTCACTACTTTGTCATTTACATTTTCGGGAGAAATTCACCAATTTTTGGGTGTATAGTACCACTGCTATACCTAGTATGAGGGTTAAAAATAAAATAAAATTGTCGTTAATAGGGATGAGCGAACCCGAACTGTATGGTTCAGGTTCGTACCGAATTTTGGGGTGTCCGTGACACGGACCCGAACATTTTTGTAAAAGTCAGTGTTCGGGTTCGGTGTTTGGCGCTTTCTTGGCGCTTTTTGAAAGGCTGAAAAGCAGCCAATCAACAAGCGTCATACTACTTGCCCCAAGAGGCCGTCACAGCCATGCCTACTATTGGCATGGCTGTGATTGGCCAGTGCAGCATGTGACCCAGCCTCTATATAAGCTTGGATCACGTAGCGCTGCACGTCACTCTGGTGATACAAGTGTAGGGAGAGGTTGCAGCTGCGACGTTAGGGCGAGATTAGGCAGTGATTAACTCCTCCAAAAGACTTCATTCAGTGATCGATCTACAGCAGTGGATCATTGAACTGCTGCTATTCAATTGCTCACTGTTTTTAGGCTGCCCAGAGCGTTTTTCATTCACTTTTTTCTGGGTTGATCGGCGGCCATTTTGTGTCTTGTGGTGTGCCAGCACAAGCTGCCACCAAGTACATTTAACCATCAATAGTGTGGTTATTTTTTGGCTATTTCCTACATCAGGGTCAAGCTGTCATCAAGTGCATTTAACCATCAATAGTGTGGTTATTTTGTGGCCATATACTACATCAGGAGCAAGCTGAGCCTGTCACTAAGTGCATTTAACCATCAATAGTGTGGTTATTTTTTGGCCATATACTACATCAGGGGCAAGCTGAGCCTGTCACAAAGTGCATTTAACCATCAATAGTGTGGTTATTTTTTGGCTATATCCTACATCAGGGTCAAGCTGTCATCAAGTGCATTTAACAATCAATAGTGTGGTTATTTTTTGGCCATATACTACATCAGGGGCAAGCTGAGCCTGTCACTAAGTGCATTTAACCATCAATAGTGTGGTTATTTTTTGGCCATATACTACATCAGGGGCAAGCTGAGCCTGTCACCCAAGTGCATTTAACCATCAATAGTGTGGTTATTTTTTGGCTATATCCTACATCAGGGTCAAGCTGTCATCAAGTGCATTTAACCATCAATAGTGTAGTTATTTTTTGGCCATATACTACATCAGGGGCAAGCTGAGCCCGTCACCAAGTGCATTTAACCATTAATAGTGTGGTTATTTTTTGGCCATATACTATATCAGGGGCAAGCTGAGCCTGTCACCAAGTGCATTTAACCATCAATAGTGTGGTTATTTTTTGGCTATATCCTACATCAGGGTCAAGCTGTCATCAAGTGCATTTAACCATCAATAGTGTAGTTATTTTTTGGCCATATACTACATCAGGGGCAAGCTGAGCCCGTCACCAAGTGCATTTAACCATTAATAGTGTGGTTATTTTTTGGCCATATACTATATCAGGGGCAAGCTGAGCCTGTCACCAAGTGCATTTAACCATCAATAGTGTGGTTATTTTTTGGCTATATCCTACATCAGGGTCAAGCTGAGCATATCACAAAGTTATTCTCAAAAACTTCACACACACGCTACTGTTCAATTCCAAGTCTATTTCTGTGTGTAAACGTATACCTGTCACCCAGCGCCTAAAAAATAGGCCTCAAATTTATATTTATCCAAATCTGTCATTATTGCTTTAGCTGGTCAAGTTATTTAGTGTCCATCAAAGCACAGTTTTTGTTCTGGGTTGAAATACAATTCCCAATTTTGCAATTCTCGAAATTAGTGGTTTCTGCTGTATCAGGCCTACTTTAAATCTATCCCTAAAAGGGTATATAAGATTCAAGGTGCAGATAGGGTTATTCTCAATAACTTCACACACACGCTACTGTTCAATTCCAAGTCTAATTCTGTGTGTAAACGTATACCTGTCACCCAGCGCCTAAAAAATAGGCCTCACATTTATATTCATCCAAATCTGTCATTATTGCTTTAGCTGGTCAAGTTATTTAGTGTCCGTCAAAGCACAGTTTTTGTTCTGGGATGAAATACAATTCCCAATTTTGCAATTCTCTAAATTAGTGGTTTCTGCTGTATCAGGCCTACTTTAAATCTATCCCTAAAAGGGTATATAAGATTCAAGGTGCTGATAGGGTAATTCTCAATAACTTCACACACACGCTACTGTGCAGATCCAAGTCTAATTCTGTCCGTAAACGTATACCTGTCACCCAGCGCCTAAATAATAGGCCTCAAATTTATATTCAGCTAAATCTGTCATTACTGGTGTGCCTGTATTAGTGTAATACGGTACCTAAATAGATAGCCAGATAGTGTTAGGTGTCTGTAAAAAAAGGCCTGAATTTGAATTCAATACATTGGCCGAATAATATTTTTCTTATTGTGTTGAACGGTAACAATGAGGAAAACATCTAGTAAGGGAGGCGGACGCGGACATGGTCGTGGTGGTGTTAGTGGACCCTCTGGTGCTGGGAGAGGACGTGGCCGTTCTGCCACAGCCACACGTCCTAGTGTACCAACTACCTCAGGTCCCAGTAGCCGCCAGAATTTACAGCCATATTTGGTGGGGCCCAATGCCGTTCTAAGGATGGTAAGAGCAGGTACAGGCATTAGTCAATTGGGTGGACGACAGTGGATCCAGCACGTTCACATTATCTCCCACCCAGTCTTCTGCAGAAAGCGCACAGATGGCGCATGAAAACCAAGCCCATCAGTCTGTCACATCACCCCCATGCATATCAAGGAAACTGTCTGAGCCTCAAGTTATGCAGCAGTCTCTTATGCTGTTTGAAGACTCTGCTGGCAGGGTTTCCCAAGGGCATCCACCTAGACCTTCCCCAGCGGTGGAAGACATAGAATGCACTAACGCACAACCACTTATGTTTCCTGATGATGAGGACATGGGAATACCACCTCAGCACGTCTCTGATGATGACGAAACACAGGTGCCAACTGCTGCGTCTTTCTGCAGTGTGCAGACTGAACAGGAGGTCAGGGATCAAGACTGGGTGGAAGACAATGCAGGGGACAATGAGCGTAGCAAAAGAGGGAGCAGTGGGCAAAATCAGGACACCCACCCCCAAGAGACTCTGCCTGCTACTGACCGCCGCCATCTGGGACCGAGCACCCCAAAGGCAGCTTCAAGGAGTTCCCTGGCATGGCACTTCTTCAAACAATGTGCTGACGACAAGACCCGAGTGGTTTGCACGCTGTGCCATCAGAGCCTGAAGCGAGGCATTAACGTTCTGAACCTTAGCACAACCTGCATGACCAGGCACCTGCATGCAAAGCATGAACTGCAGTGGAGTAAACACCTTAAAAACAAGGAAGTCACTCAGGCTCCCCCTGCTACCTCTTCTGCTGCTACCGCCTCGGCCTCTTCTGCTGCTGCCGCCGCCTCGGCCTCTTCCTCCGCCTCTGGAGGAACGTTGGCACCTGCCACCCAGCAAACATGGGATGTACCACCAACACCACCACCTGCGTCACCAAGCCTCTCAACCATGTCACACGGCAGCGTTCAGCTCTCCATCTCACAAACATTTGAGAGAAAGCGTAAATTCCCACCTAGCCACCCTCGATCCCTGGCCCTGAATGCCAGCATTTCTAAACTACTGGCCTATGAAATGCTGTCATTTAGGCTGGTGGACACAGACAGCTTCAAACAGCTCATGTCGCTTGCTGTCCCACAGTATGTTGTTCCCAGCCGCCACTACTTCTCCAAGAGAGCCTTGCCTTCCCTGCACAAACAAGTGTCCGATAAAATCAAGTGTGCACTGCGCAACGCCATCTGTGGCAAGGTCCACCTAACCACAGATACGTGGACCAGTAAGCACGGCCAGGGACGCTATATCTCCCTAACTGCACACTGGGTAAATGTAGTGGCGGCTGGGCCCCAGGCGGAGAGGTGTTTGGCGCACGTCCTTCCACCGCCAAGGATCGCAGGGCAACATTCTTTGCCTCCTGTCTCCTCCTCCTCCTACTCAGCTTCCTCCTCCTCTTCTTCCACCTGCTCATCCAGTTAGCCACACACCTTCACCACCAACTTCAGCACAGCCCGGGGTAAACGTCAGCAGGCCATTCTGAAACTCATATGTTTGGGGGACAGGCCCCACACCGCACAGGAGTTGTGGGGTGTATAGAACAACAGACCGGCGAGTGGTTGCTGCCGGTGAGCCTCAAGCCCGGCCTGGTGGTGTGCGATAATGGGCGAAATCTCGTTGCAGCTCTGGGACTAGCCGGTTTGACGCACATCCCTTGCCTGGCGCATGTGCTGAATTTGGTGGTGCAGAAGTTCATTCACAACTACCCCGACATGTCAGAGCTGCTGCATAAAGTGCGGGCAGTCTGTTCGCGCTTCTGGCGTTCACATCCTGCCGCTGCTCGCCTGTCTGCGCTACAGCGTAACTTCGGCCTTCCCGCTCACCGCCTCATATGCGACGTGCCCACCAGGTGGAACTCCACCTTGCACATGCTGGACAGACTGTGCGAGCAGCAGCAGGCCATAGTGGAGTTTCAGCTGCAGCACGCACGGGTCAGTCGCACTGCGGAACAGCACCACTTCACCACCAATGACTGGGCCTCCATGCGAGACCTGTGTGCCCTGTTGCGCTGTTTCGAGTACGCCACCAACATGGCCAGTGGCGATGACACCGTTATCAGCGTTACAATACCACTTCTATGTCTCCTTGAGAAAACACTTAGGGCGATGATGGAAGAGGAGGTGGCCCAGGAGGAGGAGGAGGAAGAGGGGTAATTTTTAACACTTTCAGGCCAGTCTCTTCGAAGTGACTCAGAGGGAGGTTTTTTGCAACAGCAGAGGCCAGGTACAAATGTGGCCAGACAGGGCCCACTACTGGAGGACGAGGAGGACGAGGATGAGGAGGAGGTGGAGGAGGATGAGGATGAAGCATGTTCACAGCGGGGTGGCACCCAACGCAGCTCGGATCCATCACTGGTGCGTGGCTGCGGGGAAACGCAGGACGATGACGATACGCCTCCCACAGAGGACAGCTTGTCCTTACCTCTGGGCAGCCTGGCACACATGAGCGACTACATGCTGCAGTGCCTGCGCAACGACAGCAGAGTTGCCCACATTTTAACGTGTGCGGACTACTGGGTTGCCACCCTGCTGGATCCCCGGTACAAAGACAATGTGCCCACCTTACTTCCTGCACTGGAGCGTGATAGGAAGATGCGCGAGTACAAGCGCACGTTTGTAGACACGCTACTGAGAGCATTCCCAAATGTCACAGGGGAACAAGTGGAAGCCCAAGGCGAAGGCAGAGGAGGAGCAAGAGGTCGCCAACGCAGCTGTGTCACGGCCAGCTCCTCTGAGGGCAGGATTAGCATGGCAGAGATGTGGAAAAGTTTTGTCACCACGCCACAGCTAACTGCACCACCACCTGATACGGAACGTGTTAGCAGGAGGCAACATTTCACTAACATGGTGGAACAGTACCTGTGCACACCCCTCCACGTACTGACTGATGGTCTGGCCCCATTCAACTTCTGGGTCTCCAAATTGTCCACGTGGCCAGAGCTAGCCTTTTATGCCTTGGAGGTGCTGGCCTGCCCGGCGGCCAGCGTTTTGTCTGAACGTGTATTCAGCACGGCAGGGGGCGTCATTACAGACAAACGCAGCCGCCTGTCTACAGCCAATGTGGACAAGCTGACGTTCATAAAAATGAACCAGGCATGGATCCCACAGGACCTGTCCATCCCTTGTGCAGATTAGACATTAACTACCTCCCCTTAACCATATATTATTGTACTCCAGGGCACTTCCTCATTCAATCCTATTTTTATTTTCATTTCACCATTATATTGCGGGGCAATCCAAAGTTGAAGGAACCTCTCCTCTGTCTGGGTGCCGGGGCCTAAAAATATCTGACAGTGGCCTGTTCCAGTGGTGGGTGACATGAAGCCTGATTCCCTGCTATGACATGAAGACTGATTCTCTGCTGACATGAAGCCAGATTCTCTGCTATGGGACCTCTCTCCTCTGCCTGGGTGCCTGGGCCTAAATATGTGACAATGGACTGTTCCAGTGGTGGGTGACGTGAAGCATGATTCTCTGCTATGACATGAAGACTGATTCTCTGCTGACATGAAGCCAGATTCTCTGCTATGGGACCTCTCTCCTCTGTCTGGGTGCCGGTGACTAAATATATGAAAAATTGACTGTTCCAGTGGTGGGTGACGTGAAGCCTGATTCTCTGCTATGACATGAAGACTGATTCTCTGCTGACATGAAGCCTGATTCTCTGCTATGGGACCTCTCTCCAATTGATATTGGTTAATTTTTTTTTTTTTTTTTTTTTTTTTATTCATTTCCCTATCCACATTTGTTTGCAGGGGATTTAACTACATTTTGCTGCCTTTTGCAGCCCTTTAGCCCTTTCCTGGGCTGTTTTACAGCCTTTTTAGTGCCGAAAAGTTTGTTTCCCCATTGACTTCAATGGGGTTCGGGACGAAGTTCGGGTCGAGTTCGGATCCCGAACCCGAACATTTCCGGGAAGTTCGGCCGAACTTCTCGAACCCGAACATCCAGGTGTTCGCTCAACTCTAGTCGTTAACATTTTCTGGTGAAATTCACCAATTTTTGGGTGTGAAGTACCACTGCTATACCTAGTAGACAGGTTAAACAATAAAAAAATTGGTCTCTTACATTTTATGGTGAAATTCACAAATTTTTTGGGTGTGATGTACCACTGCTTTAACTAGTAGGCCGGTTAAAAAAAAAAAAAATTATCATTAACATTTTCGGGTGAAATTCATCAATTTTTAGGTGTATAGTACCACTGCTATACCTAGTATGACGGTTAAAAAAAAATAAAAAATTGTCATTAACATTTTTGGGTGAAATTCACCAATTTTTGGGTGTATAGTAATACTGCTATACCTAGTAGGCCGGTTAACAAAAAAAATATATTTGTCAGTTACATTTTCAGTTGAAATTCAACAATTTTTGGGTGTGAAGTACCACTGCTATACCTAGTAGGCCGGTAAAAAAATAACATTTGTCAGTTCATTTTAGGGTCAAATTCACAATTTTTGGGTGTAATATACCCCTCCTCTACCTAGTTGACAGCTTAATAAGTTTCAATAATTTTTATTTTACATTTTCGGGTGACAATAAACAATTGTTTTCGGTCATAGACCCCTGCTCTACCAAGTAGACAGGTTAATTAATTTCTGTAATTTTTCTGTTACATTCTTGGGTTGATATTATACAACTTTAGACATGAATCAACCCCTGCTCTGCATTGGTGACAGGGAATAACATTTCTGAAATGCTTCTTTAATTGAATCACCTCCTTTGATTCAATGCTTAAACTTAAGCAAGTTGTACCACATTTAAGCTTCAATACTTTGTCCCACATTTCCGCTATACACCTTTTGGCCAACATTTGCACCTCAATAGCTTTTCCCACAATTCCGCTTGTCTCTTTTGGCCCACATTTGGGCTTCTGTAATTTGTCCAACATTTGCGCCTCAATAACTTTTCCCACATTTCTTCTTGATTCCAATTTTTAATAAATTTATCTCCCTTAAATTTGGTCTCTTTTTCTCACGCTCCCTCTCCGGCCTGGAACCTTGATTCCCCGCCACCCGTAATCACCATTGTAGGCGTATAAAAGCACATCGAAAGTTGATAGAGTAGATATCAAATTGGATCGTGAACATCACGGGGACGTGCGACATGGTGGGTGGGGCAGTAAGTATGCACACGCCTACACAAACTAACTGACATGGGTCAGCCCCTGCAACTTCTGGGTCTCCAAATTGGGCACATGGCCTGAGCTTGCCCTTTACGCCTTGGAGGTTCTGGCCTGCCCTGCAGCCAGTGTATTGTCTGAACGTGTGTTTAGCACGACTGGAGGGGGTTATCACAGGTTATATTTCCCAATGTTTTGGGGTGTACCCTAATTTAAAAAAATAAAAATAAAACCAAAAAGCAGTGTAGGCTACCTCCTCCTCCACCGCCACTTCCACCTTCACCGCCACATCCACCGCCTCCTCAACCTCCTTCTCCACATGGACCTGGTCCTCCTAGATCAAGGATATTATTTTTTAATTTTACGTATTTTATGTCATTTTAAGTCATTTCCCTATCCACATTTGTTTGCAGAGCACTTGCCATGCTCTTAACCACATTTTGACGACATTTGCAGCCCTCTAGCCCTTTCCATTAAATTTTTACAGCCATTTTAGTGCTCAAAGTTCGGGTCCCTATTGAATTCAATGGGGTTCGGGTTCGAGGTCAAGTTCGGTTCAAGCTCGCGTCCCGAACTCAAAATTTTTTCCGAAGTTCGGCAGAACACGTCGAACCCGAACATCCAGGTGTCTGCTCAACTCTAGGATTAATTAAACTTTTGTGGTAAAATGTTTTCAATCTATGCATTCACTATCATCGGTATAACAATGCAATTTTTGTAGTAAAATGTCTTTGATGCATTTAGTAACAAGGGTATAACGTCAATGCAGTGTTTGTGGTAAAATGTGTTTAGATTACTGATACATTATAACAATGCAAATTTTGCCGTGAAATGTCTTTGTTGAACTTCATGGACTAATGCAGTAAAGCGTTCTCTACTCCAGATATAATAATGCAATGTTTGCGGTAAACTGTTTTTGAACTTTGTGTTTAATAACATGGGTATAAATGGTGTTATTGCCGTAAAATGCTCTAACTGAACGTTACCTTGCAGTAATATACAACATGTTTAATAACACGGATATAATAAAGACCTTTTTGCTGTAAAATGTTTTTGCTTTTGCAGCAAGTCCTTTAGATGGATGGAAATGGTAGTGGCCCTGATGAGATGTTGTGCCATGGTTTGCTCCTTCAGGTTGTTGCTCCCTGATGCAGTGGACATGTGCTTTGAAGAATCAGGCCAGAAGTAAACATATAACGGAGTTGCAAATTTTGTTACTCTGGCTAAAAATGTCTGACCACCAAGCCTGAACTAGAGAGCAAGTCCACCACACATGGTAGAAGGAGCCTCCTTCTGTCACCTCTAGCATATAGGTGAGTGAGAGGAAAAGTGGTGAGAGTGAACCCGTTAGGGACTGATTATTCAGTTGCTTCACTGGCTCTGGATCTAAAGCTATCTGGGGACCCTGCTGACATCCCGAAACGCATTGAGCAGAATCTTCAATAAAGGATATTGATCTGAAGCCATCTCCTTATTAGGCTGCCATCAAGTATCTACCATTTTACAGGCGATTCTGGCCAGGGGGGTTTTAGGATATGTAGGTGTTTTGAGGTTATCCTACAGACCACCCCCCAGTGAAGTGAGTCAATACTTTATACTTTGGTTATATATTTTGGTTTTATTTGGTTTTATTAGGTTTTATATAACCAAAATCTGCATATTATATTGCTTATATATTCAGCTACTTCTTATTTATTTACTTATCATTGAATCCAAAATATTTGGCTGTTTTTCTTTGTGGCTAATCTCCATCACCTTCTGGGGGATACCATCCAGATGATATAAATTGATACCATCACTTTGCCACAGATAACAAATAGTGTTGACCTTGTCACCCAAATAGACACGTTGTCACTAGGGATGAGCAAATCGACTTTGAATGAAACATCCGAAGTCGATTCGCATAAAACTTCATTTCCTGTGGTAACCTTGGAACCGAACCCGAGTTCGGGAAATGCTTTTTTACAGTATAAATCAAGTTCTGAAGTTATTATGCAAAGTCCCGCGACACTTTGCGAAGTAATAACTTCGGCTCATCGGAGCCATTACATTCTAATACTGTACGGCGCTCCTGCTCCATACAGTATTAGAACAAAGTTTTATGCGAATTGACTTCAGATGTTTCATCCAAAGTCGATTCACTCATCCCTAGTTGTCACAGTAGAATTTTCCTTTTTCATCCAATCCTTGTTCACTTGACTATAGAGCAGGCATCTCAAACTCGCGGCCCTCCAGATGTTGCAAAACTACAACTCCCAGCATGCCTGGACAGCCTACAGGTATCAGCCTACAGCAGGGCATTGTGGGAGTTGTAGTTTTACAACAGCTGGAGGGCCGCGAGTTTGAGATGCCTGCTATAGAGGATCTACATATCTCTATTTTCTTTCAGATGATAGGTTCTATTTGACGATCAAATTCCCTTTGCTAATAATCTATTCTTCTTTGCTGAATAATCTATTCCTTTTATTGTTATAATCCACTTGTTATACTGTATATTATCCTTAGCAGCGATACATATTGAGATTGGCTCTACACTCGGGGATCGACTGGGAATCGGTGAAGATTTTTGGACACCGTTAGTCCCTAACGGGTTCACTCTCACTGCTTTTCCACTCAACTGTCTGCTTACACGTAGACCATTTGTCCACGTTGTCATCCCGACAGCAGCCTCTCTCTATTCACTACACCCTTTCTACCACGAGGATTCCTCCTCCACTGGTGCCTCTAGTTTCTCTTATCTTTTGGAAATTATTTCCTTAAGATTTGATTAACCCTCGTTTTTATTTTTTATTTACAAACCTCCAGCATATATCAGAAGCAGATGCACAGTATAAACACGTAGCATCTGGCGTTTTGTACCAACAAGTAAGGAACTTGTAACCATTCTTCTGTATTCTCATGCATCTGGAGAAAAAGTATGGAGAGAGAAAAAGTGAAGGTAGCTCTGCTGGAGCAAAATACATATTCAAGTCACTTTGCCAAAGGACAACAAATGCTTCACAAAAGGTACTGGGGAGCTTAGACTCTTATAAAATTGAGAGATAAGACTTAGAAGGAGGGGCAGAGCTAGAAATCATCCGGTTGGTCGTGAGAGTGTATGGTTGTTTAAACTACCATATACAACCGTGGGGTGCTCCCAGCTATTCAAGAGTGCATATGGCAGCCCTGTAAATGCCTTGTGGAAGCCAGCATGACACGCTGTTCCACTGATATAAATACCTGTAAAAGGCGCAATCTCCTCCTCCTCTCCGGCAGTCGCGATGACATCACCTCACTAGCATTGTACAGGTGGCCAGATTGAGTACAGGGAGGAGGACATGGTTAGAGAGAGCGATGTAGCTTGGGCACTGCTAAGCAACTGCAGCCCCAGCTATTAACATCACTACTCGTCAAAGTAAATAAGTATGCAAAAATCTCCGGTGTTAACATGATTAACACAAATGTGGGCAGGTAAAGGACAATCATGGCTGGGTCAAAAAGAACTGTGGGAGGGATTGAATTATAAAGAATACACATAATCAGAGAAAACAACTATTTAAACCATTAGGACTTGGTCTTGAATAGCTGGGAGGCTGCGGTCTTGGCAGCACTCCAGCACTGTATATGGTAGTTTAAATGGCCATACACTCTTACTACCAGCCAGGGTGGGTTGCATTACTACCCCCATGTTAAATATCTGGTGGGTTACACATCCCTCCATTATCTCTATATGGGAGAACCAGTAAACTAACCTGCGGTCCCTAACTTATGTGTCTGGGACTGCTTTACCATTGGAATGCCCCTTGTCCATTGATAATTCTGGGGCATTAAATATTGGACAAAACGCATAGGAAAAATCTTCCCTCCCTGGGGGGTTTTTAACACAATTTTCCCTAGGTAGGGGCCTCCTTAATAGGGAAAGGATATGGACGGGGCTGCCCTCCGTTTTAGGAGGTCATTAAGGTATACTAGTCCTGACTAGGGATGAGCGAACCCAAACTGTATAGTTCGGGTTCGTACCGAATTTTGGGGTGTCCGTGACACGGACCCGAACATTTTCGTAAAAGTCCGGGTTCGGTGTTCGGCGCTTTCTTGGCGCTTTTTGAAAGGCTGCAAAGCAGCCAATCAACAAGCGTCATACTACTTGCCCCAAGAGGCCATCACAGCCTTGCCTACTATTGGCATGGCTGTGATTGGCCAGTGCAGCATGTGACCCAGCCTCTATATAAGCTTGGGTCACGTAGCGCTGCACGTCACTCTGCTGATACAAGCGTAGGGAGAGGTTGCAGCTGCGACGTTAGGGCGAGATTAGGCAGATTAACTCCTCCAAAAGACTTCATTCTGTGATCGATCTGCAGCTGTGGATCATTGAAGTGCTAATATCGACTTGCTCACTTTTTTTAGGCTGCCCAAAGCGTTTTTAGATCACTTTTTTCTGGGGTGATCGGCGGCCATTTTGTGACTTGTGGTGCGCCAGCACAAGCTATCACCAAGTGTATTTAACCATCAACAGTCTGGTTATTTTGTGCTATATCCTACATCAGCTGCAGGCTGAGCCTGTGTCACCGAAGTGCATTTAACCATCAACAGTCTGGTTATTTTTTGGACATATACTACATCAGCTGCAGGCTGAGCCTGTGTCACCGAAGTGCATTTAACCATCAGCAGTCTGGTTATTTTTTGGCCATATACTACATCAGGGGCAAGTTGAGCCTGTCACCCAGCGCCTAAAAAATAGACCTGACATTTCTATTCAACCAAATTTGTACTGATTTAGCTGGTCAAGTTATTTGTAGTGACCGTAAAAGCACAGTTTTTGTTCTGGGTTGAAAAACTATTCCCAAATTTGCCATTCTCAAAATAACTAGTTTCTGCTATATGAGGCCTACTTGAAATCTATCCCAAAAAGGATATCTTACATTGAAGGTGCTGATAGTGTCATTCAGAAAAACCTAAGACACACGCTACCGTGCAGATAGAAGTCTAATTCTGTGATTAAACCCAGGGCCGATCCTACACGGGGTGCAGTGGGTGCCCCGCACCCCAGCGCTGTCACCCGAAAGGCGCCGAGCGCAGGGCCGGACTGGCCTGCCGGGATAGCGGGAAATTTCCCGGTGGGCCGGCAAGCCTGAGTGCGGCAAGGCCGCGGCCCTGGTGACAAGTGGGGGCGGCCGCGGCCGGCGGCAGGGCAGAGCAGGAGATGAGCGCCTCCATTGCGGAAGCGCTCATCTCCATAGTCATCTGTATTGCCGTCCTCAGGACGGCAATACAGATGCCTGTGCTGCGGCAGAGGAGGGAGAGGTGTGTCCCCTCCTGTTCCTCTGATAGGCTGCCGGCTTAGTGCTGGCAGCCTATCAGAGGCCGGTGCAGGCGGCACGATGACGTCATCGCGTCGCCTGAGCCGTAAAGCGAGGGACACAGACGGAAGAGGCGGCCTGCATCGCATCGCATTGCTGGAGGTAAGTATAAGTGTATTATTTTTTTTAATTTTTTTATATAGGTACAATACTGGGCTGGCACATAATAAGGGGGGCTACTGGGCTGGCACATAAGGGGGGCTACTGGGCTGGCACATAAGGGGGGACTACTGGGCTGGGCTGGCACATGATAAGGGGGGCTACTGGGCTGGCACATGATAAGGGGGGACTACTGGGCTGGCACATGATAAGGGGGGACTACTGGGCTGGCACATGATAAGGGGGGACTACTGGGCTGGCACATGATAAGGGGGGCTACTGGCACATGATATGGGGGCACTCTGGCTACTGGCACATGATATGGGGGCACTCTGGCTACTGGCACATGATAATGGGGGGGATCTGGCTACTGGCACATGATAATGGGGGGGGGCTCTGGCTACTGGCACATGATAAGGGGGGGGGGCTCTGGCTACTGGCACATGATATGGGGGGCTACTGGCACATGATAAGGGGGGCTACTGGCACATGATAAGGGGGCTACTGGCACATGATAAGGGGGTCTACTGGCACATGATAAGGGGGGCTACTGGCACATAGGGGGGCTACTGGCACATGATATGGGGGGCTCTGGCTACTGGCACATGATATGGGGGGGGGCTCTGGCTACTGGCACATGATAAGGGGGGGGGCTCTGGCTACTGGCACATGATATGGGGGGCTACTGGCACATGATAAGGGGGGCTACTGGCACATGATAAGGGGGCTACTGGCACATGATAAGGGGGTCTACTGGCACATGATAAGGGGGGCTACTGGCACATAGGGGGGCTACTGGCACATAAGGGGGGCTACTGGCACATGATATGGGGGGCTCTGGCTACTGGCACATGATATGGGGGGGGGCTCTGGCTACTGGCACATGATAAGGGGGCGGGCTCTGGCTACTGGCACATGATATGGGGGGCTACTGGCACATGATAAGGGGGGCTACTGGCACATGATAAGGGGGCTACTGGCACATGATAAGGGGGTCTACTGGCACATGATAAGGGGGCTACTGGCACATAGGGGGGCTACTGGCACATGATATGGGGGGCTCTGGCTACTGGCACATGATATGGGGGGCTCTGGCTACTGGCACATGGTATGGGGGGGCTCTGGCTACTGGCACATGACATTTATTTTGACTTGTCAAAGCCGTTGACTAAGTTATTGTCAAAGCAAATTGGTGGGGCTGAAGTTGGGGGCTGAAGTTGTTGCCATAGAAACATTGTAAAGGGGAGGAGTTAGTAAGATAACCACGCCCATGTGGGGGCGCCAGAAATATTTCTGCACCCAGGCGCCTGTGACCCTAGGATCGGCCCTGATTAAACCTATAACTGTCACACAGCGCAAAAAAAAACAGGCCTCACATTTCTATTCAACCAAATCTGTACTGTTTTAGCTGGTCAAGTTATTTGTAGTGACCGTAAAAGCACACTTTTTGTTCTGGGTTGAAAAACTATTCCCAAATTTGCCATTCTCAAAATAACTAGTTTCTGCTATATGAGGCCTACTTGAAATCTATCCCAAAAAGGATATCTTACATTGAAGGCACTGATAGTGTCATTCAGAAAAACCTAAGACACACGCTACCGTGCAGATAGAAGTCTAATTCTGGGATTAAACCTATACCTGTCACACAGCGCAAAAAAAAAACAGGCCTCACATTTCTATTCAACCAAATCTGTACTGTTTTAGCTGGTCAAGTTATTTGTAGTGACTGTAAAAGCACACTTTTTGTTCTATTCCCAAATTTGCCATTCTCAAAATTGTGGTGAACGGGAACAATGAGGAAAACATCTAATAAGGGACGCGGACGTGGACATGGTCGTGGTGGTGTTAGTGGACCCTCTGGTGCTGGGAGAGGACGTGGCCGTTCTGCCACAGCCACACGTCCTAGTGTACCAACTACCTCAGGTCCCAGTAGCCGCCAGAATTTACAGCCATATTTGGTGGGGCCCAATGCCGTTCTAAGGATGGTAAGGCCTGAGCAGGTACAGGCATTAGTCAATTGGGTGGCCGACAGTGCATCCAGCACGTTCACATTATCTCCCACCTAGTCTTCTGCAGAAAGCGCACAGATGGCGCATGAAAACCAAGCCCATCAGTCTGTCACATCATCCCCATGCATATCAGGGAAACTGTCTGAACCTCAAGTTATGCAGCAGTCTCTTATGCTGTTTGAAGACTCTGCTGCCAGGGTTTCCCAAGGGCATCCACCTAGCTCTTCCCCAGGGGTGGAAGAGATAGAATGCACTAACGCACAACCACTTATGTTTCCTGATGATGAGGACATGGGAATACCACCTCAGCATGTCTCTGATGATGACGAAACACAGGTGCCAACTGCTGCGTCTTTCTGCAGTGTACAGACTGAACAGGAGGTCAGGGATCAAGACTGGGTGGAAGACGATGCAGGGGACGATGAGGTCCTAGACCCCACATGGAATGAAGGTCGTGCCACTGACTTTCAGAGTTCGGAGGAAGAGGCAGTGGTGAGACCGAGCCAACAGCGTAGCAAAAGAGGGAGCAGTGGGCAAAATCAGAACACCCGCCGCCAAGAGACTCCGCCTGCTACTGACCGCCGCCATCTGGGACCGAGCACCCCAAAGGCAGCTTCAAGGAGTTCCCTGGCATGGCACTTCTTCAAACAATGTGCTGACGACAAGACCCGAGTGGTTTGCACGCTGTGCCATCAGAGCCTGAAGCGAGGCATTAACGTTCTGAACCTTAGCACAACCTGCATGACCAGGCACCTGCATGCAAAGCATGAACTGCAGTGGAGTAAACACCTTAAAAACAAGGAACTCACTCAGGCTCCCCCTGCTACCTCTTCTGCTGCGAGCGCCGCCTCGCCCTTTTCTGCTGCTGCCGCCGCCAAGGCCTCTTCATCCACCTCTGGAGGAACGTTGGCACCTGCCGCCCAGCAAACATGGGATGTACCACCAACACCACCACCTGCGTCACCAAGCATCTCAACCATGTCACACGGCAGCGTTCAGCTCTCCATCTCACAGCATTTCTAAACTACTGGCCTATGAAATGCTGTCATTTAGGCTGGTGGACACACACAGCTTCAAACAGCTCATGTCACTTGCTGTCCCACAGTATGTTGTTCCCAGCCGCCACTACTTCTCCAAGAGAGCCGTGCCTTCCCTGCACAAACAAGTGTCCGATAAAATCAAGTGTGCACTGCGCAACACCATCTGTGGCAAGGTCCACCTAACCACAGATACGTGGACCAGTAAGCACGGCCAGGGACGCTATATCTCCCTAACTGCACACTGGGTAAATGTAGTGGCGGCTGGGCCCCAGGCGGAGAGGTGTTTGGCGCACGTCCTTCCGCCGCCAAGGATCGCAGGGCAACATTCTTTGCCTCCTGTCTCCTCCTCCTCCTACTCAGCTTCCTCCTCCTCTTCTTCCACCTGCTCATCCAGTCAGCCACACACTTTCACCACCAACTTCAGTACAGCCCGGGGTAAACGTCAGCAGGCCGTTCTGAAACTCATATGTTTGGGGGACAGGCCCCACACCGCACAGGAGTTGTGGGGGGGTATAGAACAACAGACCGACGAGTGGTTGCTGCCGGTGAGCCTCAAGCCCGGCCTGGTGGTGTGCGATAATGGGCGAAATCTCGTTGCAGCTCTGGGACTAGCCGGTTTGACGCACATCCCTTGCCTGGCGCATGTGCTGAATTTGGTGGTGCAGAAGTTCATTCGCAACTACCCCGACATGTCAGAGCTGCTGCATAAAGTGCGGGCCGTCTGTTCGCGCTTCCGGCGTTCACACCCTGCCGCTGCTCGCCTGTCTGCGCTACAGCGTAACTTCGGCCTTCCCGCTAACCGCCAGGTGGAATTCCCGTACCCACCAGGTGGAACTCCACCTTGCATATGCTGGACAGACTGTGCGAGCAGCAGCAGGCCATAGTGTAGTTTCAGCTGCAGCACGCACGGGTCAGTCGCACTGCGGATCCGACCCACTTCACCACCAATGACTGGGCCTCCATGCGAGACCTGTGTGCCCTGTTGCGTTGTTTCGAGTACTCCACCAACATGGCCAGTGGCGATGACGCCGTTATCAGCATTACAATACCACTTCTATGTCTCCTTGTGAAAACACTTAGGGCGATGATGGAAGAGGAGGTGGCCCAGGAGGAAGAGGAGGAAGAGGGGTCATTTTTAGCACTTTCAGGCCAGTCTCTTCGAAGTGACTCAGAGGGAGGTTTTTTGCAACACCAGAGGCCAGGTACAAATGTGGCCAGACAGGGCCCACTAATGGAGGACGAGGAGGACGAGGATGAGGAGGAGGTGGAGGAGGATGAGGATGAAGCATGTTCACAGCGGGGTGGCACCCAAAGCAGCTCAGGCCCATCACTGGTGCGTGGCTGGGGGGAAACACAGGACGATGACGATACGCCTCCCACAGAGGACAGCTTGTCCTTACCTCTGGGCAGCCTGGCACACATGAGCGACTACATGCTGCAGTGCCTGCGCAACGACAGCAGAGTTGCCCACATTTTAACGTGTGAGGACTACTGGGTTACCACCCTGCTGGATCCCCGGTACAAAGACAATGTGCCCACCTTACTTCCTACACTGGAGCGTGATAGGAAGATGCGCGAGTACAAGCGCACGTTGGTAGACGCGCTACTGAGAGCATTCCCAAATGTCACAGGGGAACCAGTGGAAGCCCAAGGCGAAGGCAGAGGAGGAGCAAGAGGTCGCCAACGCAGCTGTGTCACGGCCAGCTCCTCTGAGGGCAGGGTTAACATGGCAGAGATGTGGAAAAGTTTTGTCACCACGCCACAGCTAAGTGCACCACCACCTGATACGGAACGTGTTAGCAGGAGGCAACATTTCACTAACATGGTGGAACAGTACCTGTGCACACCCCTCCACGTACTGACTGATGGTTCGGCCCCATTCAACTTCTGGGTCTCCAAATTGTCCACGTGGCCAGAGCTAGCCTTTTATGCCTTGGAGGTGCTGGCCTGCCCGGCGGCCAGCGTTTTGTCTGAACGTGTATTCAGCACGGCAGGGGGCGTCATTACAGACAAACGCAGCTGCCTGTCTACAGCCAATGTGGACAAGCTGACGTTCATAAAAATGAACCAGGCATGGATCCCACAGGACCTGTCCATCCCTTGTGCAGATTAGATATTAACTACCTCCCCTTTACAATATATTATTCTACTCCAGGGCACTTCCTCATTCAATACTATTTTTAATTTCATTTTACCATTATATTGCGGGGCAACCTAAAGTTGAATGAACCTCTCCTCTGTCTGGGTGCCGGGGCCTAAATGTGTGACAGTGGCCTGTTCCAGTGGTGGGTGACGTGAAGCCTGATTCTCTGCTACGACATGAAGACAGATTCTGTGCTGACATAAGGCTAGATTCTCTGTTACGGGACCTCTCTCCTCTGCCTGGGTGCCTGGGCCTAAATGTGTGACAGTGGCCTGTTCCAGTGGTGGGTGACGTGAAGCCTGATTCTCTGCTATGACATGAAGACAGATTCTGTGCTGACATAAGGCCAGATTCTCTGTTACGGGACCTCTCTCCTCTGCCTGGGTGCCTGGGCCTAATTGTGTGACAGTGGCCTGTTCCAGTGGTGGGTGACGTGAAGCCTGATTCTCTGCTATGACATGAAGACAGATTCTGTGCTGACATAAGGCCAGATTCTCTGTTACGGGACCTCTCTCCTCTGCCTGGGTGCCTGGGCCTAAATGTGTGACAGTGGCCTGTTCCTGTGGTGGGTGACGTGAAGCCTGATTCTCTGCTATGACATAAAGACTGATTCTGCGCTGACATAAGGCCAGATTCTCTGTTACGGGACCTCTCTCCTCTGCCTGGGTGCCTGGGCCTAAATGTGTGACAGTGGCCTGTTCCAGTGGTGGGTGACGTGAAGCCTGATTCTCTGCTATGACATGAAGACAGATTCTGTGCTGACATAAGGCCAGATTCTCTGTTACGGGACCTCTCTCCTCTGCCTGGGTGCCTGGGCCTAAATGTGTGACAGTGGCCTGTTCCAGTGGTGGGTGACGTGAAGCCTGATTCTCTGCTATGACATGAAGACAGATTCTGTGCTGACATATTGCCAGATTCTCTGTTACGGGACCTCTCTCCTCTGCCTGGGTGCCTGGGTCTAAATGTGTGACAGTGGCCTGTTCCAGTGGTGGGTGACGTGAAGCCTGATTCTCTGCTATGACATGAAGACAGATTCTGTGCTGACATAAGGCCAGATTCTCTGTTACGGGACCTCTCTCCTCTGCCTGGGTGCCTGGGCCTAAATGTGTGACAGTGGCCTGTTCCAGTGGTGGGTGACGTGAAGCCTGATTCTCTGCTATGACATCCCGAACCCGAGCATTTCCGGGAAGTTCGGCCGAACTTCTCGAACCCGAACATCCAGGTGTTCGCTCAACTCTAGTCCTGACTAGTGATGAGCGGCATAGGCAATTTTCATTTTCGCGATATTTCGCAATTTTTTCACATAATATTCATAATAAATTTATGAATTCTAGAATTCGTGATCTCCAGGCATTATTTTCGCGATTGCGCAAATCGGCACTAATGATGTGCATATTTTTTGCGCAATACATGCAACTTCACATTTTATCAGGTCTGAGTAGATATTACTGATTGGTGCTATATTATTGCAGTATTGTTGTGACATCACAGCACTATGTCTGTAGCATGTATGTATGGACAGCAGAACCTATCAGCTACACTAGATCACTATCTAACCTACACTGACTATCTCCCACTAACTATCTGTCTTATATATATATATATATATATATATATATATATATATATATATATATATATATATAAGCTAACTAACTATCTAATGAAATTGGATAAGGAATAGGATCCACATAAAAGCACAGAGCACAGCAATGTCACTGCTCTCTCAGAACTGCAAAAAAACATCAGAAAAGGGCTGCTGGGGAGTTTCTTATATAGTAAGGGGTAGGCAACTTTCCTAATGGCTGCTAGGGACGTTGCTAAGCTTTGACAAAGATATTGCAGCCTTCTCATTGACCCCCAAGCAAGAAGGGAGGTTACTGATGAAAAAAAAAAAATTTGAATATTTGTGATTACAAATATATAGCACTATATTCTACATCTTCATGAATTCTCGAAGTGCCGATATTCCCGATAAAAATTTGCGATTAAAATATTTTCGATCAACACTAGTCATGACAGGGCACATTAGGGTCAGTGTTCAACTGCTCTGGAACAGGACATGGAAGAGGCAAGGTACCAGGCAAGGACAAGGTAGAGCATAGTACAGTACAATAGCGAGGTATGGCATGGTACGAGGCATGGTACAAGGCATAGTACAGAACAGAGACAGAAGACAATAATGCAGAACCAGGCGGCACATACCGAGACGTAGATGCCCCCTCCCCCCATGGGTCAGTAGCAAAGAGCAAAACCTGGCAAAGCAAAACATAGACAGACCAGACAGAGCAGAAGGGTGAAACACCCACAAGACATGACAAAGAGAGACTGACAGAAGGCAAGGCAAGATACAGGACAGCCTGAATTAACAGTACTGATCAGCAACTAGCTACATAAGGAACAGCACAGGACAGCCTGAATTAACAGTACTGACCACAGAGTGCACACAGACTGACTCCACACGCTCCATGCTCAAAGGCAGAAATAGCAGCCTAACGAACGCACCTGAAAGGACACACCCAGGAACTGAAAAAGGGAGATTATCCCCATCAGAACCAAACAGGGTGGTACTAGAACAGGTCAGGAGTAACAAGAAACCACAGCTTGAAGAGCTGTGATACCGGACGTTACCCCTAGCAACCAGCATGCATGCCATGGTGAACCGTACCGTGACACCCATGCTTATTCTGTGGGATTTCTTCATGTTAATTCTGAAGTTTGAGAGTGGGCCAAAGCACTCTAAATGAAAATAGATTCTAGAAAGAAGGATCACTGGGTTGGTGGTCATGACCAGAAGGAGGTCAACCACCTTGTGTTCCTGGTCACCAAGAGTGATGCCTTTGATGTTTGTGTTCTGTCTTATCATTTGCAAGAGAGATTTCATAACTAATACGGAAAGAAAAGAGGAAAGAGGGCATCCCTGTCAAGTACCATTGCGGATAAGGAAAGCGGATAATAATAATAATAATAATAATAAAATGTATTTATATAGCGCCACCATATTCTGCAGCGCTTTACAAATTCATAGGGTTCATGTACAAAACAAACGTAACTGGCTAATATGCAACTGAAACACTAGGAGTCAGGGCCCTGCTCCCAAGAGCTTACAATCTATGAGGAATCGGGGGTGACATATAAGGTAGTTGATTGTGATAAGTAGGATTTGAGCCATTATTGAACTGACAGGAGTGGTGCTGTACGATCTGATTCGGGTTTGGGACTACTAGAGGATCGAGTTCAGGCTAGAGAAGTTGGTGGGGGAGGTTTAGTCTGGGAAAAGTCTTTTTTTTATAAACAATTTTATTGATTTTTAAACAATAAAGCAATGATTAAAGGATAAAATTACAGTACAATGAGTATCTAGTATTTCCTGACACAGCAGGGTACAAGTTGTTCTCAACAGGTATCAGAATATGCATATGAATAAGGTACGCAGAGAATGCATTGAGTAATTAATTATACATCAATCTAACATCGAATATGACATAAAGCAGATGGGGGGGGGGGGAAGCTATCCTCTGGATAAGGAAGCGGGATGAAGGGAGGAGAACATGGGGTACACAGTAGCTAGGAGAAGTTTCTGTATTTTTTCCACTCGGACCAGGTAGAGAGGAACTTCTTTCTGGTTCCTAGTTCCCAGTTAGAAATCTCCTCAAGACGGTAAATTTGGTCTACCCTGTTTCTCCATTGTTCAATGGAGGGAGTTTCAGAAGATCGCCACTTAGTGGGAATCAAGAGGCGGGGTGCTGATAACAGGTAAGATAATAACGTTGTTTGCTTGTCAGACTTTACTATACCTAACGATAAAAGGGCAATTTCAGGGGTGCAGGGGGAACCTGATTTGCAAATACTATTACTTATTTGGAAGATTTGTCTCCACCATATCGATATTGGAAAGCAACTCCACCAAATGTGCATAAAAGTGCCCCTCTCTGAACCACATCTCCAGCACGTATTGGGAACGTTGGGGTAGGAGAGCTATCTTATCAGGAGTTTTATACCACCTAGAGAAAATGTTATATCCGTTCTCCTGCACCCGGACGCACCTTGAGAGTTTGTGTGGAATATTGAGAAGTGCATTCAATTCTTTGTCAGAAAATTGTCTGTCTAAGTCTTTTTCCCAATGGCCTACGAAGGCGGGTTTAACCCTTGCGGGGGGAAGGTTTAGCTTTTTGTAGAGAAGGGAGATCAATTTGGGGGGGTAGCAGGCAATGGTCAATAGGTTCTCAAACCAATTAGGGGAGCGTGTGTTAGGTTAAGACCTAGCATGTAGGAGTAACTCAGCTCTACGAAATTTAAGTGAGAAAGTTGGTGGAAGGGATATTTAAGGTGGAGGCTAGTTCAGGCTTATCATTGCCTGCGCATATTAGGCCCCTAGTCAGGGTGGACTGTGGCTACTATCATATGCCACAACACCGCCTGATTCTTGCTTTCTTGAGCCGTTTCTATATCCAGATCCAGCTCCAACATCATTTGGGATCCGGTGGTTGGGGGCCAGTTTATTACGGCCTATACCAGGGATCCTAATTATACTTTGTGCTCAGCTCCCCATGTTTCCCCTGATGAGTCCTTCTTCTGAAGGTGAAACGTGCATGTAGGGATAGATTGGAGCAGGGTGTACTAGGTCTATCTATTTCAGGGAAAGGTTCCTGACAGGGTCGTCCTTATCAGGGCGGGTGCTCTGCTGTTAGGCTGCTACAATATATCTAGCTATCAGGGCCAGAGCAGTACCCCCCTCTTAGGGCGCAACTAGGGATATCTCCCCTCTAGCTGTCACTTTCAATACCACGCCATTGTACCTAGGGATAGCTTTCAATATTTCATTTCTAGCTTCTCTCCTTGGACCGTGGAACTCTGGAACCTTCCGGGTTGTGTAGGAAAACTGGTTACCCATAGGTGCCGCCGCGCACAGATTTTCTCCTACTACAATCTCTATGTAATGTATTGTATATTGTATATTTTCAGGGATACCTTATATTAGTTATATATATTAAAAGTTATGTTTTAGTTCATACACACTTCATATGATCGCCTTCTCAGGCTTTTTTGGAGGCTAGTTCTAGTTCAGAAAGGACACATCCATCTTTGTCAAGGAGGTCTGTTATAAGGATGGATGATGTTTTAAGTTTTGGAGGGGCTGAAGATCTAATCTCCATAGGGGCTAGGGAATATAGATCTTTAATTTGTAGGAGGGGAGAGAGAGGGAATAGATCCCTGTGGTTGGAAGAGAACCAATTCCATACTTTAATGGTGGAACGAATCAAGGTGTTAGACATTGGAGGTAGGGATGTTAGGGGTTTGCCTGATAACAAAAGAGACTTAAGGGGGGAATTAAAGTTAGCATTCTCAATGTGGAGCCACATTTTGTGTGGGGGGGCGGGTGCGGATCCAATCAATCGCTCTTCAAAGGTGGATGGCCTTCATGTATAACTCAGGGTCAGGTAAGCCAATACCCCCAAAGCGTTTAGGTTGGAGAGAGAAATTCTAGACTTTTTCCCTTGCCACAAGAACTGACGTATGAGTCTGTTCAGTTTTCTGAAAAATGAGCGGGGAATTATAATGGGCAGTACCTGGAGGAGATAAGTAAGCCTAGGGATGACCAACGACATCACCTATTTTTCCTGCCAAACCAGGAAAGGTAATGTCCTTCTAGTGAGTCCAATTGAGCGGCGATGGATTGTAGAAGGGGAGTATAATTAAGATGGAAGAGGTCGGGAAGATGAGCATTTATTTTAATTCCCAAATATGTGAGATGTTGATCAGTCCAATTATATGGGGAATTTGATTGGAGTATTTTGATGGAAGAAGGGGATAGGCCAGTATGTAGGATTTGTGATTTTTGTGGGTTAATTTTAAAATTAGAAAGTGAACTAAAATTGTTAAGCAATGAAAGTATCTTGGGCATTGAGGTAAGGTAGTGAGAATTAGGAGGTCATCAGCAAAGGTGGCTAATTTTTAATTCTTGGGACCCAATTTTTAAACCTTGGATGGAGTTCTCCTGTCTAAGGGCTTGCATGAGGGTTTCCATGACTAAATGCTGCACGGGTAGACAGGGAAAGGAAAAAGGTTCAGCGGCACTACGTGGATACACCTGGGATACACGTCCGTATCAAGTCCGGAGGCAGCAGCCGTCTGTGAGAGACCTTATGCTTGGTGGTGCTCAGCGTAGTAAGTAATGTAAGCAGTAGATAAATAGAGAGAGACAGTGTCTCTCTCTATTTATCTACTGTTTCCATGACTAAGACAAAGATGAGAGGGGAAAGGGGGCAACCTTGGCGGGTTCCGTTCTTAATCAAAAAGTTGGAGGATGTGCGGTTGTTCACTATAACCGAGGCGGAAGCATTATTGTACATTGCGAAAATAGCATGTATATATGGGGCAGGGAAGTTGAATTTGAGTAGGGTGAGTTTAATGTAGGACCAGTCTATGCGGTCAAAAGCTTTTTCTGTGTCGGTGCCCAGGAGAACCAGAGGCAACTTTTTGTTTGAGGTGTAATACAGAGTGTCTAGGATTTTGGTTGTATTATCTTTTCCTTCCCGTCCTTTAACAAACCACACCTGCTCAGGATGAATCAGATTTGGGAGAATGGATTGGATTCTAGATGCAAGCATATTCGCTAGAAGTTTTAAGTCAATATTTAGAAGGGATATGGGGCGGTAATTGGCGCATTGGGTGGGATCTTTAACCTCTTTGGGTATGATAGTAATCACTGCCTTCGTCATGTCTGGAAAAAGGGGGCAATTTTGTAAGGCTTGGTTACATACACGTATCAAATAGGGGATTAACGTGGCTTGGAATGTAGAGTAGTAGATATTTGAGAGCCCATCAGGGCCGGGGCATTTACCTTTTGGAGAGCTTTTGAGGGCTGCGGTGAGTTCCGCAATAGTGAAAGGTTTTGAGAGGTCTTCACATTGGGAAGGGGTTAAGGATGGCAATTTTTTTGGTATCTAAAAAAGATTTGGTGAGCGGATTTGCATCCATGTTAGTTTGGGAGGCAGTGGGGGAGGTCAACTGTAAAGGTCATTGTAGAAGAGGCGAAATTGCTCAACAATGGCCTAAGGTGAATAAAGTTGATGACCTTGGATGGATTTAATTGAGGTTACATATCTGGCGTTTTTTCTATATTTAATACGGCTCATCATAAATCTCGAGGCTTTATTGCCATGGGCGTAAAATTTATGTTCGGAGGAAAGGTAATACTTGGCTGTTTTTTTTATTCAGTACGTTTTTGAGCTCAGATGTAAGAGCTGAGAGATCTGATAAGTGTTGAGGATCAAGGGATTGTTTATGCAACACTTCTAGGGTGTGTATACGGTCTAATAAGGAGGAGAAGTGTTTGTCTGCTTGTTTTTTAAGTAGGAGCATTTTCTGATAAAGTGACCTCGGATAAATGCTTTATGGGCATCCCATAATACTTGCGGTGAAATGTTAGGGGTGTCATTAGTCCTAAAATATTGTTCTAGGAGGGAGGTGAAATGAATTATATGACCATCGTCGCTCAATATGGACTCATTAAGTCTCCAAGTGGGGGGCTTACCGGTCTCTTGTTGGAGATGAAAGGTGCAAAAAATCGGAGAGTGGTCCGAGATGGTAATGCTTCCAATCTGAGGGTCTGAGGACTGATGCAGGAAGTCCTTGGGTACGAAGATATAGTCAATTCTACTATATGAGTGACCTGGAGCTGAATAAAAAGTATAGTCAATAGAAGAAGCGTTCATACATCTCCATATGTCTATCAGGCCCATTATATGTAATTTAAATTTAAGCTTTTTCAAAAGTTTAACTGATATCGGTGACTTTTTAGAGGACGTGTCTATGGGATGGTGTAGAGCGATATTTAGGTCACCCGCTAAAATTAGTATACCTTCCCTGACGGACTCCACCAAAGATAGGACCTCAAGAAGCCACGAGACCTGATCAGAGTTAGGGGAGTAGACATTCACAAGGGTGAACATATTATGGCCAATAAGCCCCTTCAGGATAATATATCTTCCCTCTGGGTCTGATATATGGGTGGAATACTGGAATGGGACGTTTTTTCGAAAGCCAATGCTGACTCCCCTAGAGGCCGCGCCATCCGAACCGCAATGAAACCACTCCAGGAATCTGGAGTGGGAGAGGTCTGGGAATTTACCCTGTTTATAGTGGGTTTCCTGGAAAACTACTGAGCAGCTCTCCTTCCATAGAAGAGAGAGGATTTGGGATCTTTTAGAGGGTGATCTAAGTCCCTTCACATTGAAGGATGAAAGTTTGAAATCTGTCATGAGAAATTATATGGGGAGTAAAGGGAGGTATGAGCGCTGTTTTGCGCGTCCCATCTAAAAGAGGGAGTATAGGAGTGATAGGCCGCCTCAAGGAGAGTCAGGTCCCAATATGCCACATACTTATAGCCATAGATATAGTACATTAATACTCTCTGACTGTAAAATAGCAACGAAAAACAAAAACTGAAAACAAACCAATAACAAAACCAGGGTCGCGTTGAGGCAACCATCAATGAGGACATTAGTGAGAAGCTCTTAGGCCTCTAGTAGGAGGGGGGGAAAAGGGTATCAACCCAATTAGAATGACCTGCTACGAGTTGATAGAAGTTGTATTAATGAGACCAGGAAGGTATTATAGGGGGAAGGGAGAGGGAGGGGCAGAGGAGAAGGAGGGGGGTCTAAGAGGGATGAAGTAGGGGACGGGTGGAAGGAAAGGGTGGCATAGTTAAGGGGGTTCAGGGGGGGGAGAAGATGAGTATGTTTGGTCAACGGTAGTTATTAGCTATATCAGTTAAACGTTATCCTTAGGTATTACGAGGTGGACCAGGCGATCCTCTTGGGGGTCAGAAGGCTATTTCTTCTCTTCGCCCGTTGGTGCTTTGGAGTGTTGGCTCTCTCCCATGGAGTCATCCTAGGTAGGTCTGGTAGAGAGGTGATATCTGAGACAGTGTCCCAGCAGGCGATATCCAGAGGAGGAATGTCTGTGGAGGATAAGACTTCTTGGAGGTCTTCGTATGAGGAGATCCTGATGAATTTCCCAGCGTAATTGAAGGAAAGGCCAAAGGGAAAAGTCCATCTATATGGGATCCGCAAGTTTCATAGATGATCTGTGAGAGGTTTAAGCATTTTTCTCTTTTGGAGGGTAATCGGGGCTAAGTCCTGGTATATTGATACAGGGTTATCTCCAAAAGAGACGCTGTTTGCAGATCTCGCAGCAGTAAGGATTTTCTCCTTATCCACAAAATTCAAGAAGCGAGAGATAAAGTCCCTGGGCGGCTCAGTGCTTTTAGGTTTTGGTCTGAGAGCTCTGTGGGCTCCTTCAATTATGAGGCCTGAGGAGTCTTCGCCCCCTAGAAGTGAGGATGCGATGTGTTTGAAAGCAGGTATGATTTAATCATTTGCCACCGATTCAGGTATGCCTCAAAAACGAAGATTGTTTCTTCGGCTGCGGTTTTCTTGATCCTCCATATTCACATATAGTGTGTTGATATGCGTCTGGCAGATGGAGAGGGATTGAGCCATCGCTGAGCTGTGTTCAAGTGTAGCCGCCTGCGTAGTCTCCAGCGTTTCAACCCTGTGACCCACATGTTGAATTTCCTGAGTCAGGACTGATATTTCTTGTTTCAGCAGGAGTAAAGCTTCAGCTAACACTTGCTTAATGAACCGTCTGGACACCGGTAAGGCTTGGGGGGATCCTGTGTCACCCGCTTCACTTTCCTCCTCAGACTGACCTTCCTCTCCGACATCAGGAGCGCGGTCGTTCAGCGGCGCCATTTTGGATTCTTTAGCGCCTGGACCTGCCGCTTGTTTCTTGAGAAACTTGGCCATCCCCGAGTTAGGGTTCGTCGATTTGGGGACAGCGCCTGGCTCAGAGGGTCTCGGTCCACCGATTTTGACCATGTTTAGTGTCTTTGTGCTTGCGTAGGCTAGTATCTCAGCAGGTCAGTGTGCGGAGCTCAGCAAGACGCGGCCATTCAGCTCCTGCGCTAGCTCCGCCCCCCCTGGAAAAGTCATTTTAGGTAGCTTGATAAGCCTGCCTGAAAAGATGTGTTTTTAAGGCACGTTTGAAGGTGGAGAAGTTGTGAATTGATCTAATATTCCGGGGCAGAGTATTCCAGAGAGTAGGTGCAGCTCGAGAAAAGTCTTGAAGACGGGAGTGAGAGGTACGAATTATGGATGTTATTAATCTTAGGTCGCTAACAGAACGGAGAGCATGAGTAGGGTGGTAGATGGAGATGAGGGAGAAGATATATGGAGGTGCAGCACTGTGGAGAGCTTTGTGGGTGAGGCTGAGAAGTTTAAACTGTATTTTGTGGTGGATGGGCAACCAGTGAAGTGACTGGCACAGACTAGTAGCATCAGTATAGCGGTTGGATGGATAGATGAGCCTGGCTGCAGCATTTAGAACAGACTGAAGGGGGGAGAGTTTAGAGAGAGGGAGACAGGTTAGAAATGCGTTGCAGTAGTCAAGACGAGAATGAATCAAGGCAACAACAAGAGTTTTTGCCATTTCCACAGTAAGAAAAGGGGGGATTCTGGCGATATTCTTGAGTTGCAGACGACAAAAGTGTGTAAGTGATTGAATATGGGGAACAAAGGAAATATCAGAGTCAAATGTGGCCCCAAGACAGTGGGCCTGTTGCACTGGAGTTATGATAGTGCTGTAGATCGAAATTGAAATATCAAGTTTAGGTAGGTTAGTAGATAGGGGTCAGACAAAAAGTTCAGTTTTTGAGAGGTTCAGTTCTAGATACAGAGAGGACATGATGTTAGAGACAGCTGCCAGACAATTACTGGTGTTTGGGAGTAAAGCAGGGGTGATGTCAGGGGATGAAGTGTATAGTTGGGTGTCATCAGCATAGAGGTGGTATCAAAAGCCAAATATACTAATAGTCTGTCCGATGGAGGCTGTATAGAGGGAGAAGGTAGAGGACTTAGTACTGAGCCCTGAGGAACGCCAACATCAAGAGGAAGAGGAGAAGAGCCAGCGAATGATACACTAAAGGAGCAGCCAGAGAGATAGGAAGAGAACCAAGCGAGAGCAGTGTCCTTAAGGCCAATTGAGTGGATCATGGTCAGGAGGAATTTTTGGTCTACGGTATCAAATACTGCAGAGAGATCCAGCAGTATTAGTAGATAATAGTCACCATTTCTTCTTGCTGTTAGGAGATCGTTAGACACTTTAGTAAGGGCAGTTTCTGTAGAGTGAAGACGGCGAAAGGCAGATTGTAAGGGGTTTAAGAAGAGAGTTTGCAGAGAGATAGCTTATTAAGCGAGAGTAGACAAGACGTTAAAGGAGTTTAGAGATGAAGGGGAGGTTAGAAACAGGTCGGTAGTTAACAGCATAGGTCGGGTCAAGAGATGGTTTCTTTAGTAGTGGGGTTATAATAGAGTGTTTGAAAGAGAAGGGAAAGATACCAGAATAGAGGTAAAAAATTGTAGTTAGGTGAGTGATGACAGCCGGGGAGAGGGACTGGAGGAGGTGTGATGGGATCAGAACACTGCTACAGGTCGTGGGTGGAGAAGAAGAGAGAAGCCTGGAGACTTATTCCTCTGTTATAGGGTCAAAAGAGGAGAGAGAGGTGACTTTAGGGCTTAGAAGGGAATGAAAAGTGATAGAGTCATTTTGGGTTATTTGAGAGTGAGGAGATGAGAGAGGTGAAGTACTTTTGTTTGACAATGTTAAGAGCCGAATTGTATGTTTTGAGCATAAATTTATAAGGGAGGAAGTCTGCTGATATTCACGATTCTCTCCATAAGCGTTCTGTACATCTGGAGCAGTGCTGGAGAAAACATGTTTCAGGTGTGTGCCAGGGTTGCCGTGTACTGTGTCGAGAGGGTCGGATTGATATTGGAGTAACTTCATCTAGGGTGGTTTTGAGGGTCTGGTTGTAATGATTGGCAGCCAAGTCTGGACAGGGGAGGGAAGTGATTGGGGTAAGAGCTAGTTGTAGGGTGTTAATAAGTTGCTGGCAGTTAATGGTGTTGTAACGGGGTTCCGAAGGTGCACTCGGTCCCCCATTACCCGCAGACCTGTTGCTTAGCTTTGGGAATGAGGATCTGTGTTTGACCTCATTCCCAGGGCGGCTTTACTAGCTGGGTGGCTACCTGCTCCTAGTCTGCCTTGAGCGCCGAGCTGATCACTCGGTGCTCGACTGGTTGGTCTGTCGGTCATGTGACGCTGGCCACGTCACATGACCCTCACTCCCCACTATAAATACAGGCAGCCTGCTGGCCACAGGTTGCCTGTTAATTTAGGTTCCACCTGTGATTTGGTCTTTCCTGGCGTACTTACCTCCTGCTGAATTCCTGACGATCCTCTGCCTGCTCCTTGTGTACTTTGCTACTATCCTGGTATTCTGACCCCGGCCTCCTCCTGACGTTCCTCTGCTGACTCCTTTGGTACTTCACGTCTCTCCTGGTATTTTATGACCCCGGCTTCTCCTGACAATTCTCTGCTTGCTCCATTTGTACTTTGTAGCTTTCCTGGTATTGACTCGGTCCGTTCACGTCCTGTTGTTTGTCTGTCTGTCATCCCTGCACTTATTCCAAGTTAGGGATTGCCGTCCAGTTGTCCCCTGTCATTAGGACTCGTGAGGCAAGTAGGCAGGGCCAGGGGTAAGGGTGGAGCGCAGTGGTCACTTCCCTCCCCCCTGTGTGTGTATGCGACCGTTACAGGTGTGTAGGTTTCTGTAAGTGTGAAAAGTAGGATTGAAATGAGAAAAGTGAGAGGTCTTTATGGTAAATGAAAGAAGATTGTGGCCAGAAAGTGGGAAGGATAAGTTACTAAAGTTTTAGACTGAGCAGTGACGGAAGAAGACTAGATCAAGTATATTGCCCTGTTCGTGCGTAGCAGAGGAAGTAAGTTGTGATAATATACTAATAAGAGTTGGTGATTGATTATGACAGAGGCAGAGACATTAGAATACATGGAGAAGATGGTGCTAATATAAGGGTCTAGGAGGTTGAATTTGTGCATGACCTGTCTGATAAAATCCCAATTGACTCTATCAAAAGCCTTCTCGGTACCTGTGCCAAGAAGGACTATGGGTTGTGCAGTGTGTTTGGAGTGAAAAATAATGTTTATGACTCTAGAACTATTTTCCCTACACAAAACCCACTTGGTCTCTATGTATCAATAAATGTAGGAATTGAGATAATAGGGTTGCAAGCATTTTGGCTAATAGTTTCAGGTCACTATTTAATAGGGAGATGGAGTGGTAGTTTGCGCAATGTGAAGGATCCTTTTCTTCTTCTGGATGAGGATAATATGTGCTCTAGTCATGTCAGTAGAATGGGAGGTGCCTTTTAGTGAATGATTGCTGACTGTTAATAGATGAGGTAGTGAGGTTTGACAGAACGTGCTGTAATAAGTAATAGGCAGGCCATGGGGACCTGGACATTTCCCTTTAGGAGACTGATGAATAGCGGAAGTCAATTTGTCTGCTGTAAATGGCATCTGCAAGGGATGTTTCTGGGTCTCTGCTAATGCAGATAGTGAAAGGGGCTGGAGAAATGCATTGATAGAGTCAGAGGGAGAAGTCGGGACAGTCTGAGAGGAGTGAGCTATGTTATAGATAGATGCGTAAACTTCCGTAAATTGGTCTGCAATAGCAGTAGTAGTGTAATGCTCCACCCAAGAGCTTTGATATTCTATGTATAAAGTTGTGCTTTCTCCTTTGATACTGTATGTTGCATTATGAATTTAGACACCTTATTACAATGGTTTAAAGTATCTAAGTTGGAAATGAAGAAAGTACTTAGCGGAGGCGGTATAAGGGAGGTTCTTAAATTCAGCCCTAAAGTTCGAAAGCTCACCCAGCTGCTCACCAGTAAATATCTGCCCTTTACATCCTGAATATAGAAACAATAATAAAAAGAATATTCCTCTGAAATCTGAGGACCCACATCCTTGCAGGTCAAGGAATTCATACCAAAATGGTACCACTGAAAAAAATATGAGTAAGAGGGATTCAGATAGTGGTTGAACTCTCTTGAAGCATGAGTACAGAACAAAGATCCTTTTTCAAATAGGAGAAAATTTGTCTACGCTTCAAGAGTGAGTTAAGGGTGAGTAATAATAAGGACTCTAATATAAAAGGCAATGCACAATTCAGCCATTATCAATCAAGAAGGTTGGGCTGAGACAAATATAATAGAAAAGAGATCCCCACACATTTCAAAAAAGTATATAGGGGTACTCAGCCTGCCAGGGAGAAGCAGTGGACTCCAGAGGAAGATCTGTCCACACCTGGTAAAGAAGTATACATTATGGTGACTGTAAAAAGAATAAAATATCAGCCAAACAAAGAAAAAATACAAACAAAACATAGATGCAATCATATTGTAGACTATGCTCAGACAGCAGTAGTAGGGGGGAAATGTGGACAATACCATAAGATATTCACCCTACCTCGGATAAATGTACCCCTTATTAGAAACAAAACCGGGAACTAAGGGCAGCTGGAGATGGAACTAGGCCTCCAGGCAGAAAGCGGGACCAGCCCACTCCTACCAATAGGTGAGGAACCCACTGGTTAGCCCTGTTCCTAAAAACAAGGGGGATTTTATTGCAGAACTAACTGCCAGCAGCTGTATTAATCACACAACTGGGTGACCAATCCCTTACTCCCTCAAAGCTTTCCCTGATTAAATTCCCGAAAATCTACCCAATTATATTTTTTTAATTATCTCCCTATAATCTGCTTATAGTATCCCTATCACACTATATTACTTGCTTGTGTCTGCCACATACAACTCTTTCAGGTCACAAGCTCAAGATAGTGCCATGCGATCCTCCATCTTCTCCTCTTTTGTAGTTTTCCACATCAATTTCCACAGTAAAATGGAACGGGACATCATCTTACTAAACTAATCGCACATTTTTGGGATGTTTGTAACAAATCGGATTAATTTTGAATCAATTCACTCAATCTCTACTCCGAATCACCTTTTTATCCTTTATACAGTATGCTATGATCAGTAAAACTGTAATACTATTACATAGATAGGGAAAGGGAAGGGGTCAGTAGTCTTACATGATGCTTCCCAAGACTTCCATTACAGGGAGTGCAGAATTATTAGGCAAGTTGTATTTTTGAGGATTAATTTTATTATTGAACAACAACCATGTTCTCAATGAACCCAAAAAACTCATTAATATCAAAGCTGAATATTTTTGGAAGTAGTTTTTAGTTTGTTTTTAGTTTTAGCTATTTTAGGGGGATATCTGTGTGTGCAGGTGACTATTACTGTGCATAATTATTAGGCAACTTAACAAAAAACAAATATATACCCATTTAAATTATTTATTTTTACCAGTGAAACCAATATAACATCTCAACATTCACAAATATACATTTCTGACATTCAAAAACAAAACAAAAACAAATCAGTGACCAATATAGCCACCTTTCTTTGCAATGACACTCAAAAGCCTGCCATCCATGGATTCTGTCAGTGTTTTGATCTGTTTACCATCAACATTGCGTGCAGCAGCAACCACAGCCTCCCAGACACTGTTCAGAGAGGTGTACTGTTTTCCCTCCTTGTAAATCTCACATTTGATGATGGACCACAGGTTCTCAATGGGGTTCAGATCAGGTAAACAAGGAGGCCATGTCATTAGATTTTCTTCTTTTATACCCTTTCTTGCCAGCCACGCTGTGAAGTACTTGGACGCGTGTGATGGAGCATTGTCCTGCATGAAAATCATGTTTTTCTTGAAGGATGCAGACTTCTTCCTGTACCACTGCTTGAAGAAGGTGTCTTCCAGAAACTGGCAGTAGGACTGGGAGTTGAGCTTGACTCCATCCTCAACCCGAAAAGGCCCCACAAGCTCATCTTTGATGATACCAGCCCAAACCAGTACTCCACCTCCACCTTGCTGGCGTCTGAGTCGGACTGGAGCTCTGTGCCCTTTACCAATCCAGCCACGGGCCCATCCATCTGGCCCATCAAGACTCACTCTCATTTCATCAGTCCATAAAACCTTAGAAAAATAAGTCTTGAGATATTTCTTGGCCCAGTCTTGACGTTTCAGCTTGTGTGTCTTGTTCAGTGGTGGTCGTCTTTCAGCCTTTCTTAGGCTACTTTCACACTAGCGTTCGGGCTCCGCTTGTGAGTTCCGTTTGAAGGGGCTCACAAGGGGCCCCGAACGGATCCGTCCAGCCCTAATGCATTCTGAATGGATGCGGATCCGCTCAGAATGCATCAGTCTGGCTCCGTTTGTCCTCCGCTCCGATCAGCAGGCGGACACCTGAACGCAGCTTGCAGCGTTCAGGTGTCCGCCTGGCCGTGCGGAGGCAAACGGATCCGTCCAGACTTACAATGTAAGTCAATGGGGACGGATCCGTTTGAAGTTGACACAGTATGGCTCAATTTTCAAACGGATCCGTCTCCCATTGACTTTCAATGTAAAGTCAAAACGGATCCGTTTGCATTATCATTTTTTTTTTTGTTCATGGTAATGCAAACGGATCCGTTCTGAACGGATCTAAGCGTTTGCATTATAGGTGCGGATCCGTCTGGGCACATACCAGATAGATCCGACCTAAACGCAGGTGTGAAAGTAGCCTTACCTTGGCCATGTCTCTGAGTATTGCACACCTTGTGCTTTTGGGCACTCCAGTGATGTTGCAGCTCTGAAATATGGCAAAACTGGTGGCAAGTGGCATCTTGGCAGCTGCACGCTTGACTTTTCTCAGTTATTTTGCGCCTTGGTTTTTCCACACGCTTCTTGCGACCCTGTTGACTATTTTGAATGAAACGCTTGATTGTTCGGTGATCACGCTTCAAAAGCTTTGCAATTTTAAGAGTGCTGCATCCCTCTGCAAGATATCTCACTATTTTTGACTTTTCTGAGCCTGTCAAGTCCTTCTTTTGACCCATTTTGCCAAAGGAAAGGAAGTTGCCTAATAATTATGCACACCTAATATAGGGTGTTGACGTCATTAGACCACACCCCTTCTCATTACAGAGATGCACATCACCTAATATGCTTAATTGGTAGTAGGCTTTCGAGCCTATACATGCATAAAGAGGATGATGTGGTCAAAATACTCATTTGCCTAATAATTCTGCACGCAGTGTAGAATGCTTTTTGAGCTTGAGGCACATATAAAGAAGTTCATGAATTATGTAGAATGTGCTCTGCTTTGCGGGTGCCTGAAATTACTGAGGAACAACTGTATCTTAACTCAGTGTTGGATTTATTTACAAATAGGGATATACCTACATTCTAAATACAATTAAGGGAATGGGAGAGGGGATTGGAGGGGGTCAGGATCCTTGAGATAGCTACACTATTTTCTCTCTCAGTCACACATGCCATGGGTTTTACTCTGTACTCAGAACACTCCTCTCCAGCAGGTCTCAGCGAATCACATTCTTGATTGTAGAGTCCAGAAAGACTTGTCTTGTCCCAGAGGTCACCAAGGTCACCATTGCTCCTACTTGTGAGCTAGGTTAGTGCAGATAATTACACAGGAAGAAAGTTATATCATATACCCCTGCCCCCATCCCAGCATGTATGTCCTTGCTGACACAGGTGTGGGCAGTAAATACCAGCAGGGGGTCGGCCTTGCCCCAGGATGTGAAAGTCCTGGCAGATCTTCCTTTCATCAGTGTCCTGCCCCAAGAACCCATTGATGGTCCTCATTTGCATATCAAGCAGACCCGGGCTGATTCAGTTCAAGATATCATGGAACATCTTTGCATCAAAGCTGTATCATAGATGTCAATTTTATCGGTTCCAACAAATTATAATGCTGAAAGTAATACATGTCTAGGCGCTCAGAGCTGTACCAAAGCTTAAAAAGGTATTCTAAGTGTTTCATACTTACAACTAGTGAGGAGCGACATTTTCAAACATTTGATTCGGCTGCTTTGCTGAACTTGAACAAGAAATTCCATTTGTTTCAAATTACTTTGTAACGAATCACATTCCATTGTATAAAGTGGGCACAGTGACGGGGAACACCGAACACGCCGCCTCTGCCAATTAACCCCTCCGATGCTAATTTCAACGCTGATCACGGCATCTGAGAGTCACATTCAGGGGGTTAATCAGGGGTTAAAATAAAATAATACATACTATCATGGCCCACAACAGGTAGGTACTAGTGTTAGGGACCACTCCATAGAGGCGACCTTGACGTGGTTTGTGGCTTATTACGCTTTGGCCAAATTGTACACCAATGCCTCATTTAACATCCAGCATAGAGGCAGGGCAGAGTGCTGGTTGCAGAGTGCTATTGCATTTGTTGTTGCGTTTGCCTCATGCATTTGTTCATGGATTTTTCAGGAAAATTTGATGCGTTACTATGAAGCGCCAAGAAATTCAGATCTGTGGCAAATCAAATTTTTCCTGAAATTCGGATTGAATTCAACTTCATTTACTTCGATTCGCTCAACATTACTGATAACCTGGGTGCTGGATAAGTCATCAGTATCTGATCGGTGGAGGTCTAACTACAGCACTTCTAAAGTCTCACACTGAGCTGTGTGCTTTAGAATCCAGCACAGGTGTAGGACAGGGAAGAAGCTCGTTGGCTGTTTTAATCTGTACTGAGAGTCCTTTCCTGCACGGCACAGCGCAAGACTTTAGGAGAAGTCAGGGCCAGTCGTGATTGTGTTCACACTGCCTGGTGCTGTCAAAGTGCAGAAGGTGCAGCAGTTGCAGCGAAAGCAGAGCCTCTAGGTGTAACGGTAACACCCCCATTGCTCCTTGAGGTTCATTTGCATAAATGAAAACCTCATTCTTCTCAGCAATACAGGCACATATGAACATGGGACCAACATAGATGTCTTCAGCTGCCTAGCGCACATGACACAGATCACCCAGTGTCATAGGTACAAATTTACTGACAGATGCCCTTTACAGACATTATCATCAGTCATTGTCTCCAGTGGGGATAAGTATGAAGAAACCAGCACTCGCTCAGGTGCACGCTGCCCGGGAGAAGAGCACGCTCCACAATAATCAAATAAGAAAAACTCCCAGCAGCTGTGTCTTGATGCAGGTAAACTTTCTATTCCATGAATAGGAATGGAATGGTCTCCAGTGGGGCTCACAAACAAAATTCCTAATCAGTATGTCCATGGAGGGGGGAAGGAAACTGAAGTGCCCAGAGAAAACCAGTGCAAGCACAGAGAGAACATACAGACTCCATGGAAATGTTGGATTTGAACCTAGGACTCCAGCATAAAAGCTCCTGTAATGTGTAGGTGTCTCAGTACTTTTGACCATAGTGTGTTTGAGAGAGAGAGAGTGTTCTAGTTTTTTTCTGTGTTCACCTGTAGGTGGCAGTACATAACTGCCTGTGTATTTTCATCAGGTTTTTCATGCTATCATGTTCTTTTTACACATACTGTACGTGTCTCCTCAATGTCATACGTTGTATAATTGTCATTCATTGAACTAGATGGTTGTCTGACTGTTATTTCATTTTTATTCACATGGACTACAAATTTGTCACAGCATATCAGTCTACTACTAAGAATGGAAGACGTTTGTGTAAACAGCTAGTGCTAGGAAACTATATGTTTCAGTCTACACACTTCCTGTCTGTGGAACACACACTTCCAGCATTTGGAACATATACCATTTCCTGTCTGTGGAACACACACTTCCTGTATTTGAAATGCACAGCTTCCTGTCTGTGGAACACTTGGATCACCCAGGTATGCTTACACTGCTCCCTCCTTTGCTTATATAGTGCCTCCAACAGTTTTTAGAGGTTGAAACTAGGATGAGTGAACCTGGACCACACTGTTCTGGTTCGTACCGAACATTAAGGTGTTCGTTGTTCGGAATTATAATGCAGCGCAGCCAATCAACAAGTGTTTAAGCTGTTGGCACTTGGAAGCCATCACAGTCATGCCTAGTATTGGCATGGCTGTGTTTGGCCGGCGCATCATGTGACCATGCATGCATAAATGCTGGATCACATGGTGCGCCGCCATTCTGCTCTGACTAGTGTAGCGACAGGATGCTGCTGCAGACAGGGACAATGTTTTTTTTTTTCTTCTTAAGTCTGTGGGTGACCTGTAGACATTTATGTGGGTACAGTACAACATCTTTGCACCAGTGACAAAGAAATACAATACTTAATCGGGCCGTTCAGTCTGTTGGTGACCTATAGTCATTATTGGGGTTCAAAACTTTGCATTTTCATCTGTTTAACTGTTATAAGACAATTAATCAGTCTGTTAATTGTGTCTGTGACATAAAGACTTTTTTTGGTGTTCATAACACCGCCTTTGCATCAGACTTACTGCAATAGGAGAGTTAATTAGTCTGTTAATTGTGTCGGTTGCATAAAGCAATTTTTTGGTTTAATTACACTGCATTTTCATCCATCTAACTGTTATAAGGCAATTAATCAGTCTGTTAATTGTGTCGGTGACATAAAGCCATTTTTGAAGTTCATAACACCGCCTTTGCATCCGTCTTACTGTAATAGGAGATTTAAATCAGTCTGTTAATTGTGTCGTTGACATAAAGCCATTTTTTGGGGTTCATAACACCGACTTTGTATCCATCTTACTGTAATAGGATAATAAATCAGTCTGTTCATTGTGTCGGTGACAGTCAATTTTTGGGGTTCATCACACCGCCTTTGCATCCAATTTACTGTAATAGGAGAGTTAATCCGTCTGTTAATTGTGTCGGTGACCTATAGCCATTTTTTGGGGTACAAAACACCTTATTTGCACCCATGACACAGAAATACAATTGTTCGCCTGTCAGCCAATTTGGGGACGTGGCCGTGGTACTGTTGGTGGTGCTCCGGCTGTAGGGAGAGGACGTTGTAGATCTGTGCCAGCTACGCGACCAAATGAAATATCTTCTTCTGGTGCACGCAGACGACAGGAGGTTCTGCATTATTTTGTAGGCCCAAATACCGCTCTACGAATGGCGAGGCCAGAAAATGTAGAGGCGATAGCAGACTGGGTGACTGACAGTGCCTCCAGTTCCTTCACATTGTCTCCCACCCGGTCCCCTGCTGAAAGAACAGAGTTGGCACCGGTGGCCCACGGGCACCTGTTTTCCACCTCAACCCCTGTTGAGCCCCAAGTCCTGCAGCAATCACTTATGCTTTTTGGTGGCTCTGCTGGCGAGGTTTTTCGTGGGCCCCAGAAGTGGAAGAGATTGAGTGCACTGATGCCCAACCACTTATGTCCTAAGATGAGGGCATAGGAGGACCGCCCCAGAGCGTCTCGGCTGATGATGACAAAACACAGGTGTCAACTGCTGCAGCTTTCTGCACTGTGCATACTGGCTAATAGGGCAGGGGTGAGGAGTGGGTGAAAAATTATGTGGAAGATGATGAGGTCCTAGACCTCACATGGCATCCAGGTCAGAGTGACGTGTGTGGTTCGGAGGAAGAGTTGGGGGTCACTCAGCACCAACCGCAAAAGCGGGAGCAGGGTGCAAAAGCAAATCATCCAGCCCCCAGCCAGTACGCCTGCTACTGAGGGACAGAGTACACTAAATACAGCTCCAAAGAGTTCCCTGGTGTGGCAGTTCTTCACACAATGTGCTGATGACAATGGGGACCCAAATTTTTGGCCACTAAAATGGCTCTAAAATAGTCCTGGAAAGGGCTAGAGGGCTGCAAAAGGCATCAACATGTGCTTAAGAGCATGACAACTGTTCTGCAAACAAATGTGGATAGGGAAATGACTTAAAATAAAATAAAATACAGAAAAATTAAAAATAACAATCTGGATCTAGGAGCAGGAGGTTGAGGAGGCGGTGGATGGGTGGATGTGGCGGTGTAGGTTGATGTGGCGGTGTAGGTGGAAGCGGCGGTGAAGGAGGAATAGGTAGCCAACACTGATTTGTGTTATTTTTTATTTTTAAATTGGGGTATCCCCCAAAATATTGGGATATATATATAACAAAATAAAACTAAGAATAAGTGCACTTGAGTACAAGAATGGATGGTTGAGGCTGGTAAAAATGTCTATTCTGCACAAGGTACGGACAAGTCCTGTGGGATCCATGCCTGGTTCATTTTAATAAACGTAAGCTTGTCCTCATTGGCTGCGGCCTGTGATAATGCTCTCTGCCGTGCTAAACACACATTCGCACTATACACTGGCTGCAGGGCAGGTCAGCACCTACAAGGCTGACAAAGCTTTTCCACATTTGGCCCATGCTAACCCTGCCTTCTCAGGTGCTGGTGGTGCCCCAGCTGCGTTGGTGACCTCTTTCTCCTCCTCTGCCTTCGCCTTGTGCTTCCACTGTGCCCCTGCTGTCAGGTGGGAATGCCATCAGCAGCGTGCGCTTGTAGTCGCGCATCTTCCGATCAGTAACAGATGTTTTCACTAAATTTAGTTCCCTGTCAGCAATGCAGAGCAGGGGTTCATTCACGGCAAAATGGGGTTCATGTCACCCAGCAATAGAACAGAGGATTTTGAGATTTAGGCCCCTGTCAGCAATGCAGAGCAGGGGTTCATTCACGGAAAAAGGGGGTTCATGTCACCCAGAAATAGAACAGAGAATTTTGAGAGATTTAGGCCCCTGTCACCCAGGCACAGCAGGGGTTCATTCACGGCAAAAGGGGGTTCATGTCACCCAGCAATAGAACAGAAGATTTTGAGAGATTTAGGCCCCTGTCAGCAATGCAGAGAAGGGGTTCATTCACGGCAAAAGGGGGTTCATGTCACCCAGCAATAGAACAGACGATTTTGAGAGATTTAGGCCCCTGTCACTCAGGCACAGCAGGGGTTCATTCACGGCAAAAGGGGGTTCATGTCACCCAGCAATAGAACAGAGGATGTTTGTTAAGTATGTTAAAAATAATTAACCGCCAATATAAACCCTGATGTAGGGTATTGCACTCTATTTTTTTATTTTTTATTCTATATGACAGCGGTATTTGTGGCCTAAATGTGACAGTCACCTATGCACATGTAATCACAGATGTGCAGTATATGAACAAAAGTTTTTTTTTTCACCACAGTATTCTAAAAGCCTTATTTGTGGCCTAAATGTGACAGTCACCTATGCACGTGTAATCACAGATGTGCAGTATATGAAAAATAAGTTTTTTTAAGCACAGTAAGAAAAAAACACTGGTGCACTATCGTTGCATAAAATGGCTGCCGATAAAAAAGTTTGTTTTCGGCAGTAGCAGTAGTTGGCTCAGTGTAGGCTTAAAAAAAATTGTGCACTGCACCCACAAAAGACATTTGATGTAGATCTCTGAGAAAAATGCCAGTTCTTCAGAATATTTCTCCCTGATCTCTCCCTGACAGTAGCTGCAGCCTCTCCCTACACTAATCCGAGCAGAGTGACGGGCGGCACTACGTGACTCCAGCTTAAATAGATGCTGGGTCACATGCTGCAGTTGGCCAATCACAGCCATGCCAATAGTAGGCATGGCTGTGAGGGCTTTTTGGGGCAAGCAGTATGACGCTTGTTGATTGGCTGCTGTGCAGCCTTTCAAAAAGCGCCAAGAAAGCGCTGAACACCGAACCCGAACCCGAACTTTTACGTAAATGTTCGGGTTCGGGTCCGGGTGCCGAAAAACCTAAAGTTCGGAACGAAGATGTAGGGTATCTGGGACACTTCAGGGGCTTCACCGTGAGATCACTGAAAGAAAGTAAGGAAGCTACAGAGCAGTCTGTCCACCTCTGAATGCAGGAGAAGGTGGACCAGAAAGATACAGTAAACAGCAGGGGGCGCTGCCAGAGAAGAAAATGTAAGGCACATAAAGAGAAGCGGAACAATGGAGGTAGATTTATCAAACTGGTGTAAAGTAGAACTGGCTTAGTTGCCCATAGCAACCAATCAGATTCCACCTTTCATTTTCCAAAGGAGCTGTGACAAATGAAGGGTGGGATTTGATTGGTTGATATGGGCAACTAAGACAGTTCTACTTTACACCAGTTAGATAAATCTCCCCCAATATTTTATAGCACTGATATTGGAATATAGCAATAACACTTAAAGGCGTAGGTTAGTTATCAATGTAACATAGTAATATAGTAACATAGTACATAAGGCCGAAAAAAGACATTTGTCCATCCAGTTCGGCCTGTTATCCTGCAAGTTGATCCAGAGGAAGGCAAAAAAAAAAACCTGTGAGGTAGAAGCCAATTTTCCCGACTTTAGGGGAATAAAAAATTCCTTCCCGACTCCAATCAGGCAATCAGAATAACTCCCTGGATCAACGACCCCTCTCTAGTAGCTATAGCCTGTAATATTATTACGCTCCAGTAATATGTCAAAATGCCATTCACCTGGCTGCCCCGGGTTTTCTACTAAATAGCAAATGGAAACATCAGGCACGTGTTAAGTAGAGATGTCGCGAACATAAAATTTTCCGTTAGCGAGCGGCGAACGTGAATTTCCGTAAATGTTCGCAAACGGGCGAACCGGGCGAACCACCATAGACTTCAATAGGCAGGCGAATTTTAAAACCCACAGGGACTCTTTCTGGCCACAATAGTGATGGAAAAGTTGTTTCAAGGGGACTAACACCTGGACTGTGGCATGCCGGAGGGGGATCCATGGCAAAACTCCCATGGAAAATTACGTAGTTGACGCAGAGTCGGGTTTTAATCCATAAAGGGCATAAATCACCTAACATTCCTAAATTGTTTGGAATAACGTACTTTAAAACATCCAGTGTGTGTATACGATCAGGTAGTGTAAGGGTTACGCCCGCTTCACAGTGACAGACCAAACTCTGACAGACCAACCTTCCCATTTAACGCACCGCAAACAACCGCAAACAGTCCATTTGCACAACCGCAAACTCCCCATTTGCACAAGGTTGGATACCAAGCTAGCCATGTCCCATTCCTTGTCCTCACTGACGTAATTGAAGGTCTCTTCCTCCACCCAGCCACGTACAACACCAAGGGTCCCCGAAAGGTGACAACAAGCCCCCTGGGACGCCTGCTGTGGTTGGTCTTCCACCTCCTCAAAGCCACCTTCCTCCTCTGACTCCTCTTCTTCAGACTCCTCTCTCTGCGTTGCCGCAGGTCCAGCAATCGACGACGACAAGGCTGCTTCTGGTGGTGATGGTGACCACAACTCTTCCTCTTCATGCTCATCTACGGCCTGATCCAGCACTCTTCGCAGGGCACGCTCCAGAAAAAACGCATATGGATGAGGTCGATGATGTTGCCTTGGGTTTGACTGACCAGGTGTCACGAGGGTGTCAAGAGCCACGTCTGACTCCGTTATACCCGGGGTCAGGAAGTCGCAGTGGGTGGCTGTGCGCTCTATGTATAAAGATAGTGCTGTCTCTTAATGGTAGCTTTCTGGGTTTGCCTTGCAACCCTATTTGGCTCACTCAGGGATCCGTAGCTTCTTCTCCTCAGCTGTTTCTTGTCCAGCACTCCCAACCTCCTTATATTCCCCTCTCCCACTTCTCTGGTTGCCAGATATAATGTCATGACCGGCGTCACGCAAAGTCATGGAAATGGGAAGGCCCTGTCCAAGGGAGAGGGAAAGGTGGTGACCCCTGACTCACCTTGAGGCTGGCACCTGACTGTCCTGACGTCCCTAGACGGGTTCCTCACCCGTACGCCGATCACGTGCCTAAACCCTGGCTTTCCCTAAGATGAGCCCTACGTAGTGAACAGGGCGGTGGGATCACTAGTCCGCACCACTGACACTAAAGGAAAACACCAAGGAGAGGACAGACAATACAGACAAAACATATAATCCCAGGTGGGTGACAACAGCAGACAACAAAAGCACAACAGGGATCCGGAGGGTAACGCTCTGGAACAACAACCAGGGATCACAGCTACTCAGCTCCAGTGGGTCAGTATAGAAGACCAGGCAGGAAGCTCTATATCTGGCAACCAGAGAAGTGGGAGATGGGAATATAAGGAGGTTGGGATTGCTGGACAAGAAACAGCTAAGGAGGAGAAGCTACGGATCCCTGAGTGAGCCAAAAAGGGTTGCAAGGCAAACCCAAAAAGCTACCATTAAGAAACAGCACTATCTTTATACATAGAGCGCGCAGCCACCCGCTGCGACTTCCTGACCCCGGGTATAACGGAGTCAGACGTGGCTCTTGACACCCTCGTGACACCAGGTTTGTCACCTCCGCAAAAGGACGCATGAGCCTACAGCCATTGTGCATAAACAATCAGTAACGCGGCCAAAAAATTCCCAGCTCCGCAGAGGCTGTCCTCTTTTTTAAATTAAAAAAATCTGTTCTTACCAGTTTAATCTCTGTTATGTCCCCTATCAGGGGTCGGTGTATGGAATAGATTTTAGGAACCGGGAGATGGAAAAAGATGCTTGGTTGGTCCTCTTACTTCCAATTTGGGGCACTGCGCGTGCGCCGTGCAATGTACTGTGCCACCCTATATGAGTGGTGTGTTAAGTAGTACTATTCCTATTAGTTTAATCCCTGTTACGTCCCCTATCAGGGGCCGGTGTATGGAATAGATTTTAGGAACCGGGAGATGGAAAAAGATGCTTGGTCCTCTTACTTCCAATTTGGAGCACTGCGCGTGCACCGTGCAATGTACTGTAACACCCTATATGAGTGGTATATTAAGTAGTACTATTCCTATCAGTTTAATCCCTGTTACGTCCCCTATCAGGGGCCGGTGTATGGAATAGATTTTAGGAACCGGGAGATGGAAAAAGATGCTTGGTTGGTCCTCTTACTTCCAATTTGGGGCACTGCGCATGCGCCGTGCAATGTACTGTGCCACCCTATATGAGTGGTGTGTTAAGTAGTACTATTCCTATCAGTTTAATCCCTGTTACGTCCCCTATCAGGGGACGTGTATGGAATAGCGTTTAGACAACCGCAAAGAGTTGTCAATAGTTGACACACTCATGACATAAATTTTATTCCTTTACCCGTCAATCTTGGTGTAGTGATGACTGTGCTTGTGCTCACGTTTGGGAGATTGCAGGCGATGGCGGTGTTTCAAAGCCTATGGTCGTGCTGAGGTAGTTCAATGACAGTTAAGTGACCCAGAAAACAATGATTCTGCAGTGTGGGCCCATTGTTGGCCTAGTAGGCTTTAATGATCACCTTAGATGATCACAAAGAAAATTATAGTTTTTTCTATACAAATTTATCCAGCCGATCGCTTTTGGTCTGTTCACAATGAAGCAACGACCTTATCATCTGTGGTGTGCCAACAATGCCATTGCCAACACACTCATAGAGGTGATCGCTTCATTGTGATACGCAAGCCCCTTCACCACAACAAGGTAACGATCACGAAAGGGAATTGACACATGTATGTGCCTTTTTTTTTTTTTTGCAGCCACAGTGCAGCACCAGAGGCCAGAAAAATTAGGCATGTACACATGCCTGAAAAACTAGGCATTGTTGCAACCGCTGCTACTGTAGCAGCGACCGGAAAAATTTATGTTTTCCAGGCAGAAAGTGCACTAAAACATTGCGGCTTAAACCCTAGTTGGTGGCGGAGAAGTCACGCAAGTCATCCGGCATGCAGAGATAAAATACAGCAGTGTGTGGACCATTTTTAGCCCAAGGCATCTCATCAGGCCTTTCTTAGTCAAATGCATCCCCCACTGTCAGTCCCTTCGGGATCCATGCCTCATTCATCTTACTAAAGGTGAGGTAATCTAGACTTTTTTGACCTAGGCGACTTCTCTTCTCAGTGACAATACCTCCTGCTGCGCTGAAGGTTCTTTCTGACAGGACACTTGAAGCGGGGCAGGCCAGAAGTTCTATCGCAAATTGGGATAGCTCAGGCCACAGGTCAAGCCTGCACACCCAGTAGTCAAGGGGTTCATTGCTCCTCAGAGTGTCGATATCTGCAGTTAAGGCGAGGTATTCTGCTACCTGTCGGTCGAGCCGTTCTCTGAGGGTGGACCCCGAAGGGCTGTGGCGATGCGTAGGACTTAAAAAGCTCTGCATGTCCTCCATCAACAACACGTCTGTAAAGAGTCCTGTCCTTGCCGGCGTGGTCATGGTAGGAGGAAGATTACTTTCACCTCTTCCCCTGTTAGATTCCCGTTGTGCTGTGACATCACCCTTATACGCTGTGTAAAGCATACTTTTTAACTTGTTTTGGAACTGCTGCATCATTTCCGACTTCCGGTAATTCGGTAACATTTCAGCCACTTTCTGCTTATACCGGGGGTCTAGTAGCGTGGCCACCCAGTACAGGTCGTTCTCCTTCAGCCTTTTTATACGAGGGTCCCTCAACAGGCATGACAGCATGAAAGACCCCATTTGCACAAGGTTGGATGCCGAGCTACTCATGTCCCGTTCCTCGTCCTCACTGATCTCATTGAAGGTCTGTTCTTTTCCCCCAGCCACGTACAACACCACGGGTACCAGATAGGTGACAACGAGCACCCTGGGATGCCTGCTGTGGTTGGTCTTCCTCCTCCTCAAAGCCACATTCCTCCTCTGACTCCTCTTCCTCAGACTCCTCTTCCAGCATTGCCGCAGGTCCAGCAAGCGATGCTGATAAGGCTGTTTCTGGTGGTGATGGTGACTACAACTCTTCATCTTCCTCTTCAAGCTCATCTATGGCCTGATCCAGCACTCTTCGCAGGGCACGCTCCAGGAAGAAAACAAATGGGATGATGTCGCTGATGGTGCCTTCGGTGAGACTGACTAGGTTTGTCACTTCCTCAAAAGGACGCATGAGCCTACAGGCATTGCGCATGAGCATCCAGTAACATGGCAAAAAAATACCCAGCTCCGCAGAGGCTGTCCTAGCACCCCGGTCATACAAATACTCGTTGACGGCTTTTTCTTGTTGGAGCAGGCGGTTGAACATTAGGAGTGTTGAATTCCAACGTGTCGGGCTGTCGCAAATCAAGCGCCTCACTGGCATGTTGTTTCGCCGCTGAATATCGGAAAAGTGCGCCATGGCCGTGTAGGAAGGCCTGAAATGGCCACACACCTTCCTGGCCTGCTTGAGGACGTCCTGTAAGCCTGGGTACTTATGCACAAAGCATTGTACGATCAGATTCAACACATGTGCCATGCACGGCACATGTGTCAACTTGCCCAAATTCAATGCCGCCAACAAATTGCTTCCGTTGTCACACACAACTTTGCCGATCTCCAGATGGTGCGGGAGTCAGCCACTGATCCACCTATGCGTTCAGGGCGGACAGGAGTGCTGGTCCGGTGTGACTCTCTGCTTTCAGGCAAGTCAACCCCAAAACGGCGTGACACTGTCGTATCCGGGATGTGGAATAGCCCTTGGGGAGCTGGGGGGGTGCAGTTGATGTGGAGCAAGACGCAGCAGCAGAAGAGGACTCAGCCGAGGAGGTTAGCAAAGAGGATGGAGTAGGAGGAGTAGAGGAGGTGGCAGCAGGCCTGCCTGCAAGTCGTGGCGGTGTCACCAACTCCTCTGCAGAGCCACGCATTCCATGATTGGCAGCCATCAGCAGGTTTACCCAATGCGCAGTGTACATGATATACCTGCCCTGACCGTGCTTTGCAGACCAGGTATCAGTGGTCAGATGGACCCTTGCCCCAACACTGTGTGCCAGACATGCCATGACTTCCTTTTCCATAATAGATTACAGGTTGGGGATTGCCTTTTGTGAAAAAAAAATTCGGCCAGGTACCTTCCACTGCGGTGTCCCCATAGCTACAAATTTTTTGAAGGCCTCAGACTCCACCAGCTTGTATGGTAAAAGCTGGCGGGCTAAGAGTTCCGACAAGCCAGCTGTCAGACGCCGGGCAAGGGGGTGACTCTGTTACATTGGCTTCTTACGCTCAAACATTTCCTTGACAGACACCTGACTGTGGGCAGATGAGCAGGAACTGCTAAAGGTGAGAGGCGGAGTGGCGGGTGGTTGAGACGGGGCAAGGAGGACAGCAGTGGTTGACGTGGCTGAAGATGCTGGACCAGGAGGAGGATGGTGGCTATAAGTTTGTGTGCTGCTTGTACTCATCATGTGTTGATCCCATAGGCGTTTGTGATGTGAGATCATGTGCCTTCACAAAGCAGTTGTACCTAGGTGGGTGTTGGACTTCCCACGACTCAGTTTCTTTTGGCACAGGTTGCAAATGGCATCGCTGTTATCAGAGGCAGACACACAAAAAAAATGCCAACCTGCTGAGCTTTGCAATGACGGCATTCTGGTGGTGGCAACAGCATGCGTTGATTGGCGTGCTGTCTTGCTGACCCCGGGTGCCGATACATGCTGTCTGACTGTGCCACTAGCTCCTTGCGATGACATTCCCCTGCTTCCAACTCGTCTCCTCCTCCTCTCTGTCTCCCCATCTGAACTTTCCCCCTGTTCTTCGTCTCTTCGAGCGGGCACCCACGTGACATCCACGGACACATCGTCATCATCAACCACTTCACTTGTATCTGACAACTCAGCAAAGGAAGCAGCAGTGGGTACAACATCATCATCATCACACCGTACGTCTATGTGTGTAATGCTGCCTGACTGAGACATATCCCTGTTATCTACATCCTCTGGCAATAATGGTTGCGCATCACTCATTTCTTCCAACTGATGTGTAAATAACTCCTCTGACAGATCAAGTGAAGCGGCTGTGGTGCTAGTGTTGATGGTGGCAGCAGGTGGGCGAGTGGTAACTTGAGAGGTGCCCGAAGCTGAGCTGGAGGAGGATGGTGCGTCAAGGTTCCGAGCGGAAGCTTTAGAAGATTGGGTGTCCTGTGTTAGCCAGTCAACTATGTCCTCAGAACTTTTCGAGTTAAGGGTACGTGGCCTCTGAACACTGGGCATTATTCTAGGGCCAAAGGAAATCACAGCACCATGACCACGACTGCTCCTGCGGGGTGGCCTGCCTCTGCCTGTCATTTTTTTTTAGATTAGTGGTACTATGCGTGCAAGGTACTGTGCCACCAGATATGAGTGGTGTGCAGTGGGCACAGTACACTCTGTGAGCCTGACACACACTGGCAGGCAACTGCAATTATATTACAGAGAAAAAATTGTTTTACTGTTTTATCTGCAAGCTACTGTGCCACCAGATATGAGTGGTGGGCACAGTACACTCTGTGGGCCTGACACACACTGGCAGGCAACTGCAATTATATTACAGAGATTTTTTTTTTTACTGTTTTATCTGCAAGCTACTGTGCCACCAGATATGAATGGTGGGCACTGGCAGTGGGCACAGTACCCTCTGTGGGCCTGACACACACTGGCAGGCAACTGCAATTATATTACAGAGAGAAAAAAAAAGCAGGCTGATGTACTAGCCCTAAAAAGGGCTTTTTGGGGTGCTGTCAGGATGCTGTCCTTACAGCAGATCAGATGAGTCTTTCAGGACTGGAGTGGACACAGAACACTGGCCTAGCTAACGATTTCCCTATTAATTCAGCAGCAGCAGCACTCTCCCTGCTCTCACTAACACTGCAGCTTCAGAATGAATCTAAGATGGATGCTGTGGCGAAACCAACCTCGCCACTGGGTTTTGGAGAGGCCTGTTTACCAGCCTCTTGCCTCAGGATTATGGCCCATACTAACTTTTAAACCCCTGAACCTATTCAAGTGAATTTTGGATAGGTTTGTCCCCAGGTTATACTGATTAAATTGATGTAAGTTATATGTATGGACAATGTAAACTCACAAAGTTGTAACAATTTATAATAAGTATAGCTTGTCAGCTTGTGAGATAGTTGAGTGGATAGACAGAGGGGAGGAATATGCTGGGTGTGTTTCTATTGTCCCATTGTGCCATTGTCCCATTGTGTGTTTAAATGGTGATGTCTGTCCTGTTGTTCTCACATGTGTATTGGCGATTTCCCTTTGTCCTGAGAGATAATTGGATTGCTCCTCGGTTGTCTCCAGGACAGAGAGGAGGAAACCATGATGCATTGTGGGGATGTGTTGTGTCTGTATCCTGAATTGCTACATATCTGTCCTGTGTCGCAGTCTTCCTTCTGGTTTTCTAGGGGCGTGTAAACCAGATGGGCTTGTTTGCTGTACTTACATTGTATGTGTTGTAACATATTGATTGGTTGGATTTCAAAACCCTGTGGGCGGACCTGTATTTGCAACAACTGTAATAAAAACCAGGCTGGGTGTCCCAGCACCTGAGACCACTGCTTGACCCTCAACACGGAGCCTTGTCTCGTTATTGGGGGGATCCCCTGTATGCTGTTAGAGACTGATTGCCAGGAGTGTAAGCTGATTCCTGTTCGTCTGCTAGCAGCTATTCGTGAGGTTCCAGTTTGGAGTGCTATTTTGTATCCAGTTCGGGAGTTTGGTGTTCTGCAGTAGCTGTGCCTGTCTCTCAGAAAAGGGGCCTATCGCCTAAACGGATTTTAACCCCTTGTCTGCTGAAACGGTCCGTTACATTGGTGGCAAGCAGCGGGATCGTTCCTACAGCCAGAAGGACAGCTACAGGAGACACCATTTCTTTGGATTTTACAACTTAAGGGCAACGCATATCTCAGTACAGCGACCCTAAAAGCACCAGGATGGAACCAGCAGTGGAGTACAGATACTCTGTTGAGGAATTTGACCGTATGATGTGGTTGCGGCTGAACTTCTTCGGACCCAATCCAGCTGAGAAATCCGTGAAGTTCGTGAGGAGTCTAGTGTTCAAGACGCTACTATACCGGGCAGAAGGTGACGGTCTGCTGCCACGTTGGGTGGACCTCCATCGGAAGTTACAGTTGCGGGACAGAGAGAGCTCAGTCTCCTCTCCCCAGCGGCAGAGTGTCCAGCAGGGAATTGGGAGCCCAGTCTCCATTCCCCAGCGGCAGTGTGAATTGCAGGGAATTGGGAGACCAGTCTCCATTCCCCAGCGGCAGGCTGAGTTACAGGGGGCAGAGGTTGTTCCTGACCCCCAGCAGCAGAGTGATATGCCGGGAAGGCAGTGTGAAGTGCAGGGAGAGGAGAGCAGCGTCCTCCCTCCCCAGCGGCAGGCTGAGTTACAGGGGGCAGAGGTAGTTGTTCCTGCCCCCCAGCAGCAGCATGATTTTTTGGGAATTGGGAGCCCAGTCTCCATTCCCCAGCGGCCGAGTGATGTTCCGGGAATTGGGAGCCCAGTCTCCATTCCCCAGCGGCCGTGTGATGTACAGGGAATTGGGAGCCCAGTCTCCATACCCCAGCGGCCGAGTGATGTACAGGGAATTGGGAGCCCAGTCTCCATTCCCCAGCGGCCGTGTGATTTATTGGGAATTGGGAGTCCAGTCTCCATTCCCCAGCGGCAGGCGGAGTTACAGGGGGCAGAGACAGTCGGTCCTGTCCCCCAGCAGCAGAGTGTCCAGCAGGGAATAGAGAGCCCAGTCTCCTTTCCCCAGCAGCAGGACACTGTATTGGGAGAGGAGACGGTCGGTCGACCTCCCCAGTGGCTGGAAGTATGTATGGGAGAGGAGCTCGTTACCCCCTCTCCCCGGTGGCAGCTTAATGCACCGGGGGAGACAGTAAGCCCCACAACAGTGCAGATGGGACCGTGGTCTCTGCACTTACAGCACAGGGGGTAGAGACAGTCGGTCTCCCCCTCCAACAACCAGGCTCCAACCAGGCTTCTTCCATGGTAACGCTGGCACCAGGGCAGAGTACCGCTGATACCTGCCCACAAAGAAACCTCCACTCCAAGCCAGGGAGCAACACAGAGACCGGGAGTACCAGCTACCAACATAACCTTGGTGGACTCACTGGACAGAGACAGGCTACCAAATTCAACAGGTCCAGTATTGGGTTGTGGGTGGACTGCCAGACTAACTCGGGTACTGACCGTGAGGTCAGGTACCTGGTTAGTCTTCCCTGGGAGGGGGAGATGTGTGGCGAAACCAACCTCGCCACTGGGTTTTGGAGAGGCCTGTTTACCAGCCTCTTGCCTCAGGATTATGGCCCATACTAACTTTTAAGCCCCTGAACCAATTCAAGTGAATTTTGGATAGATTTGTCCCCAGGTTATACTGGTTAAATTGATGTAAGTTATATGTATGGACAATGTAAACTCACAAAGTTGTAACAATTTATAATAAGTATAGCTTGTCAGCTTGGGAGATAGTTGAGTGGATAGACAGAGGGGAGGAATATGCTGGGTGTGTTTCTATTGTCCCATTGTGTGTTTAAATGGTGATGTCTGTCCTGTTGTTCTCACATGTGTATTGAAGATTTCCCTTTGTCCTGAGAGATAATTGGATTGCTCCTCGGTTGTCTCCAGGACAGAGAGGAGGAAACCATGATGCATTGTGGGGATGTGTTATGTCTGTATCCTGAATTGCTACATATCTGTCCTGTGTCGCAGTCTTCCTTCTGGTCCCCTAGGGGCGTGTACACCAGATGGGCTTGTTTGCTGTACTTACATTGTATGTGTTGTAACATATTGATTGGTTGGATTTCAAAACCCTGTGGGCGGACCTGTATTTGCAACAACTGTAATAAAAACCAGGCTGGGTGTCCCAGCACCTGAGACCACTGCTTGACCCTCAACACGGAGCCTTGTCTCGTTATTGGGGGGATCCCCTGTATGCTGTTAGAGACTGATTGCCAGGAGTGTAAGCTGATTCCTGTTCGTCTGCTAGCAGCTATTCGTGAGGTTCCAGTTTGGAGTGCTATTTTGTATCCAGTTCGGGAGTTTGGTGTTCTGCAGTAGCTGTGCCTGTCTCTCAGAAAAGGGGCCTATCGCCTAAACAGATTTTAACCCCTTGTCTGCTGAAACGGTCCGTTACAGATGCTGTCCTTGCTTTCTGATTGGAGGTGGGAGGGTCTGAGAGGGAGCGTATGCTGCTGATTGGCTGGAATGTGTCTGCTGACTGTGAGGGGGCGGACCGAATATCGCATATGTTCGCCCGCCGCAGCGAACGCGAACAAGCGATGTTCGCCGGCGAATAGTTTGGGACATCTCTAGTGTTAAGATACAGAATTACCTGTATTTGTTAATTTGCTGGACTCATCTGTATGCCGTTCAGCTCCTGCACAGAATAGAAGGTAGCCAGGAGCAGCCAGAGGAAGTGGTTGCTGCCACCTGGCAGCCCATGGACTCAGATGATGACAGGTGAGTTTACTCACACTGGGGCAGTAGAGGGCCCTTCATTAGGGCAGCTTGCAGTACAAAATCATGTATGCTTGTGTGGAGCATGCATGACTGTGCACGGCATTTTGACAAATAACATTGGAAATTGAGCTACCCTTTTAATTTAAATTGCACTATTCATTGCATAGTAATACTTTTGTGGGATATTGGCTTTAAATTATATCTGATGCCACCTACAGTCACCATTAGAGGGAGCCTATTGCATACTGACTAGAGTTGAGCGAACACCTGGATGTTCGGGTTCAAAAAATTAGGCCGAACTTCAGGATCCGAACCCGACCCGAACTTCATCCCGAACCCAAACCCCATTGAAGTCAATGGGGACCCGAACTTTTCGGCACTAAAAAGGCTGTAAAACAGCCCAGGAAAGAGCTAGAAGGCTGCAAAAGGCAGCAACATGTAGGTAAATCCCTTGCAAACAAATGTGGATAGGGAAATGAATTAAAATTAAAATAAAAAAAATAAAAATTAACCAATATCAATTGGACAGAGGTCCCATAGCAGAGAATCTGGCTTCACGACAGCAGAGAATCAGTCTCTTCATGCCATAGCAGAGAATCTGGCTTCATGTCAGCAGAGAATCAGTCTTCATGTCATAGCAGAGAATAAGGCTTCACGTCACCCACCACTGGAACAGGCCACTGTCACATATTTAGGCCCCGGCACCCAGACAGAGGAGAGAGGTCCCGTAACAGAGAATCTGGCCTTATGTCAGCGCAGAATCAGTCTTCATGTCATAGCAGAGAATCAGGCTTCACGTCACCCACCACTGGAACAGGCCACTGTCACATATTTAGGCCTCAGCACCCAGACAGAGGAGAGAGGTCCCGTAACAGAGAATCTGGCTTCATGTCAGCAGAGAATCAGTCTTCATGTCATAGCAGAGAATCAGGCTTCACGTCACCCACCACTGGAACAGGCCACTGTCACATATTTAGGCACGGGCACCCAGACAGAGGAGAGAGGTCCCGTAACAGAGAATCTGGCTTCATGTCAGCACAGAATCAGTCTTCATGTCATAGCAGAGAATCAGGCTTCACAACACCCACCACTGGAACAGGCCACTGTCACATATTTAGGCCCAGGCACCCAGGCAGAGGAGAGAGGTCCCGTAACAGAGAATCTGGCTTCATGTCAGCACAGAATCAGTCTTCATGTCATAGCAGAGAATCAGGCTTCACGTCACCCACCACTGGAACAGACCACTGTCACATATTTAGGCCCCGGCACCCAGACAGAGGAGAGAGGTCCCGTAACAGAGAATCTGGCTTCATGTCAGCACAGAATCAGTCTTCAGGTCATAGCAGAGAATCAGGCTTCACGTCACCCACCACTGGAACAGGCCACTGTCACATATTTAGGCACGGGCACCCAGACAGAGGAGAGAGGTCCCGTAACAGAGAATCTGGCTTCCTGTCAGCACAGAATCAGTCTTCATGTCATAGCAGAGAATCAGGCTTCACAACACCCACCACTGGAACAGGCCACTGTCACATATTTAGGCCCAGGCACCCAGGCAGAGGAGAGAGGTCCCGTAACAAAGAATCTGGCTTCATGTCAGCACAGAATCAGTCTTCATGTCATAGCAGAGAATCAGGCTTCACGTCACCCACCACTGGAACAGGCCACTGTCACATATTTAGGCCCCGGCACCCAGACAGAGGAGAGAGGTCCCGTAACAGAGAATCTGGCTTCATGTCAGCACAGAATCAGTCTTCATGTCATAGAAGAGAATCAGGCTTCACGTCACCCACCACTGGAAAAGGCCACTGTCAAATATTTAGGCACGGGCACCCAGACAGAGGAGAGAGGACCCGTAACAGAGAATATGGCTTCATGTCAGCACAGAATCAGTCTTCATGTCATAGCAGAGAATCAGGCTTCACAACACCCACCACTGGAACAGGCCACTGTCACATATTTAGGCCCAGGCACCCAGGCAGAGGAGAGAGGTCCCGTAACAAAGAATCTGGCTTCATGTCAGCACAGAATCAGTCTTCATGTCATAGCAGAGAATCAGGCTTCACGTCACCCACCACTGGAACAGGCCACTGTCACATATTTAGGCACGGGCACCCAGACAGAGGAGAGAGGTCCCGTAACAGAGAATCTGGCTTCCTGTCAGCACAGAATCAGTCTTCATGTCATAGCAGAGAATCAGGCTTCACAACACCCACCACTGGAACAGGCCACTGTCACATATTTAGGCCCAGGCACCCAGGCAGAGGAGAGAGGTCCCGTAACAAAGAATCTGGCTTCATGTCAGCACAGAATCAGTCTTCATGTCATAGCAGAGAATCAGGCTTCACGTCACCCACCACTGGAACAGGCCACTGTCACATATTTAGGCCCCGGCACCCAGACAGAGGAGAGAGGTCCCGTAACAGAGAATCTGGCTTCATGTCAGCACAGAATCAGTCTTCATGTCATAGAAGAGAATCAGGCTTCACGTCACCCACCACTGGAAAAGGCCACTGTCAAATATTTAGGCACGGGCACCCAGACAGAGGAGAGAGGACCCGTAACAGAGAATATGGCTTCATGTCAGCACAGAATCAGTCTTCATGTCATAGCAGAGAATCAGGCTTCACAACACCCACCACTGGAACAGGCCACTGTCACATATTTAGGCCCAGGCACCCAGGCAGAGGAGAGAGGTCCCGTAACAAAGAATCTGGCTTCATGTCAGCACAGAATCAGTCTTCATGTCATAGCAGAGAATCAGGCTTCACGTCACCCACCACTGGAACAGGCCACTGTCACATATTTAGGCCCCGGCACCCAGACAGAGGAGAGAGGTCCCGTAACAGAGAATCTGGCTTCATGTCAGCACAGAATCAGTCTTCATGTCATAGCAGAGAATCAGGCTTCACGTCACCCACCACTGGAACAGGCCACTGTCACATATTTAGGCCCAGGCACCCAGACAGAGGAGAGGTTCATTCAACTTTGGGTTGCCCCGCAATATAATGGTAAAATGAAAATAAAAATAGGATTGAATGAGGAAGTGCCCTGGAGTACAATAATATATTGTTAAGGGGAGGTAGTTAATGTCTAATCTGCACAAGGGATGGACAGGTCCTGTGGGATCCATTTCTGGTTCATTTTTATAAAAGTCAGCTTGTCCACATTGGCTGTAGACAGGCGGCTGCGTTTGTCTGTAATGACGCCCCCTGCCGTTCTGAATACACGTTCAGACAAAACGCTGGCCGCCGGGCAGGCCAGCACCTCCAAGGCATAAAAGGCTAGCTCTGGCCACGTGGACAATTTGGAGACCCAGAAGTTGAATGGGGCCGAACCATCAGTCAGTACGTGGAGGGGTGTGCACAGGTACTGTTCCACCATGATAGTGAAATGTTGCCTCCTGCTAACACGTTCCGTATCAGGTGGTGGTGCAGTTAGCTGTGGCATGGTGACAAAACTTTTCCACATCTCTGCCATGCTAACCCTGCCCTCAGAGGAGCTGGCCGTGACACAGCTGCGTTGGCGACCTCTTGCTCCTCCTCTGCCTTTGCCTTGGGCTTCCACTGGTTCCCCTGTGACATTTGGGAATGCTTTCAGTAGCACGTCTACCAACGTGCGCTTGTACTCGCGCATCTTCCTATCACGCTCCAGTGTAGGAAGTAAGGTGGGCACATTGTCTTTGTACCGGGGATCCAGCAGGGTGGCAACCCAGTAGTCCGCACACGTTAAAATGTGGGCAACTCTGCTGTCGTTGCGCAGGCACTGCAGCATGTAGTCGCTCATGTGTGCCAGGCTGCCCAGAGGTAAGGACAAGCTGTCCTCTGTGGGAGACGTATCGTCATCGTCATGTGTTTCCCCCCAGCCACGCACCAGTGATGGGCCCGAGCTGCTTTGGGTGCCACCCCGCTGTGAACCTGGTTCATCCTCATCCTCCTCCACCTCCTCCTTATCCTCGTCCTCCTCGTCCTCCAGTAGTTGGCCCTGTCTGGCCACATTTGTACCTGGCCTCTGCTGTTGCAAAAAACCTCCCTCTGAGTCACTTCGAAGAGACTGGCCTGAAAGTGCTAAAAATGACCCCTCTTCCTCCTCTTCCTCCTGGGCCACCTTCTCTTCCATCATCGCCCTAAGTGTTTTCTCAAGGAGACATAGAAGTGGTATTGTAATGCTGATAACGGCGTCATCGCCACTGGCCATGTTGGTGGAGTACTCGAAACAGCGCAACAGGGCATACAGGTCTCGCATGGAGGCCCAGTCATTGGTGGTGAAGTGTGTCTGATACGCAGTGCGACTGACCCGTGCGTGCTGCAGCTGAAACTCCACTATGGCCTGCTGCTGCTCGCACAGTCTGTCCAGCATGTGCAAGGTGGAGTTCCACCTGGTGGGCACGTCGCATATGAGGCGGTGAGCGGGAAGGCCGAAGTTACGCTGTAGCGCAGACAGGCGAGCAGCGGCAGGGTGTGAACGCCGGAAGCGCGAACAGACGGCCCGCACTTTATGCAGCAGCTCTGACATGTCGGGGTAGTTGTGAATGAACTTCTGCACCACCAAATTCAGCACATGCGCCAGGCAAGGGATGTGCGTCAAACCGGCTCGTCCCAGAGCTGCAACGAGATTTCGCACATTATCGCACACCACCAGGCCGGGCTTGAGGCTCACTGGCAGCAACCACTCGTCGGTCTGTTGTTCTATACCCCGCCACAACTCCTGTGCGGTGTGGGGCCTGTCCCCCAAACATATGAGTTTCAGAACGGCCTGCTGACGTTTACCCCGGGCTGTGCTGAAGTTGGTAGTGAAGGTGTGTGGCTGACTGGATGAGCAGGTGGAAGAAGAGGAGGAGGAAGCTGAGTAGGAGGAGGAGGAGACAGGAGGCAAAGAATGTTGCCCTGCGATCCTTTTGCGGCGGAAGGACGTGCGGCAAACAGCTCTCCGCCTGGGGCCCAGCCGCCACTACATTTACCCAGTGTGCAGTTAGGGAGATATAGCGTCCCTGGCCGTGCTTACTGGTCCACGTATCTGTGGTTAGGTGGACCTTGCCACAGATGGCGTTGCGCAGTGCACACTTGATTTTATCGGATACTTGGTTGTGCAGGGAAGGCACGGCTCTCCTGGAGAAGTAGTGCCGGCTGGGAACAACATACTGTGGGACAGCAAGCGACATGAGCTGTTTGAAGCTGTCTGTGTCCACCAGCCTAAATGACAGCATTTCATAGGCCAGTAGTTTAGAAATGCTGGCATTCAGGGCCAGGGATCGAGGGTGGCTAGGTGGGAATTTACGCTTTCTCTCAAATGGTTGTGAGATGGAGAGCTGAACGCTGCCTTGTGACATGGTTGAGATGCTTGGTGATGCAGGTAGTGGTGTTGGTGGTACATCCCATGTTTGCTGGGCGGCAAGTGCCAACGTTCCTCCAGAGGCGGAGGAAGAGGCCGAGGCGGCGGCAGCAGCAGAAGAGGCCGAGGCGGCAGCAGCAGAAGAGGTAGCAGGGGGAGCCTGAGTGACTTCCTTGTTTTTAAGGTGTTTACTCCACTGCAGTTCATGCTTTGCATGCAGGTGCCTGGTCATGCAGGTTGTGCTAAGGTTCAGAACGTTAATGCCTCGCTTCAGGCTCTGATGGCACAGCGTGCAAATTACTCGGGTCTTGTCGTCAGCACATTGTTTGAAGAAGTGCCATGCCAGGGAACTCCTTGAAGCTGCCTTTGGGGTGCTCGGTCCCAGATGGCGGCGGTCAGTAGCAGGCGGAGTCTCTTGGCGGCGGGTGTTCTGATTTTGCCCACTGCTCCCTCTTTTGCTACGCTGTTGGCTCGGTCTCACCACTGCCTCTTCCTCTGAACTGTGAAAATCTGTGGCACGACCTTCATTCCATGTGGGGTCTAGGACCTCATCGTCCCCTGCATCGTCTTCCACCCAGTCTTGATCCCTGACCTCCTGTTCAGTCTGCACACTGCAGAAAGACGCAGCAGTTGGCACCTGTGTTTCGTCAATATCAGAGACGTGCTGAGGTGGTATTCCCATGTCATCATCATCAGGAAACATAAGTGGTTGTGCATTAGTGCATTCTATCTCTTCCACCCCTGGGGAAGGGCTAGGTGGATGCCCTTGGGAAACCCTGCCAGCAGAGTCTTCAAACAGCATAAGAGACTGCTGCATAACTTGAGGCTCAGACAGTTTCCCTGATATACATGGGGGTGATGTGACAGACTGATGGGCTTGGTTTTCATGCACCATCTGTGCGCTTTCTGCAGAAGACTGGGTGGGAGATAATGTGAACGTGCTGGATGCACTGTCGGCCACCCAATTGACTAATGCCTGTACCTGCTCAGGCCTTACCATCCTTAGAACGGCATTGGGCCCCACTAAATATCCCTGTAAATTCTGGCGGCTACTGGGACCTGAGGTAGTTGGTACACTAGGACGTGTGGCTGTGGCAGAACGGCCACGTCCTCTCCCAGCACCAGAGGGTCCACTAACACCACCACGACCATGTCCACGTCTGCGTCCGCGTCCCTTACTAGATGTTTTCCTCATTTTTACCGTTCACCACAATAAGAAAAATATTATTCGGGCCAATGTATTGAATTCAAATTCAGGCCTTTTTTTACAGACACCTAACACTATCTATCTATTTAGGTACCGTATTACACTAATACAGGCACACCAGTAATGACAGATTTAGCTGAATATAAATGTGAGGCCTATTTTTTAGGCGCTGGGTGACAGGTATACGTTTAATCACAGAATTAGACTTGGATCTGCACTGTAGCGTGTGTGTTAAGTTTTTGAGAATGACCCTATCAGCACCTTGAATCTAATATACCCTTTTAGAGATAGATTTAAAGTAGGCCTGATACAGCAGAAACCACTAATTTTGAGAATTACAAATTTGGGAATTGTTTTTCAACCCAGAACAAAAACTGTGCTTTGACGGTCACAAACAATAACTTGACCAGCTAAAACAGTACAGATTTGGATGAATATAAATGTGAGGCCTATTTTTTAGGCGCTGGGTGACAGGCTCAACTTGCCCCTGCTGTAGTATATGTCCAAAAAATAACCACACTATTGATGGTTAAAAGCACTTGGTGGCAGCTTGTGCTGGCGCACCACAAGCCACAAAATGGCCGCCAATCACCCCAGAAAAAAGTGATATAAAAACGCTCTGGGCAGCCTAAAAAAAGTGAGCAAGTCGATATTAGCACTTCAATGATCCACAGCTGTAGATCGATCACTGAATAAAGTCTTTTGGAGGAGTTAATCTGCCTAATCTCGCCCTAACGTCGCAGCAGCAACCTCTCCCTACGCTTGAATCAGCAGAGTGACATGCAGCGCTACGTGACCCAAGCTTATATAGAGGCTGGGTCACATGCTGCACTGGCCAATCACAGCCATGCCAATAGTAGGCATGGCTGTGATGGCCTCTTGGGGCAAGTAGTATGATGCTTGTTGATTGGCTGCTTTGCAGGATTTCAAAAAGCGCCAAGAAAGCGCCGAACACCGAACCCGAACCCGGACTTTTACGAAAATGTTCGGGTTCGGGTCCGTGACACGGAACTATACAGTTCGGGTTTGCTCATCCCTAATACTGACATTTCCCTGAGTTCAATAAATTAACCAGTAGGCTCCTTAGCTCCCTCTAGTGGTGGCTGCAGGACTTATCTATGTTAACCACCTCCGGACCGCCTAACGCAGGATCGCGTTCCGGAGGTGGCAGCGCTGCGCACAGTCACGCATATATGCGTCATCTCGCGAGACGCAAGATTTCCTGTGAACGCGCGCGCTCACAGGAACGGAAGGTAAGAGAGTTGATCTCCAGCCTGCCAGCGGCGATCGTTCGCTGGCAGGCTGGAGATGTGTTTTTTTTAACCCCTAACAGGTATATTAGACGCTGTTTTGATAACAGCGTCTAATATACCTGCTACCTGGTCCTCTGGTGGTCCCCTTTGTTTGGATCGACCACCAGAGGACACAGGTAGCTCAGTAAAGTAGCACCAAGCACCACTACACTACACTACACTACACCCCCCCCGTCACTTATTAACCCCTTATTAGCCCCTGATCACCCCATATAGACTCCCTGATCACCCCCCTGTCATTGATCAACCCCCTGTAAAGCTCCATTCAGATGTCCGCATGATTTTTACGGATCCACTGATAGATGGATCGGATCCGCAAAACGCATACAGACGTTTGAATGAAGCCTTACAGGGGCGTGATCAATGACTGTGGTGATCACCCCATATAGACTCCCTGATCACCCCCCTGTCATTGATTACACCCCTGTCATTGATCAACCCCCTGTAAAGCTCCATTCAGATGTCCGCATGATTTTTACGGATCCACTGATAGATGGATCGGATCCGCAAAACGCATACGGACGTCTGAATGAAGCCTTACAGGGGCGTGATCAATGACTGTGGTTATCACCCCATATAGACTCCCTGATCACCCCCCTGTCATTGATTACCCCCCTGTCATTGATCAACCCCCTGTAAAGCTCCATTCAGATGTCCGCATGATTTTTACGGATCCACTGATAGATGGATCGGATCCGCAAAACACATACAGGCGTCTCCCTGGAGCCGTCCAGGGGGGGTGATCACCCCATATAGACTCCCTGATCACCCCCCTGTCATTGATCACCCCCCCCTGTCATGCTACATTCAGATGTCCGTATGATTTTTACGGATCCACGGATACATGGATCGGATCCGCAAAACACATACGGACATCTGAATGGAGCCTTACAGGGGGGTGATCAATGACAGGGGGGTGATCACCCCATATAGACTCTCTGATCACCCCCCTGTCATTGATCACACCCCCTGTCATTGATCACCCTCTGTAAGGCTCCATTCAGACATTTTTTTGGCCCAAGTTAGCGGAATTATTTTTGTTTTTTCTTACAAAGTCTCATATTCCACTAACTTGTGTAAAAAAATAAAATCTCACATGAACTCACCATACCCCTCACGGAATCCAAATGCGTAAAATTTTTTAGACATTTATATTCCAGACTTCTTCTCACGCTTTAGAATGCCAGGGCAGTATAAATACCCCACATGTGACCCCATTTCGGAAAGAAGACACCCCCAGGTATTCCGTGAGGGGCATATTGAGTCCATGAAAGATTGAAATTTTTGTCCCAAGTTAGCGGAAAGGGAGACTTTGTGAGAAAAAAATAAAAAATATAAATTTCCGCTAACTTGTGCCAAAAAAAAAAAATTTCTATGAACTCGCCATGCCCCTCATTGAATACCTTGGGGTGTCTTCTTTCCAAAATGGGGTCACATGTGGGGTATTTATACTGCCCTGGCATTCTAGGGGCCCCAAAGCGTGAGAAGAAGTCTGGTATCCAAATGTCTAAAAATGCCCTCCTAAAAGGAATTTGGGCACCTTTGCGCATCTAGGCTGCAAAAAAGTGTCACACATCTGGTATCGCCGTACTCAGGAGAAGTTGGGGAATGTGTTTTGGGGTGTCATTTTACATATACCCATGCTGGGTGAGAGAAATATCTTGGTCAAATGCCAACTTTGTATAAAAAAATGGGAAAAGTTGTCTTTTGCCAAGATATTTCTCTCACCCAGCATGGGTATATGTAAAATGACACCCCAAAACACATTCCCCAACTTCTCCTGAGTACGGCGATACCAGATGTGTGACACTTTTTTGCAGCCTAGGTGGGCAAAGGTTCCCATATTTCAAAGAGCACCTTTCGGATTTCACAGGTCATTTACCTACTTACCACACATTAGGGCCCCTGGAAAATGCCAGGGCAGTATAACTACCCCACAAGTGACCCTATTTTGGAAAGAAGACACCCCAAGGTATTCCGTGAGGGGCATGGCGAGTTCCTAGAATTTTTTATTTTTTGTCACAAGTTAGTGGAAAATGATGATTTTTTTTTTTTTTTTTTTTTTTTTTTAATACAAAGTCTCATATTCCACTAACTTGTGACAAAAAATAAAAACTTCCATGAACTCACTATGCCCATCAGCGAATACCTTGGGGAGCCTTCTTTCCAAAATGGGGTCACTTGTGGGGTAGTTATACTGCCCTGGCATTTTAGGGGCCCTAATGAGTGAGAAGTAGTTTGAAATCAAAATGTGTAAAAAATGCCCTGTGAAATCCTAAAGATGCTCTTTGGAATGTGGGCCCCTTTGCCCACCTAGGCTGCAAAAAAGTGTCACACATGTGGTATCACCGTACTCAGAAGAAGTTGGGCAATGTGTTTTGGGGTGTTTTTTTACATATACCCATGCTGGGTGAGATAAATATCTCAGCAAAAGACAACTTTTCCCATTTTTTTATACAAAGTTGGCATTTGACCAAGATATTTATCTCACCCAGCATGGGTATATGTAAAATAACACCATGGGTATATGTAAATTGCCTTCCCACTGCTCCCCAGGTAGTCAGGGCAACCGACCGGCTCCAGGGTCTGATCTTTACCCTCATAGATCCAAAATTTGTGGGTATAGCCTGTGGCCCTTTCACAGAGCTTATACAATTTGACTCCATACTTGCGCGCTTGCTTGGGATGTATTGTTTGAAGCCAAGGCGCCCGGTAAAATGTATAAGTTGACTCGTCTACGCAGATGTTTTGCTCAGGGGTATACAAATTTGCAAATTTGGTGTTGAAGTGGTCTATGAGGGGCCGAATTTTGTGGAGCCTGTCAAAAGCTGGGTGGCCTCTGGGACGAGAGGTGCTGTTGTCACTAAAGTGTAGGAAACGCAGGATGGTCTCAAATTGTGTCCTGGACATAGCAGCAGAGAACATGGGCATGTGATGAACTGGGTTTGTGGACCAATATGACCGCAATTCATGCTTTTTGGTTACACCCATGTTGAGGAAAAGGCCCAGAAAAGTTTTAAATTCGGAAACTTGGACGGGTTTCCACCGGAAAGACTGGGCATAAGAGCTTCCCGGGTCGGCATCTATAAATTCAGTGGCATATCGGTTTGTTTCTGCCACAACTAAGTCCAAGAGCTCCGCAGTCAAGAACAGCTCAAAAAACCCCAGTGCCGAACTGATCTGAGCTGTCTCAACCCGAACTCCAGACTGGGCGGTGAAAGGGGGAACTACTGGTGCGGCTGAAGTTGGGGGCTGCCAATCAGGGTTTTCCAGCAAATCAGGGACTCTAGGGGCTCTACGGGCCTGTCTGTGCAGTGGCTGTGACGGGGGAACTAATGCACGTGCCACTGTACCAGCTTCAACTGCCCTTCTGGTGCTCGCCACTTCACCATGTTGTACGGCAGTGCTGGTACTAGGTCCAGGATGGGCTGCACTGCTGGTGTATGCCTCACCACGTAATCCGACAGCGCCAGCCCCAATCTGCTGCCCTTGAAGTGTAGCCTGCGCAACCTGTGGTGTAGCAACACGGGGCCGGATACGCCTGGTGGTATCAGGGACCTCAACCTCCTCGTCCGAACTTTGGTTAAGACTGCCACTGCTTTCTACAGGTTCATATTCTGACCCGCTGGATTCATCAGATGAGGGTTCCCATTCCTCATCCAAATAGGTCAGAATCCTGTAGGCCTCTTCAGAAGAATAACCCTTGTTTGCCATTTGGTCAACTAAATTTAGGGGTATTCCCTGAGACTACCCAAGAAAAAAAGCAAGCCTGTCTTACAAATGGGAGGCTAGCGAAGTACCGGAAGCTGCTGCGATTGATAAAAAATATCAAAACTGATTTTTTTATCGCCGCAGCACTTTTGTCACTGCGGCGGGGCGGGCGTGGGTGAACGCACGTGTGGGCGACCGATCAGGCCTGATCGGGCAAACACTGCGTTTTGGTTGGAGGGAGAACTAAGGTGACACTAAGGCTGGGTTCACACTTGAGCGTTTTACAGCGCGTTCAAACGCGCTGTAAAACGCTCAACACATGAAAACCAATGCTTCCCTATGGCCCTGGTTCTCACTTGAGCGTTTTACAGCACTGAAAAACGCGCTGTAAAACGCCCTACGCTCAAACAAGTACTTGAGCTTCTTTGGGGCGTTTTGACGCGCGTTTGTGGCCATAGGACATTGCAGTCAATCACACAAACGCGCGTCAAACGCGCGTTTACTATTGCAAAAAACGCTCGTCAAAAACGCGCGTCAAAAACGCGCGTTAAACGCGCATATCAAAGACGCTCAGGTCTGAACCCAGCCTAAGGCTGGGTTCACACTTGAGCGTTTTACAGCGCGTTCAAACGCACTGTAAAGCACTCAACACATGAAAACCAATGCTTCCCTATGGCCCTGGTTCTCACTTGAGCGTTTTACAGCGCGTTTGAACGTGCTGAAAAACGCCCTACGCTCAAACAAGTTCTTGAGCTTCTTTGGGGCGTTTTGACGCGCGTTTGTGGCCATAGGACACTGCAGTCAATCACACAAACGCGCGTCAAACGCGCGTTTACTATTGCAAAAAACATGCATAAAAACGCGCGACAAAAACGCGCGTTAAACGCGCATATCAAATACGCTCAGGTCTGAACCCAGCCTAATACTATTAGGCTCAGTTCAGACCTGAGCATTCTGAAAGGAGCGCTCTGTATGCGCGATTGTACGGGCGTTTACAATCGCGCATACAGAGACAAGCGTACACACAGTGTCGCGCGTTCCCGAAAGTCTATGTACGGGAACGCGCGACAAGCGCCCAAAAAAACGCTCCTGTACTTGTTTGAGCGTCGGGCGTTTTACAGCGCGATCGTACGCGCTGTAAAACGCCCAGGTGAGAACCATTCCCATAGGGAAGCATTGGTTTCTCCTTGTTGAGCGTTTTACAGCTCGTAGGAACGCGCTGTAAAACGCTCAGGTCTGAACTGAGCCTTATAGATCTCAAGGAATATGTAAGGTATCTGTGGATCACTACAGCTAGACAATATGGAACAGGTGCTCTAGGTCTATGTGGCCCACCCAGCCACAGAAGGATAATCAAAAAGTAAAAAAGAAAGACCTGGCACTCTAAATATGCAGCCAAAATCGAGATAACATGTTTAAAATATTGAATTGTTTTAATTAAAATATATTTAAAACAAACACAACAGCAGGCAGTACCAAACTATACAATATAATAACAATAAATATAATAACAATAAATGGTTGCAGTGAAAAATCAGCAACAATATATTAAAATGGTATCAATAATAAAATTCAACCATAGAGGGTTCGCAATCTGTAAATAGATTAAAACATGAAATGTTCCTCTTATATCGCAATAGAAAGTGCAAAGTGCATTCAAATGGTGGTGGTAATTAATGTCCAGCGGATTCTTCCGGAGGCTTTAACCACCTCAGCTCCCCTAGCTTAAACACCCTGAAAGACCAGGCCACTTTTTACACTTCTGACCTACACTACTTTCACCGTTTATTGCTCGGTCATGCAACTTACCATCCAAATGAATTTTACCTCCTTTTCTTCTCACTAATAGAGCTTTCATTTGGTGGTATTTCATTGCTGCTGACATTTTTACTTTTTTTGTTATTTATCGAAATTTAACGATTTTTTTGAAAAAAAAAGACATTTTTCACTTTCAGTTGTAAAATTTTGCAAAAAAAACGAGATCCATATATAAATTTTGCTCTAAATTTATTGTTCTACATGTCTTTGATAAAAAAAAAATGTTTGGGTAAATAAAAAATGGTTTGGGTAAAAGTTATAGCGTTTACAAACTATGGTACAAAAATGTGAATTTCCGCTTTTTGAAGTAGCTCTGACTTTCTGAGCACCTGTCATGTTTCCTGAGGTTCTACAATGCCCAGACAGTACAAACACCCCACAAATGACCCCATTTCGGAAAGTACACACCCTAAGGTATTCGCTGATGGGCATAGTGAGTTCATAGAACTTTTTATTTTTTGTCACAAGTTAGCGGAAAATGATTTATTTTTTTCTTACAAAGTCACCTTACAAAGGTGCTCTTTGGAATATGGGCCCCTTTGCCCACCTAGGCTGCAAAAAAGTGCCACACATGTGGTATCGCCGTACTCAGGAGAAGTTGGGGAATGTGTTTTGGGGTGTCTTTTTACATATACCCATGCTGGGTGAGAGAAATATCTTTGTCAAATGCCAACTTTGTATAAAAAAATGGGAAAAGTTGTCTTTTGCCAAGATATTTCTCTCACCCAGCATGGGTATATGTAAAATGTTACCCCATTTTGGAAAGAAGACATCCCAAGGTATTCCGTGAGGGGCATGGCGAGTTCCTAGAATTTTTTATTTTTTGTCACAAGTTAGTGGAAAATGATGATTTTTTTTTTTTTTCATACAAAGTCTCATATTCCACTAACTTGTGACAAAAAATAAAAACTTCCATGAACGCGCTATGCCCATCAGCAAATACCTTGGGGTGTCTTCTTTCCAAAATGGGGTCACTTGTGGGGTAGTTATACTGCCCTGGCATTTTCCAGGGGCCCTAATGTGTGGTAAGTAGGTAAATGACCTGTGAAATCCGAAAGGTGCTCTTTGGAATGTGGGCCCCTTTGCCCACCTAGGCTGCAAAAAAGTGTCACACATCTGGTATCTCCGTACTCAGGAGAAGGTGGGGAATGTGTTTTGGGGTGTCTTTTTACATATACCCATGCTGGGTGAGAGAAATATCTTGGCAAAAGACAACTTTTCCTATTTTTTTATACAAAGTTGGCATTTGACCAAGATATTTATCTCACCCAGCATGGGTATATGTAAAAAGACACCCCAAAACACATTCCCCAACTTCTCCTGAATACGGAGATACCACATGTGTGACACTTTTTTGCAGCCTAGGTGGGCAAAGGTGCCCAAATTCCTTTTAGGAGGGCATTTTTAGACATTTGGATACCAGACTTCTTCTCACGCTTTGGGGCCCCTAAAATGCCAGGGCAGTATAAATACCCCACATGTGACCCTATTTTGGAAAGAAGACACCCCAAGGTATTCAATGAAGGGCATGGCGAGTTCATAGAAAAAAAAAAATTTTGGCACAAGTTAGCGGAAATTGATTTTTTAGATTTTTTTCTCACAAAGTCTCCCTTTCCGCTAACTTGGGACAAAAATTTCAATCTTTCATGGACTCAATATGCCCCTCAGCGAATACCTTGGGGTGTCTTCTTTCCAAAATGGTGTTATTTGTGGGGTGTTTGTACTGCCCTGGCATTTGAGGGTCTCCGCAATCATTACATGTATGGCCAGCATTAGGAGTTTCTGCTATTCTCCTTATATTCAGCATACAGGTAATGAGATTTTTTTTTTCCGTTCAGCCTCTGGGCTGAAAGAAAAAAATGAACGGCACAGATTTCTTCATTCGCATCGATCAATGTGGATGAAAAAATCTCTGCCAAAAAAAGAATAAGGAGGGGAAAGGCGTCTGCCAGGACATAGGAGCTCCGCCCAACATCCATACCCACTTAGCTCGTATGCCCTGGCAAACCCGATTTCTCCATTCACATCAATCGATGTGGATGAATAAATCATTCCCGGGATTTATTTTTTTATATATACAAAGTGTTTGCCAAAGTATATGAACACCGCCACCTCCTCAGCTCATATGCCTCGGCAAACGTATCTTTTAGTGCAGAGGAGAAATCTCGTCTTGCAGCGCCGCATACACCGACTTGCGTGTAATCTGACAGCAGCGCAATGCTTCTGTCCGAATGCACATCAGTGCTGCAGCTGGTCGATCGGTTGGTCCACCTGGAAGGTAAAAAAAACAAAACAAAAAAGAAAAAACCAGGCCGCAACGCAATAAATTTATTAACTGTTGAACAGAACATAGAAACTTTTTTTTAACTTTTTTAACTGAACGTTTAACTTTTTTACTTACCGGTAATTTTTTTTTTGGTTAGTTTTTTTTACCTTTATAGAACAAACCTCTCCTTCCCCATGGGACAATGTGCAAAGCGCAAATCGCCCAAAGATGTGGCGAAGTACGTTATGCACTTTATCCCAGGTGAAAGGAGAGGTTTGCAGCAGCTGAGAGTAAAAGGGCCCTAATAGCCCTGTGTGCCTGTCCTGTGAGATGCAATCCCTATGCTAGGTGTACCTGTGTGTGGTACTTCCGGAAACACTCACCAAAGCATAGGGCAGGGTGGTCAGGACAGTCAGGACAGAAATAGCGGGTGTCACGCCTTATTCCACTCCTGCTACAGACACGACATCTTTTTCGGGGTGACGGTTGGGTTGAGGTACCAGAAACGACACTGGGGAAATGTCGCTCGTGTAGACGGCTAACTACACTGGTGGATGGGGCCACGGAACCTCCTGGATAAAGGAGGTTCTCGATGATCTCTTCCTGGAATTTGAGGAAGGATCGTGTTCCCCCAGCCTTACTGTAGAGAACAAAACTATTATACAGCGCCAATTGAATTAAATATACAGACACCTTCTTATACCAGCGTCTGGTTCTGCGGGAAACTAAATACGGAGACAACATCTGGTCATTGAAGTTCACCCCTCCCATGAGCGCATTATAGTCGTGGACACAGAGGGGCTTTTCAATGACACGGGTTGCTCGCTCAATTTGGATTGTCGTGTCTGCGTGAATGGAGGAGAGCATGTAAACGTCACGCTTGTCTCTCCATTTCACCGCGAGCAGTTCTTCGTTACACAAGGCAGCCCTCTCCCCCCTTGCAAGACGGGTGGTTACAAGCCGTTGGGGGAAGCCCACGCGACTAGTTCGCGCGGTGCCACAGGCGCAAATCCGTTCTAGAAACAAATGCCTAAAGAGGGCCACACTTGTGTAGAAATTGTCCACATAAAGATGGTACCCCTTGCCGAATAAGGGTGACACCAAGTCCCAGACTGTCTTCTTACTGCTCCCCAGGTAGTCAGGGCAACCGACCGGCTCCAGGGTCTGATCTTTTCCCTCATAGATCCGAAATTTGTGGGTATAGCCTGTGGCCCTTTCACAGAGCTTATACAATTTGACCCCATACCGGGCACGCTTGCTTGGGATGTATTGTTTGAAGCCAAGGCGCCCGGTAAAATGTATTAGGGACTCATCTACGCAGATGTTTTGCTCGGGGGTATACAAATCTGCAAATTTCTGGTTGAAATGGTCTATGAGGGGCCGAATTTTGTGGAGCCGGTCAAAAGCTGGGTGGCCTCTGGGACGGGAGGTGGTGTTGTCGCTAAAATGCAAGAAACGGAGGATGGCCTCAAATCGTGCCCTGGACATAGCAGCAGAGAACATGGGCATGTGATGAATCGGGTGCGTGGACCAATATGACCGCAATTCATGCTTTTTTGTCAGGCCCATGTTGAGGAGAAGGCCCAAAAAAATTTTAAGTTCGGAAACTTGGACTGGTTTCCACCGGAAAGGCTGGGCATAATAGCTTCCCGGGTTGGCGGATATAAATTGTGTGGCATACCGGTTTGTCTCTGCCACGACTAAGTCCAAGAGCTCCGCAGTCAAGAACAGCTCAAAAAATCCCAGGGCCGAACCGATTTGAGCCGTCTCAACCCGAACTCCAGACTGGGCGGTGAAAGGGGGAACTACAGGTGCGGCTGAAGTTGGTGACTGCCAATCAGGGTTTGCCAGCACCTCAGGGATTCTAGGGGCTCTACGGGCCTGTCTGTGCGGTGGCTGCGACGGGGTAACTACTGCACGTGCCACCGTACCAGCTTCAACTGCCCTTCTGGTGCTCGCCACGTCACCATGTTGTACGGCAGTGCTGGTACTAGGTCCAGGGAGGGCTGCGCTGCTGGTGTATGCCTCACCACGTGATCCGGCAGCGACAGCCCCACTCTGCTGCTCTTGAAGCGGATCCTGCATAACCTGTGGTCTAGCGACACGGGGCCGGGTACGCCTGGTGCTGCCAGGGACCTCAACCTCCTCGTCCGAACTTTGGGTCAGAGAGCCACTGCTTTCCACAGGTTCATATTCTGACCCGCTAGATTCATCAGATGAGGGTTCCCACTCCTCATCCGACTGGGTCAGAATCCTGTAGGCCTCTTCAGAAGAATACCCCCTGTTTGACATTTTGGACTACTAAATTTAGGGGTATTCCCTGAGACTACCCAAGAAAAAAAGCAAGCCTGTCTTACAAAGGGGAGGCTAGCGAAGTACCGGAGGCCGCTGCGGTTGATAAAAAATATCAAAACAGATTTTTTTATCGCCGCAGTGCGTGTAAAATGAATGTGCAGTGATCAAAAAATATATATTTTTTGTCACTGCGGTGGGGCGGGCGTGGGTGAACGCACGTGTGGGCGACCGATCAGGCCTGATCGGGCAAACACTGCGTTTTGGGTGGAGGGCGAACTAAGGTGACACTAATACTATTATAGATCTGACTGTGATCAGTTTTGATCACTTACAGATACTATAAAAGTACAAATGCTGATTAGCGATACGCTAATCAGCGAATAAAAGTGACTGCGGTGCGGTGGGCTGGGCGCTAACTGACGCTAACTACCTAACCAAGGGGCCTAAACTATCCCTAAAACCTAACAGCCAATACTAGTGAAAAAAAAAAAAGTGACAGTTTACACTGATCACTTTTTTTCCTTTCACTAGTGATTGACAGGGGCGATCAAAGGGGTGATCAAAGGGTTAATTGGGGTGCAGGGGGGTGATCTGGGGCTAAAGTGTACTGTTTGGTGCTACTCACTGTGATCTCTGCTCCTCTGCTGGATCCAACCGACGAAAAGGACCAGCAGAGGAGCAGACAAGCCATATAACAGATCATATTTACTAATATGATCTGTTATATGACTTGTGATTGGATTTTTTGAAAATCAAGGAGGATATTATTCTATTTTACATTACAGAGAAACGGTCCTTTTGTCAATTTCCCACTAAGTGAACCAAGAGATATACCCTGAGCTTCTTAAGGGGCATACCACCCCTCAGTCTGTAGCCCACAGTGGACTTGGACTCCGCGGCAATTTTCATTTTTATCCTACACTATGTGTATTATTTATGTATTTTATTAACTGATTGTGTATTGTATAGCCTTTATGTATTAAACGGTCACCTTCTTTTGATTCCACATATATGAGTGCCAGCCTTTATTTGCTTTCCATTTTTTGAAAATCGCCAGCCTGCCAGCCAATGATCGTTGCTGGCAGGCTGGTGACGAACTTGTTCTTTAAATTTTGCCGGCCCGCGATGCGCATGCGCGGGCCGGCTTTGAGCGAAATCTCGATTCTCGCGAGATGACGCGTATATGCGTGACTGTGCGCAGCGCTGCCGCCTCCGGAACGCGATCCTGCGTTAGGCGGTCCGGAGGCGGTTAAGAAAGACAAAAAGCCCTGACGATATACATCTCCATTAAGCGCACAAACCAGCCGTGGGAACGTAGCTTGGATAAAGACAGCTGATATCCATTATACTACGAATCACCAAGTCCACACGCACACATCGACCAGACTAAGGTAACAAGGATACATAGTAACTATACCTGGGTGGGACGCCACCTTGAGATGTTACCGCATTGTACCTTCTGGTCTTTTTTGTGTCATTTGAAAGACTGGCGACATATGCGCATGCTGTTATAACAAGTCAGTAGCAACTTTGGATTGTGTTTAGTGAAAGTCATCCATTCTGGAAAACGTGGAATATTGACTTTACATGTGAAGACTTGGATATAGTCTGAAGTCCGCTGGACATTAATTACCACCGCCATTTGAATGCACTTTGCACTTTCTATTGCGATATAAGAGGAACATTTCATGTTTTATTCTATTTACAGATTGCGAACCCTCTATGGTTGAATTTTATTATTGATACCATTTTAATATATTATTGCTGATTTTTCACTGCAACCATTTATTGTTATTATATTGTATAGTTTGGTACTGCCTGCTGTTGTGTTTGTTTTAAATATATTTTAATTAAAACAATTCAATATTTTAAACATGTTATCTCGATTTTGGCTGCATATTTAGAGTGCCAGGTCTTTCTTTTTTACTATTATAGATCTGACTGTGATCAGTTTTGATCACTTACAGATACTATAAAAGTACAAATGCTGATTAGTGATACGCTAAACAGCGAATAAAAGTGACTGCGGTGCGGTGGGCTGGGCGCTAAACGATCGCTAACTACCTAACCAAGGGGCCTAAACTAATCCTAAACCTAACAGCCAATACTAGTGAAAAAAAAAGTGACAGTTTACACTGATCAATTTTTTCCCTTTCACTAGGTGATTGACAGGGGCGATCAAGGGGTGATCAAGGGGTTAATTGGGGTGATGGAGGGTGATCTGGGGGCTAAGTGTAGTGTTGGGTGTACTCACTGTGATGTCTGCTCCTCTGCTGGGACCAACCGACGAAAAGGACCAGCAGAGGAGCACAGAAGCCATTTAGTTGGTAAGGCTGATTAGTCAGCCTGCATTTGTGGTCATGGCGGAGGCTCTTCATATACGAGCCACAGCCGCACTCACAGGCGTGGGTTCTCAGGTGCACAGCTGCCGCTGGGAGTCATTAGCAAACTAGCTTCTCTGGTGGTAGGAGTCTTTCTTTGCAGCATGGAGCCAGAATAGAGCTAGTTGTTTTGCTCTCTGCTACCGTAGCATGCACGCGCCATACTACGTAAGTAGGTTGGGCCGGGGCCGTCTCTCCTGGCCGGTCAGAACCGACTTTGCTAGCGAACGGGAGGCTTCGCCTCAGAATCTGCTACCTCAGGTTTGCTCGTTGGCGCTAAATACTTCTATTTTCTTTTCAACTTGGTTTTGTGTCTCCCCCTCCCCCTGCTACCACCATCCTTAGACTTCACGTATTTCACTGCTCCATGTACTTACAAACCCTGCCGCACTTTTATGCTCTGCTGTTATCCTGAGCGGCATTTACACTTTCGGCTTTTATTTCATGTCTTATGCTGCATCCGCACGTCCTTACTGTCCTGCACTTTCCTACTCTTGGTTCGTATTCACTCAGATTGGTCTCACATTCAACCTGCGGTCACCTGTTGGCTGTTACATCTCATTCCGTAGCCAGCCGTCAGCCGGATCCGTATTACACGCCTGTTATTTCATGTTGTGTACTCGGTTTACAGCTGCTACTGTTACTCCGTTTTTATTCTCGGGACGCACCACCCTGGTGTTCACACCTTGCTCCACTCAAGACCAGAGCTGCGTTCATGCGTCTACTGTTATTCCATGTTTGCTCTGCTCACTGTGAGAGCTGTGTTTACACGTCCGCTGTCACAACATGTTCATACTAGGCTTGTTTCAGAGCTGCATTCACTTTCACTGTTCCATCATGTTTATGCTCCACTCACATTTAGAGCTTCTGTTCTACCAATTTCATTCTCGGCCACACCCAGAGGTGCATTCACACTACGCTGTCAAATCATTTTTTCACTCCACCCTCGACCAGAGTTGCATTCATCCGTCTATCGATATATCAGGTTTACTCTACTCACACCCAGACCTGCGTTCACACGTCCTATGCTACTACAGGTTCTTTCCATGTCTGCTGTCACATCAAGTTAATATTCCGTTCACATCCAAAGCTGCGTCCGCATGTCTGCTTTTACATCTTGTCCTATACTCCATTCCCATACGCAGAGCTGCGCCCATATCATGTTTTTTTAGGTACCACTCGCATCCAACGCCCCATTTGTTGTTACATCATGTGTTGTACTCTGCTTCCACTCAAAGCTGCATTCTCCTGTTCATTGCTACGTCATGGTTTTACTCCATAATCTCACCGGGGCAGTCTGCACCCACCGCTCTGGTACCTCTCTCCCGACAAACATAACTGCGTTGTTTTCAGGCTTACGTTCCTTTCCTCCTGGTCTGTTACATTCCATAGGCCTACTTTTCTGTTCACCTCAGGGAGATTATTATTTTTTTTTTTTGGTCTTCTTTAATCCTGGTTCATATTCACTCAGACTGGTCTCCTTTAAAAAAAAAACAAAAAAAAACCCTGCTTTCATTACTGCAGTCCGAGTCGTCCGCCGCTTGTACATCGCCTGTACGCGTCTCCAGGACGGGTAAGCTCCTTCCCTCAGTCCATCCTCTCCACAGGGCTCCTCCAATCAGCGCTCATGTGTTTCCCTGCTTCCGGTCGCGGGGTCGGCGTGCGTTCCAGCGTAGGAACGCATGTTGAGAACCACTGCCGGACTTGTGTGTTTTGAATTACAGGTGGTGTCCTGGTCAGTACTGTGTCATTGCTGCCCAAACTTGCCAGTGCTCGCTCCTCCCGATTCCTCTATGCTTCCTACAGCGGCATTTTGCAGATCAGGTTCACACACACTGACATCGCTCTTGATAGTGGCTTGCAGCTAAACCAGCTCCTCTATTCCTTGTTGTGGTTGCTCGGAGCTGGTCATACAGGGCAGAATCCTCACGTTGGAGCGCATGCTGGGCTGTGTGTTACATGAATACGACTCACCTGGGTTGGAAATACACAGCTTCAGCCTAGACACTATGCACAGTCACTGCACGCCGACCATTTGCCTGCCGTCATCTGTACTGATATGTAGTGGTAGCAGGGCCGTTCTGTATGTGTATGTTCATTTATTCATATGCTATGTTTTTTCCTGTTTCCCACTGGATCGCCCAGGCTCATACTACTTACCTCTGTCTCCTGGATCGCCCAGGCTCATACTACCTACCTCTGTCTCCTGGATCGTCCAGGCTCGTACCTACCTCTGTCTCCTGGATCGTCCAGGCTCGTACCTTCCTCTGTCTCCTGGATCGCCCAGGTTCATACCTTCCTCTGTCTCCTGGATCACCCAGGCTCATACCACCTACCTCTGTCTCCTGGATCGCCCAGGCTCATACCACCTACCTCTGTCTCCTGGATCGCCCAGGCTCATACCACCTACCTCTGTCTCCTGGATCGCCCAGGCTCATACCACCTACCTCTGTCTCCTGGATCGCCCAGGCTCATACCACCTACCTCTGTCTCCTGGATCGCCCAGGCTCATACCACCTACCTCTGTCTCCTGGATCGCCCAGGCTCATACCACCTACCTCTGTCTTCTGGATCGCCCAGGCTCATACCACCTACCTCTGTCTCCTGGATCGCCCAGGCTCATACCACCTACCTCTGTCTCCTGGATCACCCAGGCTCATACCACCTACCTCTGTCTCCTGGATCGCCCAGGCTCATACCACCTACCTCTGTCTCCTGGATCGCCCAGGCTCATACCACCTACCTCTGTCTCCTGGATCGCCCAGGCTCATACCACCTACCTCTGTCTCCTGGATCGCCCAGGCTCATACCACCTACCTCTGTCTCCTGGATCGCCCAGGCTCATACCACCTACCTCTGTCTCCTGGATCGCCCAGGCTCATACCACCTACCTCTGTCTTCTGGATCGCCCAGGCTCATACCACCTACCTCTGTCTCCTGGATCGCCCAGGCTCATACCACCTACCTCTGTCTCCTGGATCGCCCAGGCTCATACCACCTACCTCTGTCTCCTGGATCGCCCAGGCTCATACCACCTACCCCTGTCTCCTGGATCGCCCAGGCTCATACCACCTACCTCTGTCTCCTGGATCGCCCAGGCTCAAACTACCTACCTCTGTCTCCTGGATCGCCCAGGCTCATACTACCTACCTCTGTCTCCTGGATCGCCCAGGCTCATACTACCTACCTCTGTCTGCTGGATCGCCCAGGCTCATACTACCTACCTCTGTCTGCTGGATCGCCCAGGCTCATACTACCTACCTCTGTCTGCTGGATCGCCCAGGCTCATACTACCTACCTCTGTCTGCTGGATCGCCCAGGCTCATACTACCTACCTCTGTCTGCTGGATCGCCCAGGCTCATACTACCTACCTCTGTCTGCTGGATCGCCCAGGCTCATACTACCTACCTCTGTCTGCTGGATCGCCCAGGCTCATACTACCTACCTCTGTCTGCTGGATCGCCCAGGCTGTCATCTCCTCAGTTATTCCTCCTTCTGACTCGACTCGATTTTGTTCTGCTGGGAACGGGTACGTTCGGTTTATTTTTTATGTATCATTACCCCGGGTCCGTCCAGGCTCTTTTCTTCCTTTTCTGCCTGGTACGTTCAGGTCTGGTCTCCCTGCATGTCTACTATTCCATGTTTTTTCCAGGGTCTCCCGCTGTCGGCGGATCCGTCCAGGCTTAGCCTCCTATCCATTACGATACTTCCCCATGATCCGCACAAGCCCACCTACTCTTTCACACTCGTCTCACCCATGCCTGTCCCTTCCTGGTTTACTTTTTCCTGGCACTGCCAGGTCGGTCCTTCACCGGGCTATGTGGTGCGGTATTTCTGGGTCACCCCCTTTTTTTCCAGGTAATGCCAGAAGCAGATCCCGCGGGGTCCCCTCTCCCAGCCTTCAATTTCCGGGTGATGGATTAGAGTTCCTCCTTTCTCACGCCAGGAACCTGGTACAACATTCCCTCTCCTCCAACACGGCCAGGAATTATCAAGCCGGCTATAAAATATATAAAGAATTCTCGGCCCCATGGCTTCGGGGGCTCGGTGACGGCTTCGGGGGCCCGATGACTGTTTTTAGTCCTGCTGGGCTGATTGCCTGGTTTGTTGTCCATCTGTGCATCTGGGCTGATTTGGCCCGTATGTATCACATACATACCTGCTTCCCTGATTACCTAATAATCCATGTTGATCGCTCACTTTATGTTTTGACCGCAAACTGGTCCGGTTCGCCCTACAGCATCATTGTCATGTCTTACACAGATATTTCGTCTTGCTTTAATTGTTCATGCTTTCGTTCAGGTCCTGCCAGAGGAGGAACAAGTAGGGTAATTCCCTCTAGCATTTCAGTCTCTGATCATAGTCGATCATATCTTGCCAACCAGGTCCCCGCGCAAAGTCTTTAACTTTTTACCACGACCAGGAATTCATTTTCGCCGGTAGCTTCATTGCAATTGCATTCCCTCACTCATGGGAGGGCATAGACAGAATCTTGTATATTATGGCTTCGTAGCTTCTTTCCGCACTAACCTCAGACTCCCTACAACCACGTTGAATCGAGTTTTAGACAAAGTTCAGCATTTCCTCATGGTAGAAGATTCAGATAGTAGGTCGGTCTTCTCGTCTCAAGCGTTAAAACAATTCTCAGGGGCACACAGTAGAACAACGCGCGGACCACGGCTAGCAGATAGCTGTTGTCTGGGGAACTATTCAAGGATTCTCTTCCTATCTACATATTTCTTTTTGGCCCTCATTCCTGCATAGTCTAGGCAGTTAGGTTTCGGTCCCACGATCTCCTGAGGCTAGGGCATTGCTAGTACTCCATAGAACCAAAACTTTACAAGGTTCATTTGGTTTTCATGATCCATTTCACAACGTATTCCCGGTCCTCCATTCCGCTTTGGGGCAGTATCCGCAATATTGAGCATCATGTCTCTGGCCTTGTCATCCACAAGATGGGTTGTAGGTCTCCTTCTGGCCTTGCCTCATACACCCTGAATTTTTCGCTCTAGATCCCTGACGCCTTGCAGTTGACTTCAGGATTAGTTTGCATTGAAGCAACTGCCATGTGATTGGTTGACTAGATAATTGCATTAATGAGAAATAGAACAGGTGTTCCTAATAATTCTTTAGGTGAGTGTATAAATACAGTGGTAATTCACCAAAGTCTTGCGAAACTTCGGACAAAAAGAAATTTGGCTCCACGGAGTCAAAACAGCATTAAAATCGAGTTGTTGGAACAAATCAATTCTGGATCTATGATCCGAAGGTTGATTCGCTCAAGCCTGCCCTCCAGCATCACCATATTGTAAAATAGGCTTCTACGTCTTCTTTTTTTTTTCAACTTCCAGTAATATGTCATTTTTCAAATCATCTCATCAGTTTTGTTTTTTTTTTTCAATTTTTTTACCTTTTCTTGTGCTTTATTTATGCCTTGTCTTTGTATTTTTTTGGAATTTCAGTTTACAGCATAGATTTTGACTGCTCAGCAGTAATATGCTAGTGCGGGTAGGAGGTTGGAGGCCCGTGTGATGAGGCTGGTTGGTGCAGAGCAGATTGGGTAATACAAATAGATAAGTAAGAGGTTATCCAGGTTGATTTTTCTAGAGGAAAGATGATATGAGCTATCATTAGAGGAAAGGTATAGCACACATGCTTTATCTACATTGAAAGTAAATAGCAGTTTCCACTTGTCCTAGTAATGACCATAAATCATAATGACCTTTATTTACTATTGTGACTGCACCTGAAATCTGTCTTATCTAAATCTGGCACATCTTTGTCACAAATGTTGTGTATTTTTGAGATTCAAAAGCCAAAAGAATGATTCACTGCACTGCAGGAGAACCATCAGTCCACTACTTCTTGACAGCCGGAGGCACTTTCCAGCCCTTTTGCAAACTTTGATATAGCCATTATTTTTATTTTTTTTATTCGCTTTATTGAACACACAAAGCAAATAATAATGACAGTCTCAGTACATAATCCAATGCTGATTAAACATCAGTGACATCTTTAAAAAGTATATATGACATGTGCATTACAACGCAAATAAAACAATAAACACCTGTGCTGTATCTGCATATTGGTGTCGTTACCTCAAGCAAAAAGGTTCATTAAACATAAATGAGACTTTACAGATATCATATACCAGTCCTAGCTGATCCAATTCACTATTTTTTATTCTCTATTCCCCCACATTTCAGATTCACCGCTGTTCAGCTTGTTCTGCTCTTAATGCCTCAGTCAGTCTGTGGGATGAGTAAGCAGTCCTTGGAGATGCGCACTATATCCCCCATACCTTCTGAAATTTAGTCATGCAGCCCCTATTTTTAAAAACTACGTTCTCATATGGTATTATTGAATTAACCAGTAGTTTCCACTGCGCTAGGGTGGGTGATCTATCGCCCATCCACCTCATGGCTATCGCCTTCCGTGCCAGGAACAGTACTTCCCTCAGGAATATCCTTACATAATGTGAGTAAACAGTCTCATCTAATATTTCGAAGAGAAAAATCTTCGGGTGTAAAGGTACTGCACAACCTAAGAGATCGGTGAGCAACTTGGTTACTTCCTCCCAGAATGTATGTATATATGGGCATGCCCAAATAAGATGCCAAAAGTCAGCATCCACTGACGCACACCTGTGAAACTCCGAGTGAGTAAGTCTACCCATCCTATTTAGCCTTAGCGGAGTCAGGTAACTCTGATGTAATATGCAAACTTGGAAAAACTTATTGTTTATGGCGGGTGATACTAGAGTGGGGGATTCTAAAACATCTTCCACATCTTCATTAGTTAAGTCTGGAATTTTAGCTTTCCATCTATCTAATGCTTGAATTGGGACACCTTTCAGCTTAGCATCTAGGAGATGAGTATATAACACTGATATAAAACCACGTGGTCCTTGAGAACGGATAACTCCAATCATTGGAAAGGTGGATAGTAAGATTGGGGTATCCCTATAGTGAGTTTGCAGGGCGTGTCTCAATTGCAGGAATCTATAGAACACCTGTCTAGGGAGCTCATGCCTACGACTCATGGACTCATAATCGTTGAATACATTATTGCGATATAGATTGCCCAATGTGATAACCCCGTGTTCCTTCCAGAACATCCCTTCTCGCATCGTCAGTAGATCAGGGAACATGGGGTTATCCCAAATAGGAGTTTCCAACAGATTCGACCCTACATTGTATATTCTCTTGCTAGCTGTCCAGACCTGAACAGCCACCTGTCACGGCCAGTGGTTTGTTTTGTGACACTTTCCTTCACTTGGTTGCCCATGGCAACGTGTGGTGTTGTGTGCATGTGGTGGCAGTGTCTCAGCCCTATGGCTGATCCCCAGGATATGATTGCCACGCATGCCGTTGCCCGCAGCAACAGGTGAAGTGTGTTTGTTTGTGTGTATTCCCCTTTAAGTGTCCGTCTTCCCTTGCCTGGTGTTGGAAGGGTTAAATCCCTTCTGTGTGTGTGTGAGCACTGGGTGTGTCTGTGTGGGTGTGGCTACTTGGGCCTATAAAGCCTCAGAGAATATCACTTGTCTGAGGGGTACTTCAGCCATGGTTAGCTGGAGCACCCTCCTGTGTATGCCATCTGCCAGTGGGGGCCACCCTTGTGGTCATAGGTTTATGTATGGTGTTTAGAAGATGTTTGTTTGGTCTTTATTTATTGCAGAATATGGTTTCCTGGGTTCCCGTGTGATGTCTGTGTGTGCGGTGTCCTTTGTGTTGTTTGTGGCCAGCAGCACTTGCACGTGGGTTCCAGGTTGTGTGTCTGTGGCAGGTAAGTGTGGTACTAGTCTCACTTACCTGTTACTGCCATATCTCTGTTTATGTTCCCCTTTCTTTATAGCTTGGCCATTTTAGACTCCTGTTCCTCCGTGTCCAGGAGGAACGGGCTGTCTACCCAGCTCCTAGTACAGGGATCGACAGAGGGTCAGAAGGGATCCAAGGTTCCTGAGCATGAGCCCTCCTACCTTCAAGGGCGGCTCATGCAGCTAGGAGTTAGGGTCAGATTAGGGAAGCTCTAGGAGGTGACCTGCTCCCTAATTCTGTGTTACTGGCCAAGTAGCGACTTTACATCTCCTGATACCGCACGGCTGAGGGTTTTCCCCATCCTCAGCCGTGACAGTATGACCACAATGGCTCTTCATGTGGCGGTTCCCTCGAAAGAGGGTGCAGCATGTACCGCCATCTGCGGATGGGGTGCATGCGCGTTCTCCAGAGGGAGAGCGTTATGCGTTATGGGGGTTTCACCGTTTACGGCGTGGTGAGTGGCATTCCCCGCCATTCCTTTCTCACCGTTGTCCGTGTTGGTGTCCCCTTGTTTGTCATTCCCCTCCCCCCCCCCCTCCCATTGTTTTTTATGCCTCACCAACTTTCCCCTTTTGTTGTTGGGAGGGGCTTTGAGGGGTGGGAGTATCCTGCCTTCGGAAGAGGGCGCAGCATGTGGCGCCTGCCGCTTTCTGGCACACATGCTTATCCTCCGGAGGGAGGGTGTAAGGAGAACCCTTATACTGTGCAGTTCTCTGTGGCTGTTGCTGCAGTGTCTGTGAACTAGGAAGGACATGCCCCCTTCCTTCTTAAAACGGGATAGATTAGTTATTGAAAGCTTGGGTCTATTTGCTCCCCAAATAAAGGGCGACAACAGCGAGTTAAGGTTCTGGAAGAACTTTTTCAGAACTGCATATGGTGCATGCTGTAGAATATATAAACACTTCGGTAGGATAATCAATTTTACCAGATTGATCCTCCCTGACACAGACAAAGGCAGGTTCTGCCATACCCTGAATTTCTCCTTACAATACATTAGGAGTGGCTGGATATTCAGTGTATGAAAGGACGTGACATTTTTGGTGATATGAACACCTAGGTATTTATAGCTATGCACAATAGGCAGTTCTCCTGAGTTGAACGTGTCCTCTAGTTGAAATAGAGGGCATAGAGTCGATTTGGACCAGTTTATCCGCAATCCCGAGAACCGGCTAAATAGTTCAATTGTATCGATTGCCCTAGCGAGTGTAGATTCTGTTAGTGACATAAAGAGCACCATATCATCGGCATACAATCCGACCCTATCTTCCTGTTCTCCTATTTGGGTGACATAATATTGCGGGTCCGCCCTAATACGCCTCAGTTACCTCTCGACCCTCCCACCACTTTGCATTATGACTGATACAGCACAGAACAAATAACATATGAATCGTCAGGCGCACCCTGACATATACTATGAGTGCCTGCATGGTGTAACCTTGAACCATTCGCATCACTCTTGTCGCATAAAACATAGTATACCTCGTCTTGTAGGTGGCACTTCGAATAAACGGGGTGTGCTTGTGGCAATTAACCAGTAGCACCACAAATCTTACAACTTGTATAGAAGTGTTTTTTAACATAATCGAGGACCCAATCCCCAGAAAATCCTCTAGAGGGAGCCTGGGACAGAACATGAACATCTGGACCGACCAGGGAACCCTCTAGTGAACTGAACAGCATTTGCGATACTCAATACCTCCCCTAGCATACATGATAACATCCCAACTCTTATTACTATCTTCCTATCACAGTGGAACACTCATGGCTTTCTATGAATAGGTATGGTCAAGTATGTCAAAGGATCAAGGAGATAGGCATTGAACAATTCCTGAGTGTCCAGGAGAATATATACTTAATCAGTCCAGACGTTATCACCAACTCCAATGTCCAGTCCCGGGGTCCCTCTTACTTTAGCAAACAAGGAAATAAGGGAGTGTTCACATTTCTATCTTGGGGCTCTTGCGTTTCTCCCCCTTCCGTCTAGCCAGTTAGTGGCTTCCTCAGGATTATTGAAGAACCGGCTCACATCACCATCCACTACTCTCAGACGAGCTGGATATACCATGGAATAAGGCAGATTCTTTTCGCGTAACCTCCGTTTCACCACACTAAACTTGGCCCTGCGTTTCTGCAGCTCAGATGAAAAATCCGGAAAAATCATAATGGTATTATTTTCAAATTTTAGCTCTTGCTTGGTACGCGCCTTCTGTAAAACATGATCTCTGTCCATAGAGTTCAGTAGCCTGGCAAGTGAGGGCCTCGGGGGAGCCCCCGGTGGAAGGGGTTTGGCGGGAACACGATGCGCTCGCTCGATAATGAATGCCGCCGAGAATGTCGCATCTGGAAAGGAATCTCGGAGCCAGGTAGTGACAAACGCGCACGGGTTATTGCCCTCAGCTTTTTCAGGCATGCCAATTATTCGCAAGTTATTGCGTCGCTTGCGGTTCTCGTAATCATCACATTTCTGTTGCCAAAAATTTAGTTTTTGCTCCAATTCCTGTATCTTTTCGGGAAGTGGTTGCAGGCGGTCTTCCATGTCAGAGATTCTATTTTCCGTCTCTTTAACGTGGTCTCGGATAGCCTGCATGTCATGACAGAGTAGGCCTATATCCACCTTTGCGTGCGACAGGTATATATTGCTTGCAGCAACTGTTCAGTCACTTGCTTAAGAGATGGTTCGGCATCTGATTGTTCCGCTCCTCCTGGCACAGGATATTCTTTCGCCCTCTCCACTGATGATGATCTGGAGCCTGCGCCATCTTGGTCTTCCACGCGGGCAAACTCTCGGAGCCGGTCTGCAGCAGACTGTGCTCTATTTCGGGCCACATTTGAGTTGCGGGCTTTTCCCGACCTCCTACCGGTTCTGGTGGTAATGTTTGCGGCTATAAATTGTCAGGATAATATAGAAGTTAGGGGAATTGGGTCCGGAGCTTCACTACATGCGTCCGCTCATATCGACTTCCGGCCACGCCCCCGATATAGCCATTATTAGTAGCACCATGGCAGAACCTGCTTTCATCACTGAATACTACTGTTTGCCATTTATGCCTCCAATGGGCTCTCTCATGACACCAGTGCAGGAGCTCTTGGTGACTATTAGAGGTCAGTGGCAAACAAGCTGGTGGAGTGAGTGAATGCAGTCCTGCTTCAAGTACATGGCTTCTTGTGGTCCCGGGCGGTCACTACAAGCAGTGGCGTAGCGTGGGGGGTGACGGGGGCACCGTTGCCCCGGGTGCAAAATTTTAGGGGGCGCCCGGCGGCAGGGCACAGGGAGATGAGCGCTTTCATTGTGGAAGCGCTCATCCCCATAATATTCTGTATCGCCGTCCTCAGGACCACGATACAGATGGCTGTGTTGCGGCGGGGCAGGGGAGGGAGAGGCGTCTCCCTTCCCCGTTCCTCTGATAGGCTGCAGGCCTAGTCCCTGCAGCTTATCAGAGGCCTGTTCAGGTGGCGCGATGACTTGATCGTGCCGCCTGAGCCGTACAGTTCGGGACACAGGTTGGAAGATGACTGCATCGTATTGCTGCCATGAAGATAAGTATAAGTGTTTATTTTTTTTATATGGTACAATACTACTGGTACATGATTGGGGGGACTTCTATGGGGGTCACTTGTTACTGGCACACGATTGGGGGGCACTTGTTACTGGCATATAATTATGATTGGGGGTCATCTATGGGGGGCACTTCTCACTGGCACATGATTGGGGGGCATCTATGGGGGCACATCTTACTGGCACATTATTGGGTGGCACTATGAGGGCACTTCTTACTAGAACATTATTGGGGGCATCTACTGAGGCCACAAAGAAGGAGTATTTTATATGGGGGGCTCTGTATAGGGGCATTTTGTACTGGGGCACATTATGGAGTGTATAATGGAGAAGGGGAGAGAGGAGTACTATGGGGTCATCTACGGGGGCACTAAGAAGGGGTATTTTATACTTGCAAATTATGGGGGAAACTGAGGGCATCTACTGGGGCACTATATATGCGTCATTTTATACTGGTACATTATGGAGGGCACTATGAGTAAGGGGGAGAGGAGCACTATAGGGGCATTTACTAGGGCAACTATATAGGGGTATTTTATACTGGCACATTATGGGGGCACTATGGGGACATTAGCTCGACTGGGGGCATTAAAAGGGGGTATTTTTTGTACTGTCACATTATAAGGAGAATTATTACTACTGGGGGCATTATGGTGGGCTTTATTACTACTGGGGGTCTAGGGGGGACATGATTACTAGTATGGGCACTATGGGAGCATTATTACTTCTGGGGCACAATGGGGACATGTTGGGGGCACTGTAGAAGCACTATTACTACCATGTGTGCTCTAGCAGAGAATTATTCCTATTGGCGGGACTTTTGGGAACACTATTACTGTGGGGGCACCCTGGCACAGTCTCAGCTCACCACAATTATTTTCGGGGGACGTTATGTTTACACTATTAGTGTCAGGGGCACTATTTGCTGGGCTCAGTTATTTTACAGCACTGTGTGCCAATAATTATTAAAGGGCACTATCTGCATGGTACTGCTATTATCAAGGGGTTTATCTGTTTCTGCAGGATAATATCAGGGAGCAAAGCGGCACAGTATTTGGGATGGTAGGATGATTTGCCAAGAAGATGGGAGGATGATGGAAAAGTAGTAAACTAATATATTTTTTTGTCAAACTGCAGAGACGAGAAATGGCTGAAAAATAGTGGTCTGGTCTGAAGGTCCGAAAGGATAAGATGAGGGAAGGAACATCTACATCAAAGAGATGTCACTGGATGTAAGAGGTATGTGGCGCTGTATTACCCTGTATGTTCTGCCGTGATGGGAGGGTGGATATAGAATTTGGCCCACACTGTAGCAGCCTGGCCCCAGACTTCAGGTCACACTGTGCGTGTTCTGAAATCTGGGGCCTCACACCCATCTACTACATTATCTGTACAGTCGTGGCCAAAAGTTTTGAGAATTACATAAATATTGGAAATTGGAAAAGTTGCTGCTTAAGTTTTTATAATAGCAATTTGCATGTACTCCAGAATGTTATGAAGAGTGATCAGATGAATTGCATAGTCCTTCTTTGCCATGAAAATTAACTTAATCCCAAAAAAACCTTTCCACTGCATTTCATTGCTGTCATTAAAGGACCTGCTGAGATCATTTCAGTAATCGTCTTGGTAACTCAGGTGAGAATGTTGACGAGCACAAGGCTGGAGTTCATTAGGTCAGGCTGATTGGGTTAAAATGGCAGACTTGACATGTTAAAAGGAGGGTGATGCTTGAAATCATTGTTCTTCCATTGTTAACCTGCAAAGAAACGCGTGCAGCCATCATTGCGTTGCATAAAAAAGGCTTCACAGGCAAGGATATTGTGGCTACTAAGATTGCACCTCAATCAACAATTTATAGGATCATCAAGAACTTCAAGGAAAGAGGTTCAATTCTTGTTAAGAAGGCTTCAGGGTGTCCAAGAAAGTCCAGCAAGCGCCAGGATCGTCTCCTAAAGAGGATTCAGCTGCGGGATCAGAGTGCCACCAGTGCAGAGCTTGCTCAGGAATGGCAGCAGGCAGGTGTGAGCGCATCTGCACCCACAGTGAGGCGAAGACTTTTGGAAGATGGCCTGGTGTCAAGAAGGGCAGCAAAGAAGCCACTTCTCTCCAAAAAAAAACATCAGGGACAGATTGATCTTCTGCTGAAAGTATGGTGAATGGACTGCTGAGGACTGGGGCAAAGTCATATTCTCCAATGAAGCATCTTTCCGATTGTTTGGGGCATCCGGAAAAAGGCTTGTCCGGAGAAGAAAAGGTGAGCGCTACCATCAGTCCTGTGTCATGCCAACAGTAAAGCATCCTGAGACCATTCATGTGTGGGGTTGCTTCTCATCCAAGGGAGTGGGCTCACTCACAATTTTGCCCAAAAACACAGCCATGAATAAAGAATGGTACCAAAACACCCTCCAACAGCAAATTCTTCCAACAATCCAACAACAGTTTGGTGAAGAACAATGCATTTTCCAGCATGATGGAGCACCGTGCCATAAGGCAAAAGTGATAACTAAGTGGCTCGGGGACCAAAACGTTGACATTTTGAGTCCATGGCCTGGAAACTCCTAGATCTTAATCCAATTGAGAACTTGTGGTCAATCCTCAAGAGGCGGGTGGACAAAAACCCACTAATTCTGACAAACTCCAAGAAGTGATTATGAAAGAATGGGTTGCTATCAGTCAGGAATTGGCCCAGAAGTTGATTGAGAGCATGCCCAGTCGAATTGCAGAGGTAACATAGTAACATAGTACATAAGGCCGAAAAAAGACATTTGTCCATCCAGTTCGGCCTGTTATCCTGCAAGTTGATCCAGAGGAAGGCAAAAAAACCCTGTGAGGTAAAAGCCAATTTTCCTCACTTTAGGGGAATAAAAAATTCCTTCCCGACTCCAATCAGGCAATCAGAATAACTCCCTGGATCAACGACCCCTCTCTAGTAGCTATAGCCTGTAATATTATTACGCTCTAGAAACACATCCAGGCCCCTCTTGAATTCCTTTATTGTACTCACCATCACCACCTCCTCAGGCAGAGAGTTCCATAGTCTCACTGCTCTTACCGTAAAGAATCCTTTTCTATGTTTGTGTACAAACCTTCTTTCCTCCAAACGCAGAGGATGTCCCCTCGTCACAGTCACAGTCCTGGGGATAAATAGATGATGGGATAGATCTCTGCACTGACCCCTGATATATTTATACATAGTAATTAGATCTCCCCTCGTTGTCTTTTTTCTAACGTGAATAACCCTAATTTTGATAATCTTTCAGGGTACTGTAGTTGCCCCATTCCAGTTATTACTTTAGTTGCCCTCCTCTGGACCCTCTCCAGCTCTGCTATGTCTGCTTTGTTCACTGGAGCCCAGAACTGTACACAGTACTCCATGTGTGGTCTGACTAATGATTTGTAAAGTGGTAGGAATATGTTCTCATCACGGGCATCTATGCCCCTTCTGATGCAAACCATTATCTTATTGGCCTTGGAAGCAGCTGCCTGACACTGTTTTTTGCAGCTTAGTTTACTGTTTATTAAAATTCCTAGATCCTTTTCCATGTCAGTGTTACCAAGTGTTTTACCATTTACTATGTACGGGTGACTTGCATTATTCCTTCCCATGTGCATAACCTTACATTTGTCAGTGTTAAACCTCATCTGCCACTTATCTGCCCAAGCCTCCAGTGTATCCAGATCCCTCTGTAGCAGTATACTGTCCTCATCAGTGTAAATTACTTTACACAGTTTAGTGTCATCTGCGAAAATTGATATTTTACTATGCAAGCCTTCTACAAGATCATTAATAAATATATTGAAGAGAATAGGGCCCAATACTGACCCCTGAGGTACTCCACTAGTGACAGTGACCCAATCTGAGTATGTACCGTTAATAACCACCCTCTGTTTTCTATCATTGAGCCAGTTACTTACCCACATACAGATGTTTTCTCCCAGTCCGAGCATTCTCATTTTATATACTAACCTTTTATGTGGTACAGTGTCAAATGCTTGATTCGCCGCTGTCAAGTCTAGAACTTACCTCCTCATAGAAACTGATTAAATTAGTTTGACATGACCGATCCCTCACGAAGCCATGCTGATATGGCGTTATTTGCTTATTTCCGTTGAGATGCTCTAAGATAGCATCTCTCAGAAAACCTTCAAACAGTTTACCCACAACAGATGTTAAACTTACCGGCCTATAGTTTCCGGGCTCTGTTTTTGGACCCTTTTTGAATATCGGCACCACATTTGCCATGCGCCAATCCTGTGGGACATTCCCTGTCAGTATAGAGTCCTGAAAAAGAAGGGCCAACACTGCAAATACTGACTCTTTGCATAAATGTCATGTAATTGTCGATAAAAGCCTTTGAAACGTATGAAGTGCGTGTAATTATATTTCACTACATCACAGAAACAACTGAAACAAAGATCTAAAAGCAGTTTAGCAGCAAACTTTGTGAAAACTAATATTTGTGTCATTCTCAAAACTTTTGGCCACGACTGTACACAGAGAGTTATCACCATGTTATCTGTGGTGTTACATAGGACTGCAAGTGATATCCAATACATTATCTGTAAAAAGGGGCGTGGCCACAGGTTGGGGGGGGGTGCAATACTTGGCTAGCCCCAGGTGCTGGCAACCCACGCTACACCACTGACTGCATGGACTACTGCAAGACCAATATTCTGACTGTCCTTTGAGATTTAGCAGCTGTTATTGTACAGGGATCTTCCTGTGCATCTCCCTGTCTGTACCATCCAGGACCCCCTCAAAGTGGGTCTTGGAACTTTGCAGTAGTCTTGAGTGAATCAACCTTCAGATCATAGATCCGAAGTCGATTTGTTAAAATACTTTGATAGAGTTGAGCGGACCCGAACTGTAAAGTTCGGGTTCGTACCGAACTTTAGGGTTTTCGGAACCCGGACCCGAACCCGAACATTTACGTAAAAGTTCGGTGTTCGGCGATTTTTATGGCACTTTTTGAAAGGCTGCAAAGCAGCCAATCAACAAGCGTCATACTACTTGCACCAAAAGACCATCACAGCCATGCCTACTATTGGCATGGCTGTGATTTGCCAACTGCAGCATGTGACCCAGCCTCTATTTAAGCTGGAGTCACGTAGCGCCGCCCGTCACTCTGATCGGATTAGTGTAGGAATAGGCTGCAGCTGCTGTGAGGGAGAGATCAGGGAGAAATCTTATGAAGATTCAGAACTGCTTCTTTACTCAGCGATCTACAGCAAATGTGCTTTGTGGGTGCAGTGCACAATTTTTTTAAGCCTGCCCTGAGCCAACTACTACTGAAAATGAACTTTTTTCCTTCAGTTAGTCAATATCAATACATAATCGGCAGTCATTTTATGTAACGATAGTGCACCAGCACAGGATATCTGCATGTCTGCAAGTCCAGAAATACTGCTTTTTGCTTACTGGGGTGAAAAAAAATACATCTGTTTCATATAGTGCACATCTGGGATTAGACGTGCATAAGTGATTGTCACATTTAGGCCAGAAATACAGCTTTTTGTTTAGTGGGGTGAAAAAAATGCATCTGTTTCATATAGTGCACATCTGGGATTAGACGTGCATAAGTGAGTGTCACATTTTGGCCAGAAATACAGCTTTTTGGCTACTGGAGTTATAAAAACCCTCTGATATACTGCACATCTAGGATTAGACATGCATAAGTGAGTGTCACATTTAGGCCAGAAATACGGCTTTGTGCTTACTGGGGTGAAAAAACCCTCTAATATACTGCACATCTGGGATTAGACGTGCATAAGTGTCACATTTTGGCCACAAATACTGCTGTCATATAGAGTTTTTAAAAAAAAAATTGAGTGCAATACCCTACATGAGGGTTTTTATTGGCGGTTAATTATTTTTAACAGACTTAACCACTTTTTACTTTGCTTTGTGAACGCTAACTATGAGGCAAACATCTAATAAGGGACGCGGTCATGGCCGTGGTGGTGGTGTTGGTGGTGGAGCCTCTGGTGCAGGGAGAGGACGTGGCCGTTCTGCTACAGATACACATCCTACTGAACCTACTACCTCAGATCCCAGTAGCCTCCAGAATCTACAGCGATATTTGGTCGGGTCTAATGCCGTTCTAAGGATGGTAAGGCCTGAGCAAGTACAGGCGCTAGTCAATTGGGTGGCCGACAGTGGATCCAGCACGTTCACATTATCTCCCACCCAGTCTTCTGCAGAAAGCGCACAGGTGGCGCCTGAAACCCATGCCCATCAGTCTGTCACATCAACCCTGTGCATATCGGGGAACCTGTCTGAGCCTCAAGTCATGCAGCAGTCTCTTATGCTGTTTGAAGACTGCTGGCAGGGTTTCCCAAGGGCATCCACCTAGCCCTTCCCCAGGGGTGGAAGACATAGAATGCACTGACGCACAACCACTTATGTTTCCTGATGAGGACATGGGAATACCACCTCAGCACATCTCTGACGAAACACAGGTGCCAACTACTGCGTCTTTCTGCAGTGTGCAGACCGAAAAGGAGGTGAGGGAGGAAGACTGGGTGGAAGACGATGCAGGGGACGATGAGGTCCTAGACCCCACATGGAATGAAAGTCGTGCCACTGACTTTCAGAGTTCGGAGGAAGAGGCAGTGGTGAGACTGAGCCAACAGCGTAGCAAAAGCGGAAGCAGGGTGCAAAAGCAGAGCAGCCAGTGGCGTACCTACCATATAGGCAGACCATGCAGCTGCTATGGGGCCCGTGAGGAAGAGGGGCCTGCAGTGGAGGAGAGGCCCCGCCCCCTAATTGCTCCGGTCTATCTTTCTAAAGCTAAAGGACCTTTGATGATGTCATCACAGGTCCTGTAAGGGAACTGCTCAGTGTAAAGTGTAGTTCCCAGGTTAGAACAGTACATCTGCCAGGACCTGTGATGACATCATCTTCAGCATCACAGGTCCTGCAGGATCTAGCAAAGGAACTGCACCAAAAATGGTGTAGTTCCTAGGCTTGAAAGGTACATCTGCCAGGACCTGTGATGACATCATCACAGGTCCTTCAACCCCTAACAGTAAGTATTAGAAGTTCACAATCAGCTCTGCATTGATCCATACAGACTGGAATGGAGTGGTAAGAGGAGGTCCTCCACTTCTTGTCATTTACCTCCCCCCCCCCCCCCCCCCATGCCCTGTTTTTACTGATTGCACACTCATGTATAATACTTCAGACAGGTACAGTGATTACAACCTCATGTACCTCCCACAAAGTGACCATAATGCATAACTGACCACAAATTTCTATTAACAATGCATTATACCTTGTATACCTCACATCTATATATATATATATATATATATATATATATATATACACACACACACACACACACTGCATATATTAAACAGTATTATAGATGCAATATATACAGATATATAATATATATTGCAGTGTACTGATATGTGAGGTACGAAGTATAATATATGCAGTGTGTATAGATATATTGTATATACAGGAGTGTACTGATATGTTAGGTACGAGGTATAATAGATGAAGTGTGTACAGGTATATTGTATATACAGTATTGGATTGATATGTGAGGTACGAGCTGTAATTTATACCTCGCATATCAGTACATTGCTATATTTACTATATACCTGTACACACTGCATCTATTATACCTAGTACCTCACATATCAGTACACTGCTATATATACAATATATCTGTACACACTGCATCTATTATACCTCGTACCTCACATTACACTACTGTATATACTATATATCTGTACAGACTGCATATAATATACCCTGTACTGCACATATCAATACACTGCTGTATATACTATATACCTGTACACACTGCATATATTATACCATGTTCCTCACATATCAGTACACTGCTGTATACACTATACATCTGTACACACTGCATCTATTATACCTCTTTTGTCTGCCAGGCCTTTTTTGTAATCCCAATCCGGCCCTAAATTATAAAACGCAGCAGCAAGAATAGTTCATGGAACAAAGAAAGAGGCCTGGAATGGGTAGTGGGAGGGGCTATAAAAGGGGAATGGGGGCCCAATTTTGATTCTTGCTATGGGGCCCAGTGATTTCTATGTACGCCCCTGAGAGCAGCCGTCGCCAAAACAGTTCCCCTGCTACTGGCCACTGTCACCAGGGACCGAGCACACTAAAGGCAGCTTCACGGTGTTCCCTGGCATGGCACTTCTTCACACAATGTGCTGACGACAAGACCCGAGTGGTTTGCACGCTGTGCCATCAGAGCCTGAAGCGAGGCATTAACGTTCTGAACCTTAGCACAACCTGCATGACCATGCATCTACATGCGAGACACAGGCTGCAGTGGAGTAAGCACCTTCAAAACCAAGAAAGGGCTCAGGCCCCTCCTGCTCCCTCTTCTGCTGCTGCCTCGGCCTCTTCCTTCGCCTCTGGAGGAACATTGGCACCTGCTGCCCAGCAAACAGAGGATGTGCCACCAACAACACCACCTCCGTCACCAAGCATCTCCACCATGTCACACGGAAGCGTTCAGCTCTCCATCTCACAAACCTTTGAGAGAAAGCGTAAATTCCCACCTAGCCACCCTCGATCCCTGGCCCTGAATGCCAGCATTTCTAAACTACTGGCCTATGAAATTCTGTCATTCAGGCTGGTGGAGACAGACGGCTTCAAACAGCTCATGTCGCTTGCTGTCCCACAGTACGTCGTCCCCAGCCGCCTCTACTTCTCCAGGAGAGCCGTGCCCTCCCTGCACAACCAAGTATCGGATAAAATCAAGTGCGCACTGCGCAACGCCATCTGTGGCAAGGTCCACCTAACCACAGATACGTGGACCAGTAAGCACGGCCAGGGACGCTATATCTCCCTATCTGCACACTGGGTAAATGTAGTGGCCGGCTGGGCCCCAGGCGGAGAGCTGTTTGGCGCACGTCCTTCCGCCGCCAAGGATCGCAGGGCATCATTCTTTGCCTCCTGTTGCCTCCTCTTCCTACTCGGCTTCCTCCTCCTCTTCTACCACCTCCTCATCCGGTCAGCCACACACCTTCACCACCAACTTCAGCACAGCCAGGGGTAAACGTCAGCAGGCCGTTCTGAAACTGATGTGTTTGGGGGACAGGCCCCACACCGCGCAGGAGTTGTGGCGGGGTATAGAACAACAGACTGATGAGTGGCTGCTCCCAGTGAGCCTCAAGCCCGGCCTGGTGGTGTGCGATAATGGGCGAAATCTCGTTGCAGCTTTGGGACTAGCCGGTTTGACGCACATCCCTTGCCTGGCGCATGTGCTGAATTTGGTGGTGCAGAAATTAATTCACAACTTCCCCGACATGTCAGAGCTGCTGCCTAAAGTGCGGGCCGTCTGTGCGCGCTTCCGGCGTTCTCATCCTGCCGCCGCTCGGCTGTCTGCTCTACAGCGTAACTTCGGGCTTCCCGCTCACCGCCTCATATGCGATGTGCCCACCTTGCACATGCTGGACAGACTGTGCGAGCAGCAGCAGGCCATAGTGGAGTTTCAGCTGCAGCACGCACGGGTGAGTCGCACTGCGGAACAGCACCACTTCACCACCAATGACTGGGCCTCCATGCGAGACCTGTGTGCCCTGTTGCGCTGTTTCGAGTACTCCACCAACATGGCCAGTGGTGATGACGCCGTTATCAGCGTTACAATACCACTTCTATGTCTCCTTCAGAAAACACTTAGTGCGATGATGGAAGAGGATGTGGCCCAGGACGAGGAGGAGGAAGAGGGGAACACTTTCAGGACAGTCTTTTAGAAGTGGCTTAGAAAGAGGATTTTTGCAACAGCAGAGGCCAGGTACAAATTTGGCCAGCCAGGGCCCACTACTGGAGGATGAGGAGGAGGAGGATGAGGAGGAGAAGGAGGATGGGGATGAAGCATGTTCACAGTGAGGTGGCATCCAACGCAGCTCGGGCCCATCACTGATGTGTGGCTGGGGGGATACGGAGGACACAGATGATACGCCTCCTACAGAGGACAGCTTGTCCTTACCTCTGGGCAGCCTGGCACACATGAGTGACTACATGCTGCAGTGCCTGCGCAACGACTGCAGAGTTGCCCACATTTTAACGTGTGCTGACTACTGGGTGGCCACCCTGCTGGATCCCCGTTACAAAGACAATGTGCCGTCCTTAATTCCCTCACTGGAGCGTGATCGGCAGATGCGCGACTACAGGCGCACGCTGGTAGACGCGCTTCTGAGAGCATTCCCGACTGACGCCGGGGGACAAGTGGAAGCACAAGGCGAAGGCAGGGGAGGAGGAAGAGGTCTCCAACGCAGCTGTGTCAGCGCCAGCACCTCAGAAGGCAGGGTTAGCATGGCTGACATGTGGAAAAGCTTTGTCACCTCGCCGCAACAACCGGCCCCAACTGCCGATATGGAGCGTGTTAGCAGGAGGCAGCATTTGTACAACATGGTGGAACAGTACCTGTGCACACGCCTACACGTACTGACTGATGGTTCTGCCCCATTCAACTTATGGGTCTCCAAATTGTCCACATGGCCAGAGCTTGCCCTGTATGCCTTGGAGGTGCTGGCCTGCCCTGCAGCCAGTGTACTCTCTGTACGTGTATTTAGCACGGCAGGAGGCGTCATTACAGACAGACGCAGCCGCCTGTCCACAGCCAACGTGGGCAAGCTCACGTTCATTAAAATGAACCAGGGTTGGATCCCTCAGGACTTGTCCGTACCTTGTGCAGAATAGACAGTTCTAACAGCCTCAACCATCCATCCTTGTACTCAAGTGCACTTATTCCTTTTTTTTTTTTATATATTCCCAATATTTTGGGCGATACCCCTATGTAAAAATGCTAAATAACACACATCTGTGTTGGCTACCTATTCCTCCTTCACCGCCGCTTCTACCTAGACCGCCACGTGAGCCTACACGGCCACATCCACTCATTCACCGCCTCCTCAACCTCTTCCTCCTACATCATTTCTAATTTTTATTTTTTTAAGGTCTTTTATGTTTTTTTAATTCATTTCCCTATCCACATTTGCCATGCTCTTAAGCACATTTTGCTGCCTTTTGCAGTTTGGGTCAAGTTCGGGTCCCGAACCCGAATTTTTTTTTCAAGTTCGGCCGAACCTGCCGAACCCGAACATCCAGGTGTCAGTCATGGCCGGACTGGGGGCGCAGCCTTAGGGGAGGGCAGCATGACGGGGGTTTGGTTTAGGGAGACCCCAGTGTGTAGGTTAGGTGGAGTTAGTGGGGATGGGAGGAGGATCGTTGGAAATGGGGGGATTGGGTGGTTTAAGCTTAGGGGTGTGGCTATAGGGTTAAATAGGGTAGCTGAGGTGAGACCGGGGGCCATTTTGTCAGGATCCAAAAGAGCTGGTACCTTGTGCTTGAGCTGGTGACCGAAATGGAGCAGCTGGAGGAGACCATCGCTCGTTTGAGGGCAGCAGCGGAGGTCTGCGGCGCCGACTGGATTCAGGCGCAGGTACAGCAGATGCTCCAGGGGGCGGCTGAGGCTCCAGCTGGGCCTCAGCCAGAGTTGATCCGGCCGCGGCGGGCCAGGCCGCCGGCGCGCTATAGCCCGCAGGCTTCTCAGTCTGCCCAGCCCCCTCCCAAGGCTCAGCGCCGCAAGCGGAGCCCCTCAAGGGACCCTCCACGCCGGGGGTCGGCGGGGAACGCTTCCTCCAGTACCCCCCGGCGTGGGAGGAATCCGAATAGTAGGCGGAGCCTGCGGGGTGGCCGGGCCCGGTCACCTCGTTCTGCGGTGATCGACAGCGTGGGAGAAGGACCAGGAGCGGGGGTCGTCAGCCCAGGACCGGAGGTTGAGACCCCTCGGCGTGGACGAGTCGGCGGGAGGAGCGGGGCTGCTGCAGTCGTTCCGGTGTCCGGCAGCAGGCCCCTGTCTGAAGTGATTTCGGCGCGCATAGGAGGAAGCCCCGCCCACTCCGTCGCAGCCCAAGAAGATGGAGGGCCTGACGTCTCTAGCCTGGGCCTGGCTAGGAGACTTGAAGATGAGGCGGCGACGCAGAGGATGGATCTGCTGGAGTCCGGATTGTCGGCTGGTGGGGACACAGCACCCAGGCAGCCAGGTGAGGCCTCTTGGGGAACACTAGCACAGTTTGTTGGGGGGGCTGGGGGTGTTGGGGGGTCCCCAGTAGATGTTAGCAGAGGTTTGGGGCAGTTGTTGGGGGGGCTGGCAGGTTTGCTTGCAGGATGGGGTACGGGGGGGGCGTCTCCGTTAGCAGCGTGGGGGGTGTCCGGGCCCTCTGGGGGAGCGAGCGGGGTTGGGGGGGCCAGTGTGAGTGGTGGGACTGTGTCGTCGTCGGTGCAGACGCAGGCGGGGGGCGCGGTTGAGGAGGAGACAGTTCGGTTGGATGATAGGGCAAGGGGTGAAGTTTATGTGTGCTTTGAGGGCCCTTTGGGGGCTCATTTGAAGCAGGTGGTGAGGGAAAAGATTTGGAGGGGGGAGTATGTAGAGATTTTTTCTTTGCTTCCGCTAGATAAATTTA